>NC_046661.1:56058260-56074315 GCF_010883055.1 Belonocnema kinseyi | reverse complement strand
CCCCCATCTGCACCTCTCCTATGTGCTCCCCGACTCTTACGACCTTTCGTGGAGACCAAAGAATATATGTGTAAAGTTTGGTGCGGATAGTCAAAAACTGTAGATTTCTATAAGCATCAGACGTTTTAAGATACTTGATTTGCTAGAAACAAAATTTCATTAAACAAAATTTATTACCAATTAGCGGTTAGGATTGCCTTAAGAACCATCTCCAGTGCCTAATCTACACGTGTATAAATTTTGAAGCCGATCGAGAACGATGACAAGAAGGACGACAGACACTGAAATAAAATTAATTTTTTCTTAATCAGTGAGTTCGGGAATACCTTCCCATCGAGATGAGAAAGTAATGAAAATATATCTTTTTACACAATTATAGCAAAATCATCAAAAAATTTCAGTTGCAAATATATTTTATATACAAGATTGTGGAAGTGAAAGGAAGACCGATACGAATTTAGCACAAAAAACTACTTTTAAAATTGTATGTATCATTTCAGAAATACATAGGTGATATTTTGACGATAGTGGGTTATTTTTTGATAATTTTGTATATAACTGTATCAAGAAACATCTTTAGAAAAAATTGTCAGTATCAATAATAATTTTCTATTAATTGAAAAAAATAATAATAATTTTAAAATATACCCGAGTCTCGGTTGCATAATAATTAAACATAATAATTCATAATATTAAATGCATAAAATTATTACCAATGAAAGCTAGTGACAATTTATTTCAAAAATAAAGAATCCGAAAATTTGTGCTCGCATAGGAAACATTCAGCACTGTGCGGGCTGACTGTTAGTATCACAACTGTATAATTTTAAAAATGGAATCCAAATAGATGGACGATATTGCATAAAAATGTCAATAGAAAAGTAATTTTTGGTAAAGAGGCGATAGAGTTAAGTAATTTCAGTGCCACGTAAAGTTATTTACTAACATTAAACTAATAAAATTTGTTTCTGTTTTAGTTTGTTAAAATTGGTTTTGAAATAAAGTGTTATTGTGGGGCAGGTCAAACTATAAACTCTTGACTTCCTTTCTCTCTTTTCTCTCACACATTATGCACTCCGTCCATTGGTATAATCCACCCATGATTCCCAATAAACCTTGACCCTCTTATTTTATCCTTCCTTCTGTTGTGTTTTTTCTCTACATACCGTTCTTTATCATATCATATATCTTTCTCACCGCCCAACGCATTCTTTTCACTTAATCCCTTTGCAGCCCATTCCTTCTAAAATATCTTTCTTTTTTAAAAGTCATCTTTTCCTCTCCTCTGTTCTCCCTCTTCCATTAACACTCCCTAATTATCTTGCAACCCTCTTTTTCAACCCCCCTTATCTATAATCCATACAATAGTACACTCATCACTAGCAAGCCAAACAGTTTCATTCTGCTTCGAAAATATATGTAAATAACTCCTTTCGTAACCTGCACACCTGCCTCCTCATTACATTTGCCCTTTTGGCTCTCTCTCTCTTTCTCTCTTATGGGACCATTCACTTCCCTATTGCTCCGGAACAAGAAGCCTAGGTACACAAACTCTTCCACCTAATGCAGCGTACTTCCTTTCCCTTCCACTTCAACTTTTCTCTCTTTTCTCTTCCGCTTCCTTTCCTATACACCAAAATCTTGGACTTTTCCATATTCATCTCTAATCTATTATTATTCAGGTATCTATTTTTAAACTCTTCATCATCTCCTGTAAGGCCTCCTTGCTCCTTGGCAGCGACATGATGTTATCTTCCAACGCGTGGGACGAAATTCTAAAAGCTCCAACTATAACTCCTTTTACCACTCCGGCCTCTAGCTTATTTTCGATATCCGCGAATAGAATCACAAAACGCGTTGGAATAAGAGGATATCCTTGCCGTTATCTCCTATTTATCCAGAAATCCCCCAAAATTCCCTCCTTCGTCGCCTCCTACGACCTCCCCCTATCGACCGAAGGAAACGCTCCTTTAAAAACTACAAAAAAGCGTACACTCTTGATCCGATCTTCGCTGATTCTCTATACACCGCATGCTGCATAACGTTGATATTCTCAATGGTGATATTTATGTCTCTCATCAAATTCCTAAATTTACCTTCAGAAATCCTCAATTTTCTTCCTTAGCCCTGCTACGTTCTAGTAGATCACCTTCATTACTCCTCCACCCTGCTTTACTCCATCCCCCCTACTTCCTATGAAACGAATCCCCCGTCACTTTCTTCTAAACCTCTTTATCCTCGTCCCATGCCTGCATTTTTCCATCTACTTTTATTTTCCGATACCCCACCTTCGCTGCTCTCCCTTCATTCCACTCCCTCCTAGCCCTATCAATCAGAATTATGTGCATCTCCATCTACTTTCTCTTGAAATCGTGATTAATGAAGATCCCCTTATTCTTTATCTTATTTTTGTTTCGCATCACCCCTAAACTTTGTTCCCAGCACTCAAATTCCACAACGGCCACTTCATTCTCCGTTTTCCGCTCCAGCGTAACTTTACCTACTTTTCCTTTAACTCACCCTATGTCATGTAGTAGCGATTCTGCAGCTTCCATTTCCTACCTTATCCTTCATTTTTCCTGCCTTAACCCTCTTGTCACAATATAATTTCTCCTATTTGCCCTCTCTTTGCTCTCCATTATAAGATCCATTGCCCTTATTCTTTCCCTGTACGCCCTCTCCTCCTTTCCGTTCATACGCTCTCCCCGTTTTTCTTCTATCTTATTCTCTACCCTCTCTCAAATACCTTTTGTCGCTATCTCCCTGCCCCCTTATAACCTACTTCCATGTCTGACCTAACATCCACCTTCTCAATCACTCTCTTCGTTCTTTCCTTACACACTCTAATCTTCGCTTTCATATGCTTTAATTTAACTTATTTTTCCTTCCTTACTAATTTCACCTCCCTCTTTAATATTTCTATTATCTCCCGCAGCTCATTGACCTCCTTTTTCCACTTCTTATCTATAGTACTCAAGTCCTCCCTCATACTTGTCACCTGCTCATACTTTCAATCTGCTCCTTAGCCCCCTCGAGTCTTCTCTTAGTCCGATAAAGTGTGTTCTATTTAGCTTAAAATCAATTTGACAATTCAATTATTCAGTATTTAAATATCTCAAAAGTAATTTTTTATAGATTCGCCGCGGTTGACGGTACAAGTCTGTTCCATTCGTACTGGGTCGAGGTTTCAGGTGGTAAAGATTGATCAATCTCGAAATGACACTTTGTTTTTCTTGTGCCCTGTATAGAAAGAAAATATCTTTATATCAGCTCAAAATCGTATTTCCTAGAAAGTTTGGAAATCAAGACCGTTTATTTGGCAGACCAACCTCAGAATCGAAACAGCGTTCGTTTTCTTCTGTGAAAAGAGTTCCTTCTGATTAATAGCACTGCTCGAAGGAGCAGAGGAGCTTTCGTTTATTGAAATTCAGGAGAAGCAAAGTGATAGAACCAAGTAGAGGAGAGAGGGATGAGGACAGCATCGGGGTGGGTTATGGGGGTGAGAGGACGAACGTGGAGAGTTTTGCGGCGGGCGGTTGGGCGAGTACTGCGGCCCCTTGTGAAAGTCCCCTTCACCTTGATGACAAAGAACCAAGCGAACGAATGGGCGAACTGAACCTCACTCAATGGAACGGACGAATGGTTATGGAAACAGCATTTAATTTGCATAGAAGGAGCCTCTTTGTCGAGTCGCTCGCTAGTACGGAGATCGTCGATCAGAATAGGGCGGAGGGTTGGTGTGAGGGCCAAAAAAAATACCTCCTCATCGTGCCAACAAGTTCACAGACAAAAGCCAGTCTTTATCAATCAAATAACCTCAATAAAAGTCAGATTGAAGAGGAAATTATTACCTAAACAGAATTGAAGGTTTTATAAATTCCAATTTTTTCAATTGGGGCAATACTAGCTTGGCAACAGTTTCTCGCCCTTTTCCTAAAATTCTCAGTGAAAAATGCGTTGTCCCTTATCTATCGACCTCATCGTATATTTTATTCAGATTACGCTTTGCTAAAGGTGAAAGAATCACGATTTTTTTAAGTTTTCATAATAAAATTTTGTTCCAGAATTATTTTAAGCAGGCTAGACAAATTATCCTCTTATTCGTTGCATTTACCCCCTATCCCACCAACCGAATTCTTTTTTAATACTAATATTTTTGCAACTTCTCGTTTACCTTTTTCTTCTTACACACATCTGCCAATTACCTTGCGCATTCTTTATTTACTTCTTCTCATATTTTAGTAAAATTTTCACAATCCATATGCACATCCTCCCTATTCCCACCCCTATACCTCAATGCCCCTTTACATCGACACCTTTTATTTACTACTTTTGCATGCATATTTTTTACCAACCCCTCTCCGATTCCTCTTTCGCATTTTCATCACTCATATAACCTTTGCCCTCTAAACCCTAGTTTCCCTCACAAACAATCCATCTTATATACACCGCATATCATTACAGGCCTGTTTCGTTTCACCCTCTTCTAGTTACGCTTCTCAGCTCTTTTTCTCTAATGCGTAAAAGCATACATACTCAACTTTCAAATTAAGCAAGGTTTCGGGCATTGCTTGTTTTGGCCTTGAACATACATAGAAAAAGTCCAAACGTAAATAGGCAGGGCAGCATAAACGCTTGTTAGTCATGCTTCAGTGAACAAGCCTTCCTTGCTCCGCACATCACCAGATTCCAAAGTCACATGTGCTAGCAAATGCATAGTAGTGAGTGTGCTTAACTCGGAGTTTGAGTGCGGTTCCATACGATCAGGTACCGATTGAGAAACTGTCTGTCTCTTCCCCTCTGTCCTCTTTCCCTTGCAGCCTCGCTTCTTCTCTTATCTGCCACTTCCCTATTATCATTACTCATATTTCCTTCCCTTATTAGACATTTATAATAATATTATACATATACCCTTCCGTTCATTACTCACTCCTCACACTTCAATTTGCAAGATAAATTAACGTTATTGGGCTTAAAATTTTCACTGAAGCTCCTACTTCTTCATGCCGTATAGCCTTTTGCGATTCTTCAAAATGGCGGATCTGTCATGACTGTCACAAGGTCATGGCTGCCATATTGGGTCCGCCATCTTGAAATTTCGAAAATACTAATAATATATTCGTAACCAGCAATCACAAAAACTCCTAAATTAATACCAAACTCGTACTGTTGACGTAAAACGATTTTTTCACTTTTCAGCCGCCATATTGGATCCGTCATCTTGGAATTTTGAAAAACTAATAGTAGATTCGTAATCAGCGACCTCAGATACTTAAATAAAGTGGATTATAAGATTCAATCTTATGTTCTCACAAGAATCAGAGTACAAATAAAAGATTATTTTGAGTAGTTTCCTTCATTGTAGCAGCCATCACGGGTCCACCATTTTGAAAAATCTCAAAAGACTATGCGGCATAAAAAGAAGAAGCTTCAACGAAAATATTAAGCCCAATAACGTTAATTCATCTTGCAAATTAAAGTGTGAGGGGGGGGGGCTGATTTGACAGAGAATGCCCCATATATATTTTTTTTCATCGAACAGTCGTCATTTCCTCCACGACTACCTGCCTACCTTTCCGCTTCCAGTCTGCAACGACCCTACCCCTTACTGGATTTGAAGTTGTTCCATGCCCTCGATACTACGTCCCCTGTGGAGATAATCTCTTTGTCTTTCAACCTATATATATATATATATATATAATTAAAAATTTGTCATAAGGACAACCGCAGGATTTCGCCGGGAGCGGGTATATATATATATATTCCAACTTGAAAAATATCAATATAGACAAGAAAAAATCATTTAAATATACAAAATTATATTATGTCCAATCTAATAAAGTATAAAAACGACATATGAACTGTTTAGGGATAAAAAATTACAAAATTGTACACTTTTGGTCCACTTTTAAGTTGAAGTGGATTTAGTAATTAATTCAAGGTGCGAAAAGTAATTGTTTGAACAAGTTATTATTATTATTATTATTATTATCATTACTATCATCATTATTTATAACAATATTCTCTTAGAAGGATTCTGATAAGTTGCAGTTTTTTTCAAATTTGCCACTTGTGGTCCACTTTGAAGTTAGAGTGGATTCATGATTAATTAAAGATATTAAAGGAAGTGTTGTAAGTAAGATGTAAGTTTATTCTGAAAGAAATGCTAATTAATTCAACGGAGTTCGTATACAAGTATTCGTTTGGAATAATTATACATAAATTGTCTCACTGTTAACTGTACAAAAAGGATAGGTTTTTATTTCATTCATGTACCGAAAGGTAGTGTTGGAATTATAAACATTTTGCAGTCGAATTGCGTTTTGTAATTTTTCAGAAAATTTCTAAGCCAAAAATATGTTAAAGACCTGACGTGTAAGCAAAAAAATAGAGTTCGGATTCGAATTCAGCACGCAAATATTAGTATGGAAACACACGTGCCATTTAAAATACTCAAAGGACTCATAAGTTTCACTTGTTTGACTAGCTGCAACTAAATAGGGACCCCAAAATAAGCCGAAAATCCGCCTTTTTTTGTGCCCGACGTAGCTTTTGAAGGAAAGAACATGAATTTGTAGCAAAATTCGTAGTTTTTTACACGAGTGAAACCTGAAATATCTCTTGCCATCAAGAACATAAATTGTCGCAATAAAGCTGAAAATAATCGTCAATGATTGCTTTAACCGGGTTTGTCATTAGTTTACCCGAAAACCAAAAACTACCTCTATCAGTGGGTGGAAACTATATCGGTACCATGAAAGTAGGTGAAATGGTGACCAATAGTTTTTCATCATAACAGTATAATAGGTACCTCAATTATAGTTACTCATTGACGCTTCGACTCTTCTAAATCGAAAAACTACACCTATGAGGGGATGGGAAATACGTCATAAACAAGAACCTGTACAAAATATTTTTAATATTTTTTTCTATAGATAAAATCAATTATTTTCAATGTATAATAACTAACCTAATTGTTCTTATTTAGCACCATTTCAACCCTTAAAACCCGAAAAACATCCTTATCATGAAGTAATTTTCACCACCTGATCGGGGTAGTTTTTCGGTTTTTAAGGTTTGAAATGGTGCTAAGTAAGTAGAATTAAAGTATTTATTATACACGTGCATAGTGAAAAAATTGAGCTGTGACAGGGATATTATTCCTTATTATAGCTAAACATTTAGTTAAAACGAACGAAGTAATTTAAAAAGATTCCTGAATCAGCGAAAATTAATATCTTGGACCACTTGCCATATACCAGGCATATCGTATAGTCAAACCCCTAATAAGTATAGCTATAATAGATATATTGAGAATAGGTGTCTGAAGGAATTATTGCAGAGCATCGGTGCATTGTGGGAGCAGCGAAATAAAATGGCTACAGTCTAATCAGGGAGAACTGACAGTTTAGATTTACTGTAGACAACTAAACGCTTTTTATCACTTAAAATGTGCGCGAAAGTTAATAATAAATAGAGTTTGTATTGCGGCAATAATAATTTACAAGTTTTTCGATTGTAAGTGGTAGCTATATTGAAATATCAAGAAACAAGAGAAAAACAACAAACTTGACCTAGAAATGCATTTTACGGATTTTAGGGAAATTCATTTTCTCGATACCAGGCGAAAAATTGAATACTGTAATTTAATATATTTCTATAACAACTAAATGTTTTTCTGATCTAAAAATCATAAAATTATACTCAATCTGTCGAAAATAATAAAATGTCGAACATAGCAACTTTGTTCAAATTACTGATTATGAGAACAATTTATATAATGGAACTGAATGTTTAACTCAAACTAACTAAACGATTTACTTAACCTAACCGCACACTTTCCTTGAATCTAATATATTCTCCATTCACTCGTTCGACTCAAAAATTGTTTTTCTATGTGCACTAATCGATTTTATCCATGGACAAAAAAAAATTCAAAAATATTTTATGCACGTTCTTGTTTATGACGTATTTTCCACCCCCTCATAGAAGTATTTTTCGATTTTCAAGAGTCGGAGCGTCAGTCAGAAAGTATAATTGAGGTATATATTATACAGTTATGGTACAAGACTATTAGATACTATTTCACCTACTGCCATGGTACCGGTCTAGTTTTCACCCCCTCATAGAAGTAGTTTTTGTGTTTCGGGTAAACTAATGACAAATACGGATACAGCATGCATTGAGGATTATTTTGAACTTTGTTGCGTCAATTTATGTTCTTTCCTTCAAAAACTACGTTAAGCGCAAAAAAGGGGCGGATTTTGGGGTCCACTTTTACTAATCTGGAGGGAATAGTTATTTAGAATGCCTTTTTCTTTCTTATTTACTAAATTCTTAGTTAGGTTGACAACGTCAAACATTTAATTTAACGAAGAAAAATACATTAGGGCCATAGAGAAGCAATGAAAAGTTATTCCAATTCATCATATTAGTTCTCCAAGTCCAAAATCTAGTTTTCATATTTAACTTAAATGTTTAAAGTTGTCAATCTATCTAAGAATTTAGTAACAAACAAATAAGAAAACAATCGAAATAACTATTTTCTTTATCTAAGCAAATTTATAGTTGCAGCTAGTCAACAAAATGAAACTTATGAGTCCTATGAATATTTTAAACGGGACGTATAGTTTTCATACTTATATTTGCGTGCTGAATTTAAATCTGAACTTTATTTTTTTGCCTACGCGTCAGGCCTTTAAGATATTTTTCGCTTAACATTATTTAAAAAAGTTACAAACTCCTGTCAGTTCATAATCCTTACCCCTTACTTCTCATAACTGCCTTCACCGTCTGCTGTCTAAATAGGCACAAAAAAGTGAAAGTTCACGAATTCCCTGTAAAATAAAAAAACTCAATGTTTTTAACTTTAATAGTTTATAAGATATGACTTATTGAAAACTTGGCATGAAAGAGCTAACTGACATTTACAACGATTTCGACAGTTGTAGAGAAAAATTAGGTTCCCTTTGTTCACTAGGTAATTTCTGAATTTGTTTAAACAATTAAAACTATGAACAAAAATCTTTGAAAATTAGTTGATTTTAATTTTTTTTAATTTCAAAGAATTTCCTTTACTAAACTTACACCTCTTCAAATATCCACATTTTTTTTTCTAATCTAACCTTAATGATTATCCGCATTTGTTTATACAGTGAATCTTTCCCTGAGTTTCCGGATAACTAAAATTACCAACACACTACACACGAATTTCATTAGAGAGAATGCTATAAGTATATATATATATAACTTTTATTATGCCTTTATACAACCGCGACTATCTCGTTTGGGCTACAGTATTGCATTTTAGACCACTGATTTTATTTCGGAAACGTTCCTTAGATCACCCTATTATCGATAAGTTTTTAAATTTGCCCCAGGGGTGGTTTTTGAAAGAACTTTTATATGAATGTTAGAGTTTGAGATTTTTCTAATACCAAAGTCTCAAAACAGTGTTCAATTGCAATTCTGACTTTTTATATCACTTCCGGAAACATTCTTTAGACCCTAGATTCTTAGAAACTTTGCAAACTTGAACTAGGGGTGGTTTAAAAAAGAATTTTCATATAAATGCTAAAAATGAGACTTCTCATAGTATCAAAGTCCCCGAAACAAATTTAATTCAATTTCTGACAATTAGCATCGTTTCTGACAACCTATAGATCCAATTTGTAAAGTTAATAAGAATAGGGGGTCGCAGGAATGTTTCCAGAAGTGATATAAAAAATCAGAATTGCAACTGGAAACTGTTTTAAGGCTTTGGAATTAAATAAATCTCAAACACTAACATTGATCTAAAAGTTCTTTTAGAAACCATACACATGGGGCAAATTTGAAGACTTGTCACTAATAAAGTGGTCTCAGAAATGTTTCAGTGGTCTGAAATGTAACATTATTGCCTAAACAGGAGGGTGGGGGTTGCATAGAGGCATAATAAAAGTTATAAAAATACTTAAAGCATTCCCTCTGTTGCAATGCGTGTGTATGTCGGTAATTTTTAGTTCTCCGGCAACTCCGAGAAGATTCATTGTTTAAAAGGGGGATAACAGTTAAGATTAGTTTAGAAAAAAAGAATCTAGATATCTGAAGAGCTGTAAACCTTGTATAGAAAATTCTTAAAAATTAAAAGAAAATTGAAATAAATTAATTTTCAAACAGTTTTGTTCTTAGATTCCATTGTTGATACAAATTTAGAAATTATCTAGTGAGCAAAGAGCACCTTATTTTTTCTGCAATTATCAAAATCATTGTAAATGTCAATTTTTGAACTTTAATTTTATAAGCTCTTACACGGAGAAAACTAGATATTTGCATACACTATCTGAATATTACCAGTTAATATCTTAGCGGTTTAACTATGGGACAGAAATCTAGATATTTAAGTTAAGCATCTGTAGATATTAAAAAGTAGATTTTAACTGACAATATCCAATATATAAAAGGGTAGAATCTAGAATATTCAAGAATTATTTTTCAATTATGCAAAAATTTCCTGTAAAGCATGCCGTTTTATATAAAATGCAAAAGGATTTCATAATAGTCCTCTGTTTTTGATATCACGATCCTCAAGAATTTAACTTTTTCATAATTATTCAATTTTCGTGTAGAATGGTTAACACACTGTTCATGGCTAATATAAAAAATTTGCCCGCTTGGCGGGTACATCTTCATCGCTCGCGGCTCCCAAGTTTGAACGCGCTTAGGGGACGCGACTGTTGGTTCTCGCGCTTCACGCTCGATAATATATTTATCTCGCGCTTCGGGATCGATAATTTTTAAAACTAAAAATGAAAGTTTTGACACGAGTAATTTGGTGCATATGAATTCTATTTTGTTAAAGCTCCTACGGCTTTAACGAACACATTGTCATCACGTATCTCGTGCTTCGCACTCAAGTTTATCCCGGAAATTTTATATTATTCCCATAAATGTATATTATTAAAATTCGTAACTTGCATTAGTATTAAAACAGACGAAATTACATTGCCCCGTTTAAAAAAATGTTCATTATTTTTTTAAAATTTCGTTATTCAACGTTTTATTGCAACTTTTATCGTTTTTCCATAAACTGAATTTGCTTATTTCCAATGTTTTCTTTAGGATTTAAACTTTACACATACGGTCTACTGAGCAGCCTTACCGTTTTTTAACTTCTAAATTATGTCAAATGTCTAAATTCCATGTCAATCGGGCCACCTGAGTATCTCGTAAACGGGTTATTTTTTCACCAAATTTGGGATAGATTATCTTTAACATGTGTACTTTCATCTCAAATTTTTCAGCATTATTTTTTTTGTTGTTAAAAAATGGCAGACCAAAATATCTGAAAAAACGTGGTTTTTTTACATGCTCTCCAAGTATACCATTTTTTAGGTGAAAAAAACAATGAGAAATCCGATATTATTATTCAATTTGATATTTTTGGTGTTGCTGGCAATAAATAAACTACTAAAATGCTAGATTTCAAAATGGTGGATTCAAAATGGCAGCCAAAACATAAATTTTTTAATTTGTATGTATTGTTTATTTTAATATCGTAATATCGTTTTAATGTTCGTTTAAAAACCTATTTTCAACAATCCTTAATATTATTGTTTTAAAAATATCAATAGCGAGTACAATATGGTGGATAAAAAAAGTTTTATAATAACAAGAACAACGCCAACTCAATCTTTTAAACTCTTCTGTGACCATAAGATTTTTCAGCCACGAACGATATAAACCAGATATAGTTTTAAGGGTTTGAGGCATCGCTGATTTCGAATTTGCCATTACTTCCGAAAAATTAATTTTTTTAAACAATTTTTTGAAACAAATTCTTTAAACAAACTCATTTTACAAAACTAATTGCATGTTTGGATTAAGCGTATTCAAAACCCCATTAAATAATTGTCGTGATATTTGTATTTTCTTTGCCTTTCTTATGAACATAAACAGTTTTAGTAAACTTACCAAATTAATGATTTATTAATTTGTTTATTAAAAAGCGTAACTGAAGACATAAAAGAACTATTCCGGATGTAATTTTTGCCATCAAATCTGATTCTGGTATATGTTTTGGAAAATTGGTTAAGAAGGCAATAATTTGTTTAAACAAATTGTTTGAATAAAAAAATAATTTTGCAAAAGTAATGGCAAATTTGAAATCAGCGATGGCCCAAATCCTTAAAACTATATCTGATTTATATAAATTGTGGCTAAAAAATCTTATGGTCACAGAAGAGTTTGAAAGACTGAGTTGGCGGTGGCCTTGTACAACATTTTTTATCCGCCGCATTGGACTTTCTATTAATATTTTTTAATTGAAATAAGTATTATTGAAAATAGGTTTTTGAAACGAACATTGAAACGATATTACTATATTAAAATGAACATTACGCACAAATTAAAAAATCTATCTCCCGGTCGCCATTTTGAAATTTAGCATTTTAGTAGTTTATTTATTACCAGCAATACCAAAAATATCCATCTGAATAATAATATTGGGTTTCTCACTGTTTTTTTTTCACCTTAAAAATGGTATACCTGGAGAACATGTGAAAAACCACGTTTTTTGAGATATTTTGGTCCGCCATTTTGCAACAACAAAAAAAGTAATTCTGAAAAAATTTGAGGTGAAAGTACACATGCTAAAGATAATCTGTGCCAAATTTGGTGAAAAAAATAACCCGTTTACGAGACATTTAGGTGGCCAGGTTGACATGGAATTGCCGATATATATATACCTATATTTTTTTGTGAAAATTCATTGTTATATTTGAGAATATTTGAAATACTGTGAAAATGTCGCATGAAAAAATGTTACTTTTGGATTTTCCATTATTTTATGCTGTCAAAATTTATTTTTTGATTTATCAATAAAATTCAAAAAGTTGTTATGATAATCTTCTAGGAAATTTATAAATCACACTTTTTCTTCTCTTGCCATTTTTTCATATCGTCCGTTAATTGGCTTAAAAGGTTCATTTTCGTGTGTTTTTCACAATTAAAGCTAAAACTACGCATCCTATCGAAAAGTGGTTATAAACAACATTGTAGATCTTTTTTAAATGCACAATTTTGGTGAAATTATCTTTCACCTTATTTTGCACAGTTTGGCCGAAAAATGTAATTTTTGGATTTTTCATTATTTTGAATGCTGTCAAAATTTGAATTTTTGATTTTTCAAGAAAACTCAAAAAGTTGTTATGATAACCTCGTAGGACATTAAAAAGCAACAATTTTCTTCACTTGACTTTTTTCATATCGCGCGCTATTGTGCGTAAAATTTTCATTTAAGTGTGTTTTTTGAAATATTGTAAATGCTATAACTGTGGTCATTTTCGATTTTTTGAAAAAGAGCCATTATGATAAATTGCTCAAATTGTTGAATACTATGAATAATCGTACAGAGAATTTTTGAATTTTGAAAAAAATGGTCTCAAAAATATTCAAAGTTTGCCCAATTTTTGAATTTTTATCCAAAATGGCTAGCTAACGAACTTGACCCTTAGTTTAGGACACTAAAAAAGTGTACCAAACGGCAATCTGATAGATTAATGTTTTCAAAAGTGTCGTGTTCACAGACAGACATACAGACAGACATAAGACAGACACATTCGTAAAAGCCTGTTTTCGGATTCAGGGGGTCTCAAACCGTGGGCACTTGACAAAAATTTGAGGGGTCAAATTTTACACAAATCTAATACCTTTTCTGACGAGAATGTAAAAACTCTGAGCGCTACGCGGGAATATTCCAACAGCGCGATACGCGCGCAGCACGCTTCGCTTGCGAGTTTGAACGCGTGACTGTATTTATCTTGCGCTTCGCGCTCGATTGTGTATTAACCTCGCACTACACCGTCGTTTTTTATATTTTTCACACATTCTTGCGCAAACCTTTAAAAATTAGGAAGTGTATAGATGTCCAATGCCGGACACTAGGTTGGTATCCGGTAGATTGCCGTTATTGGTTACACGCAGTGGCCCGTATCTGCCGGACAGCAACATTGAGTGAGGTATTAGACTTACTATCGGCGAGAAAATTCGAGTCCTCTGGCTTTGACGTTCAATAAGTATGTGAAGAAAAAATGGTAGGATAATGAAAAAGGTCTGATTTTAAA
The DNA here is from genome assembly GCF_010883055.1 of Belonocnema kinseyi. NCBI lineage: Eukaryota > Metazoa > Arthropoda > Insecta > Hymenoptera > Cynipidae > Belonocnema > Belonocnema kinseyi. The sequence continues at coordinate 56,060,213 of NC_046661.1, read as the reverse complement.
GGTTCAAATGTTGTACGTTAATGAGCCGAAGAGTAATATTCCAAAAAATTATTTGTAGCTTACAGATCTGAAAATCTGATAAAAAGTAAGGAAATTTGATAGCTTTTAAAAACAGTGAACTTTGAAGCACAGTTTTTCATTGAAAAAATAATAGGAAAAATCTGAAAAAATTCATGGTGGTACATTGAACATTTCTGAACAGATTGCCGTCGAAAAATTTGCCAAATATAAATAATTGTTCGTTTTTTGTGAATAAATATGCGACCGCACTATCTTCAGTTCTAATGAAGATAATGAAGTGATTTAAATTGGAGGAAGTTAGTTGAACTATCTGTAATAATTTACAATTTGAAGGAAGTATGTGCTTCTTGTAGTCTTCGTACAAATTGCTATATTTAAAGTCAGTTTTTTATATAGGGAAGCAAGTGCGAGAGCCCAGAATGGTGCCGTTTGAATAAAACAAAAAAAGAAAAAGAAAAGAAGCACATACTTCCTTCAAATTGTAAATTATTACAGATAGTTCAACTAACTTCCTCCAATTTAAATCACTTCATTATCTTCATTAGAACTGAAGATAGTGCGGTCGCATATTTATTCACAAAAAACAAACAATTATTTATATTTTGCAAATTTTTCGACGGCAATCTGTTTCGAAATGTTTAATGTACCTCCATGAATTTTTTCAGATTTTTTCTATTATTTTTTCAATGAAAAACTATGCTTCAAAGTTCACTGTTTTTAAAAGCTATCAAATTTCTTCACTTTTCATCAGATTTTCAGACCTGTAAGCTACAAATAATTTTTTGGAATATTATTTTTCAGCTCATTAACGTAAAAGATTTTCACCTTTAAAATAAGACCTTTTTCATTAACCTACCATTTTTTCTTCATATACTTATTGAACGTCAAAGCCAGAGGACTCGAATTTTCTCGCCGATAGTAGTACATTTCTTATTTTCTTTTGACGTGCATGTTATATTGATTCAATTTTTTATGATATATTATTATATATATTATTATATGTATGTATATATGTATTATATGTATTTTATATTAGATTTTAATGTTATATTGTTTTAACTTAAGGTTACTCTTTTACGTAAGTAGCAAGAAAAATTCCTTCATGAAATAATTTTTTAAATTTTCGGACTGCAAGTCTGCTGAATCAACTGCGGGAAAAATATACTCTCATTCATAAAGGAAGTACTTAACGGGTTTGTACATGACAGCCGAATCTTGAAATTAAAGTAATATGTGAGGTTGTGTTCCCTTTAAAAGCATTGGAACTTTTCACCTTTTTTAATATTTGAGTATATTTATGGGCTTTAAGTTTTTACTATGAAAAAAAGTGGTTATTCCACTCAGTGAAATTTCACTGATTAAGATTTAGAGAGTACTTTTTTTAACGCTACCTTAATATGCCTTTGCCCTGAAAATAATGAGAGTGTATAGACGATTTAAAGGTATAATTATTCTCTGAAGGATCTTTAGTGAATTATTTTTAAAACAACTCCAAAACTTACTTTTAAACCAAGAATTACATTAAACGCGATTTACAAGACATTTTTTCCCGAATCATCTTCAGAAATTAAATTTGGTTGAAAAGCATCATAGAATGAGTTTCAAAGACATTCTAAAACCAGTTATTTCGTAAGAATTGTATTTCCATATTAGTTGAAAATTTAATTGTTCACTGTACGTATAAAAGAGCTTACTTGGTGTTTGCCATTTTTTCTTTTTTTTTTTATAACTAACATAATTTTATAATTATTGTTTAGCATTGACGCGGCTTATTATGTTTCTAAAAATATTTTCCACAATAAACATTGTACAACTCGTGAGAATTTCATTAGAGTGGGACGATGGTCGTGGGGGCTAAAGCGTAGGCTTTGGACCCACTCCTTCGGCTTTCGGGTTCGATTCCCGCCTCGCACTCTGGAAGAGTCTCGGTGG
>NC_046661.1:56053391-56058160 GCF_010883055.1 Belonocnema kinseyi | reverse complement strand
AGGTTCTGTCCTTGGACCAGTATTATTTCTTTATTATATAAATGATATACCAAAGTCTAGCGATGTAAAAATAGCCTTATTTGCTGATGACACGGCAGTTTAGACAGCGTCTCGACGGAAAAGAATTGCGATGATCAAATTGCAAAAGTATGTGCACGAATTAGAAAAATACTTTGCTAGATGGAAGCTTAAGATAAACACGGACAAGACTGAGCTTGTGATATTTTCTCATAATTATGGTGATAAAAATATCCCAGAGCTAAAAATGTATAATGAAACTATTAAGCCGGGAAAACATGCCAAATACCTAGGAGTAATATTAGATTCGAAACTTACTTATACTATACATACCAAAAAAGCGCGTAATAAGGCTGCTGCTGTGATAGGCTCTCTCTACTCTTTATTATGTAGTAAAAGTAAAATGAACACGCAAAATAAAATTATAGTCTATAAAATGGTTATCAGACCAATAATGCTATATGCGGCACCTATATGGGGAAACACTCTCAAAAGTAACGTAGAAAAACTTCAAAAAATACAGAATAAGTGCCTGAGAATGGCCATCAGCGCAAAAAGAGGGACAAGGATCACTGAGTTGCATTCAAAAGCTAAAAGCTCTACAGTCAAGCAAGAAATATTTCAAATAACTGAACATTTTTATGTAAATCAACTGTCTCTCCCAATCCTGAAAGATACATCTTCGGTACGATATGAAGATGTGCCTTTCAGGATCAAATATAAATTACCGCAGCACTTGCTGCAGAATTAAACGAACTATCTTCACAAAACTTTAATTTTCGCAGCCTGTATTAGCTAAAGTAACTGTAAATATTGTATATAGATTAAGCTAGATTAAGTTGTAATATATTCTAAGTCTCAAAATTAAATAGGTTTTTCCCAAATTTTTTCCTAACAAATAACATACAAAACTAGAGAAACAAAAAACTCATTACAACTACAACAAGAACTCAAAAACTATTTTCAGGTAAAGTCGCTTAAGATAGGAACCAAAAATGTATACCACACCTATGTAACAAAATCTAAGAACAATAAAGAACATTTTTAACTAACTTAACTAGCTATTCTCAACTTATTGTAAGCGCACATTATTATTTGAGATACTTTATACAAAAGCTATGGCACAAAATTAGCTAATCATGGCAAATCACGAAACAATTACTTTTGTTAATTAATTTGTTTAAAATTTGTTTTCTTTAAGCCTCCGATAAATTATTTGCTGTTAGTTTTTTCATTTATTTATGATCTTTTTTAGTGAATGTCAAAGGCTTAGAAGAAATGATATCACGGAAAAGTTTAGCAACAAACTGTTGTAAGTTTGTTGTTAAATAACAAATTTCCGTTAAGTCAAAATAAAAATTGCATCGTTAACAGTTATACCTGGAAGCCTTGCGGTCAATTCTAAATGAGAAAAAAGAAATCCGTTTAGATATGCACTGTCAGTCGATTTTTGTCCAAAAAATGTGCTTTTTCTCCCACTGTGGTATGCTGCGCGATTGATGGCTCTCGCAATTCGCGCTCGGTCTTTGCATTTTTACCGCATTCGTGCCCAAACCTTTCAAAATGAAAGGTCAACGGATCGAAAACTGTAATTTTGTGATTGTGAACACTCTTTCGTTAAAGCTCTTTCGGCTTTAACGAACACGTTCTCATTACGTAGATCATGCTTCGCACTCGATTTTGTCCCAACTTTCAACTTTTCTACATTATACTAAACACTTTTATATCAAATATAATCCATTTTTATGTAAATCTGACTGGGATTGCTTATTCAGATGTTGCAAAATAAAGCACACGTTGAATTTATCATGATAATTGTAATATTTGTTTCTTATTTTGCTTTACATTATATCAGAGATGGATGTTTTGAGTCTTAATGTTTAGGCAGTGTATAGTCAGGCGCCGGACGCTAGGTTGGTATCCGGTAGTTTGCTCTGATTGGTTGCATGGCAGTGGAAGGGGTCTGTCAGACAGCAGCATCGAGTACGGCATTCGGCTTACTATCGGCGAGAAAATTCGAGTCCTCTGGCTTTGACGTTCAATAAGTATGTGAAGAAAAAATGGTAGGTTAATGAAAAAGGTCTAATTTTAAAGGTGCAAATATTGTGCGTTAATGAGCTGAAAAGTAATATTCTAACAAATTATTTGTAGCTTACAGATCTGAAAATCTTATGAAAAGTAAGGAAATTTGATAGCTTTTAAAAACAGCGAACTTTAAAGCATAGTTTTTTATAGAAAAAATAATAGGAAAAATCTGAAAAAATTAATGGTGGTACATTAAACATTTTTTAACAGATTGGCGTCGAAAAATTTGCAAAATTAAAATAATTCTTCGTTTTTTGTGAATAAATATGCGAGTGCACTATCTCCAGTTCTAATGAAGATAATGAATGATTGGCCTCGGTTTTCCTAAACACAGGGAAATAGTCTGGGATCCGAAGAGGAGAGTGAGCATTCATTTTAGGTCCTGATGATTTGATGATTGATTCTTGTGCAGAATGTTCTACTGATTCTGAATATATCGGGTGCACATATCGTGTTCCGGGTCGTTTTGTTGTTATTTGACATTTTATGTGTTGAGATAAAAAATGTCATATCTCTGAAAATTATTAAAGTTTTGAAAATATTTTTACATATTCATTTAAAGAAGTGTGACATGCACAAATTTGGTTAATTTTGTATGTTTATTTAATTGACAGTTTTCGATAAAAACAATAAAATATCTTTTAATGAAAAGCCATTTCTACAGTACATTTTTTATCATTTCACAATTTTTTTCTGGAATCATATAGAACTAGCTGAGACAAAGATAATTTGTTTTGGAATTTTTTTGATTGCTTCTTTTGGTTTAGAAAATTCTATTCAGTAGGATGTTTGCGCGTGTGCGCTTATGTGTGAAGTTGCGGTTCAGATTGCAAACCTGCAGCTTCCGAGCCCCCCTCGCTGCCTGGCCATTCAATGATCTTACTAACACTTGTACACACAGACGTGAATACTTTGTATTTAATAACAATTTTTTAAAAACTAAACTAATAGCTCCAATTTAAATCACTTCATTATCTTCATTAGAACTGAAGATAGTGCGGTCGCATATTTATTCACAAAAAACGAACAATTATTTATATTTTGCAAATTCTTCGACGGCAATCTGTTCAGAAATGTTTAATGTACCACTATTAATTTTTTCAAATTTTTCCTATTATATTTCTATGAAAAATTATGCTTCAAAGTGCACTGTTTTTAAAAGCTATCGAATTTCCTTACTTTTCACCAGATTTTCAGATCTGTATGCTACAAATAATTTGTTGGAATATTATTTTTCGACTCATTAACGTACAACATTCAACGTCAAATCCAGAGGACTCGATATTTTCTCGCCGATAAGAGCACATTTCTTGTTTTCTTGTGACTTGCGTGTAATATGATTTTAATTTGATATAATTATTATATGATATTAAATTTAATTATGACATTATTTTAATGTGAAGTACTATTTTCAAAACGACTGTAATATTCCTTTTCCCCGAAAAAATGAAAATTACATTCAAAGACGATTCAAAAGATACATTTGTTCTCTGAATAATCTTTAGTGAATTATTTTCAAAACAATTCCAAAATTTACTTTTCAATTTTAAATGTCCCTGTAAGCCATTAAGAAGATTTTTTTTCTCCAAATCATCTTCAGAAATTAATTTCGGCTTCGAATCACTATACATTGAGCTTAAAACACATTCGAAAAACAATTTTTTAGTAAGTATTGAATTGCGATATTACTTGAATATTGAATTGTTTATTTTACATATAAAAGAGCTTAGTTGGTGTTTGACATTTTTATTTGTTGTGGATGATAATTATAATGTTATATTAAAAGATAAATTAAATGTGCAGGAAAGATTAAATAGAAAATACCGAATAACTCATTTTTAATAATCAAATTGCATATTTAATGTATGTAAAAAAAGTTTAACTTATATTTTTCTTTAAAATTATATACTTAACTTTGAGGTTATGCATTGTTTATTTTAGTGACAGAAGAATAATAAATTAAACGTACAAGGAAAGATCAAATAGGAAATACCATAAAACATACAATTAGAAACACTTTAGGAATACCATAGGTAACTGTATTCGCACACTTTATTTTTTAATTGTTTATTAAAAAAAAGTTGTTTGGTGTTTCCGATTTTATCATACCTTTTTCAAATACTTTATTAGTTTTTTGTTATTAAGAAGATAAGGCATAATCTCGAAGTAAAATATATAATTTGAAAGAAGAATATAAGTGTATATTTGTTTAAATACTTGCATATTAAATTTTTCATTAAAAATGACTTTTTGATATTTCCTATTTAATTTTTCCTTGCATATTTTTTTTATTATTCTTTTGTCACTAAAAAAACAATGCATAACCTCAAAGTTAAGTATATAATTTGAAAGAAGAATATAAGTGTAATTTTTGTTGCATACTTTAAATATGTAATTGTTTATTAAAAATGAGTTATTCCATATTTCCTATTCTATTTTTTCTTGTGGATTCACTATGGGAATTTTTATATAGTTCTATTTATAGGAGTTATTGCCAGTTATTATTTTAGAAGTGTATAAACTATTGATAAGTTTAACTTAAGTAAAACTTTTGTTTTAATGAAATTCACAGTGGAAGCTTCTAATGTGTCCCCTAAGGGTTTACATTTTTCTTACACCTTCTTTATTCCTTTACACACCCTCCACACACTTACTTGGTGGTGGAA
>NC_046661.1:56050432-56053291 GCF_010883055.1 Belonocnema kinseyi | reverse complement strand
ATTTTTCATTGATGTTGTCATCCCAGGCTCTCACCTTGAGCTTATTCTTGTTCGCCATTTCACTATTGGTCCTCGTATTCCAGCCAGTTTGGAATCTTCTATAATGATTGCCAATTATTTAAACAATTTTGATGAAAAAATGCAAATTTTGACCATTTTGTGATAAAAAGGCTTGACTTTTTACGTAATCAACTTAAAATGTTTTGCCTAAGACTCCTTGCTATCATATTTTTCATAGTGCCCAAAAAATGTTAATTATTTAAACAATTTCTATAAACGAATGAGTATTTTGACCATTTTTTTCATTAATAGGCAGAACAGAAAATCGTAATTATTTAAACGATTTTCACAAAATATTTTAAAAACGAATCCTTGCTATCATATTTTTTATAGTGACCTGACATATGACAGCAAGGATTTTTTCGCCGAAAATGGACAAAAATTCTTCATGAGACGAATTTTTTTTTTAATGTTTGGAAAAACTTCTGGTACAAGTTTACACGGTGCAAACCTGGTTTCATTTAAACAGACATTTTTGGTTCAAGATTGAAGGCATTATCAATAAAAAAATGTGATTGCATAAAACAACCCAGTGGGCACAAAACTATGAAAATCCCACGAACGTCCTTAGTACGTTCCTAGGACTTCCTATTGTAGGCCAATTAACGTCTCTAAAACTTCCAATTCTCTAAAGATAACGTAAAGAGGTCTTAAAGACATGGACGTTCCGGGGACATCTTTCGTACTTACATTAGACGTTTTAAGAGCATCCCTAGGATGACCAAAAGTCATGTTATAAAAGACGGCTTTGAGCTGTCCCAAAGACGTCTCTAGGACATCCTTATTTTGTTTGCCCACCCGGAACTTAAACTTCAAACGCATGCATTTACGGCCCCGTAAACCTCACATCCATAAACCCCAAAACCAAAAAAATCCTGGCCCAAAATCAATTAGAATTGAAACAAATGAAATCCAATCGTCAAATAAATCGTAAAATGTGGAACATATGACCTATGCATTTCATAACTCATTAACCTTAAAACTGTAAAATTCAAACCTAAAACCTTTATATCTACCAAGTTAAAACAGTCAAGCCTATAAACCTGAGTCACTTATCTACAAACCTGTAAACCATAAGGTACTAAGCCTATAGTCCATAATTTACACAGTTAAATATTATACCTAGAAGCTTTGCAGCCAATTCTAAAAAAGAAAAAGAAAAATCCGTTAAGAACTGCACTGTCAGTCGATTTTTGTCCAAAAAATGTGCTTTTTCTCACACTGTGCTATGGTGCGTAACTGTTGGTTCTCGCACTTTGCGCTCGGTCTTTGCATATCTACCGCATTCGCGCCCAGACCTTTTAAAATCAAAGGTTAACGGATCGGTAACTGTAATTTTGTAATTGTAAACTCTCTTTCCTTAAATCTTTTTTGACTGTAGTGAACATGTTCTCATCACGTATCTCGTGCTTCGCAATCGATTTTGTCCCAAATTTCAACTTTTCTTCATTATACCGAACACTTTTATATTTAATATAATATATTTTTATGTAACTCTTCCTGGGATTGCTTATTCAGATATTGCAAAATAAAGCACAAATTGTATTTATCATGATTATTTTAATTATCTTATTTTATTTTTCATGATTAAAGAAAAACTGCTACTATAGGGTCCTATACAGGATCCTATGTGCTTTTTCGCCTTTTCTGTCCTTTTTTCAATAAATTGATTTTTGAAATTTTTAATCATATTATTTACAATTGAAAGAAAATCGAATCGTCCTATCTCAAAATGATTAATGATAAATTTTTAGATCCGTTTAGGCAAACAGCTTTTGCCTGTTAGTTTTATTTCTTATCTTGTGTAGTTTTTTAAAAAAAAATAGAAAATTTTATTTTGAATCTTATTTTTTGCGACTAAAGCAAAATCGACGTGTCCTATCAAAAATTATTAATAAAAAATTTCAATGAGTTTTCGATAGTGTTTGGAAGCGTATCTTTTGTCTACTTTTTTCATAGCTTGTGTCGTTTGTCAAAAAATTAACTTTTTTATTTGTATTGTTTTTTACGCATAGAACAAAAGCTGCGTATCCTATAAAGAAAATACTTACAAAAATGTGTAGATTTTTTTGGATAAACAAATTTGTAGATCTTCTCAGGTCGCGCAATTTTAGCTTATTTTTTTCGTATCTTGCGTAGTTTGACCAAAAAATGGAATTTTTAGATTTTTGATTATTTTTTGTACGATCAAATTTGGAATTTTAAACTTTTCGACCAAATAAAAAATTTTTTATGATAATCTTATAGGGATTTCAAAAATCAACGTTTCTCTTCTTTTTGCTTTTTTCATATCATGCGTTGTTTGGCTTAAAATATTTTTTTTATTTTTATTTTTTGCTCTAACTCTGATAATTTTTTTTTTTTATAGAAAAAAGTCATAAGCATAAATTGTTTGAGTATCTGAGTACTATAAATAACTTTACATATAATTTTTAAATTTTGAAAATGCACTCACTTTTTATATTAATCTAAAATAGCTGGTTTCTCGAACACGTTCTTTATTTTTAGGTCTTAAAAAAGTGTGCCAAAGCAGAATCCAATCTGATCAATCTTTCGAAAGTTATCGTGCCTATAGAATACAGACTACGGACAGACAAACACCTTCGTGAAAATCTTTTTTTCTGACTCAGTGGGTCTCAAAACGTGGAGATTTGATGAAACCCGATAGAGTGAAATTTTGTTTAAAAACAATACTTTCTCATTAGGTTGAGAATGTGAAAATGCCTGTAGCTGAGTCCTCATGTTTTGAGAAACTTATGATATATCAAAAAACAATTCATCCATTTCCCACCAAAACTT
>NC_046661.1:56029388-56050332 GCF_010883055.1 Belonocnema kinseyi | reverse complement strand
TAAACAGATATGTTGAACAGAAGATATTAAATATTATGCCGTACCAACTATATATTATGGTTAAATATCAAAGTTCTTAATATCTACTTTCAATATCTATTTTTCTTCGTGTATGTTTACCAATAACGCTCAGGTATTGAGGAGCAGGTTTATAGTTTGGCGCTTCACTTAGGAGACAGTCGACGCGATTGGCGGCTGCACTCACACCTTACGCGGGGTTATACCTACACGTAGCTTTGTTGGCCTGTAGTTACTAAACAAAGCACTGCAGAACATTCTTGAATTTGTGTTTTTGTCTTATTTTTTTATTTTCTATTTGTTTTCCGGTTTGGCACAGAAGTGGTGGGACACCCTGCATATATATTCATATTTTCTAAAGTCGTTGCACAGACAATATTATTTTTTCCTTTATTTTCAATGTATTTCGTCGGTTTTGCCTCTCACCGGAGGGCAAAGCCGACTGCAGCTTTTTATGAAAGTAAAAACATTTAAAGATAAGAAAATATGATGGCTTGCTTCTGTCGTATTTTATGTACTGGAAACATTACCTTTAAAGATATCCACCAAGAAGAATAAGTTATTTTAAATAAAAATAGAGATAGCTGCAATATAACCTCTTATTCGTTTACATTCTAATAGAAACGGACTTTACGCAATGTTTCTACCGCACCAATACAAGAAAACTGCAAACCGACGAGATTGATAACAATAACATTTAATCATGGACATAGGAAACACGGGACTAGGCAGGCCAGCCTAACTTGGCGAGCGGGGTTGAATCCACGGGAGGGGGGAGAATTCCATGAGTGAGGGGAGAGTCGCCATCTTACGACGTGCCATTTGATTATGCGCACGAGCATTTTTGCCGTCAAACTGTGCATGAAAATATAAACATGTGGGCGCTGCCATGTTTGTCGCGGGACATCAAAAGGTGGCGGACCTCCCCCCTCATTGTATCACCCCAGCAATGGCATGCCTAGTCCCTTGTTTCCTCTGGCCATGCATTTAATAGTTTCTGCCATGTAGCCCACAAGATAAGTTGCTGTTCTACAGTACCGATTATTTATCGATGAAACTTGGGACACGTGTATCATACATGGACATAGGAAACACGGGACTAGGCATGCCATCAGTGGCGTAACTAAGCAAACGTGCGCCCCCCGCAGAATTTCTGTCGGCGCCCTTTTACTACATTTTACTGTACTTTCAACTAGGATAATCATCGATGAAAAAAATTATAGTTTATTTATTAAAATTGTTTACTAACCTTACAATGGTTACAATTAAATAATATTCTTATCCATAATCAATGTACACAAGAAAAATAATACCTAATATTGTCATAAAGTTTAATAAGATAACTTGAAAGGTAAATACAAGTTAAGTACCCAACAAGTTTAACAAACCACGCCGTTTCTTTTTTGAAACAAAATTTGTTATGATTTCGTTCAAATCTATGCTCGTAGCAACTTCGTGCTCTATACTCAAAATTGAAAGATCGCTTAAACGTTCTTGACCGATCGTTGCGCGAAAGTAATTTTTGATCAACTTCAGTTTAGAAAAAGATCGTTCAGCTGAAGCAGAAGAAATAGGTAACGTCAAATGTAAAAGGAAGGCTGTGCAAAGATTTGGCATGTTGCTAGTTAGTACGTGATAATTGGAAAACAATATTCTCGCGAAATCTGAAATATATTTCGAGTTTTTTGTCTTTATTTCTCCTGAAACTAAATTTTTGAAAGAAATGACTTCATTGGCCAACGCTTTTTTCAAATAATTTTCATATTTTTCACATAATCTTCCCGCATGTTCAGAAATGTCTTTGTCATCATACGTGAGTATTTTTTCTGGATTCAAAACCCCAAAATTGTTTTTAATTTCTACCATGCCCTCGAAACGGTTTTTGGTTTGCGAAATTTGTGCATCCAAAGATACGAAGGAAACGGTAATTTTGAATTTCTGAAGGTGTTCACCAAATGAATGATTGTCACGAAGCTCTTCATGGAATTTTTTTACTTTTCGCGAACGACGTTGCGAAAAAGAAGTATCAATTTGCCAGCTTTTGGCTATTTCTCCTGCTTCTTTCACGACTTCATTGAAATCAGCTCGTAAAGATAAAAAATTGTTTCTCACTATTTCTAGTAATTTACAAGCTTCTTCTAGCGCTATTTAAGATTTCTGTAAAGCATTTGAGGCTAAATTTTCACTGTGCATGACTTTGAATTGGAAAACAAGTAAAAGCGCAAACTCAAAAAAATTTATCATTTTAAAAATATTTTTCGCTTTTTCAATTGCACCTTTTTTCTTTGATACTAAAATTATTTTCGATAAAGCATTCATGACTGGCTGAAAATTGAGTTTTATGGAACTAAGTGATTCATCTCGCGAAGCCCACCGTGTCGGGCACGATTTTTTCAATGGTTTTTTTACCAAGCAGTTATCATCGTTCGCAATGTTTTCATTTAAAATTGCCCATCTTGGCAAGCTTTCACTGAAATAAACATATATACTATTTACTTTTATGTAAAAATTTTCGAGTTCTGGCACTTCTTTTACAGAATCTTGTAAAACAAGGTTCAAGTTATGAGCGCTGCAATGAACGAAATCGGCGTTAGGTGAGATTTCTTTGAGACAAGCTTATAATCCGTTATATGTGCCGCTCATAACTCGAGCCCCGTCGTACGCTTGTCCTCGATATTTTTCCAAATCAATGTTCAGCTTTTCCAGAAATTGTTTGATTTCTTCCAACAAGCCTTTGGATGCATGATTTCGCACTGGAATGAATCCTAAAAATGATTCTTTTATACAAAATCCTTTTTTTGAATCGATGACTACGTAACGTAAAATAACAGACATTTGATCAATTTTTGATATATCTTGAGTGCTATCTAAAACTATTGCGAAAAATGGACAGTTATTAATCTCATCAACTATTTGCTTAATCACACGAAAAGCTGTCAATTCAATCAACTCAATTTTAATGAATGGACTCATGAACTTTATTTTTGTTGAATCATTATCCAAATGGCTACGCAATATTGGATCATACCTCGTTAATAATGCAATGACATTCAAAAAATTGCCTGAAGAACTATCTATTGATTGAACTTGTTCACGATGACCTCTTAGTGGTAAATTACAACGTGCCAAAGTTATGATTACATCCAAAATTCTCTTCAAGATCTCGCGCCATCGATCTAGTTGATCATTCTTTGGAAACTCCAAGCATTTGTGATTTTTTCGTTTTGAATAAACCACACATGCATTTAAATGCATCGTACTATTTTATGTACTGCCATTTTTTTACTGAGTGCTTGCCAATCATTGATTAACGTATCACACCAGGCAGGTTGGCAGGATTTATCATTCCTGTCAGCAAAAAGCCAACAAAGCTTACAATAAACTGTAACTTTAATGTCCGAATAATATAACCAAAAACTTTCAATTTTTTCATTATTTTTTTGAGTTAGTTTTTTGAGTTCTGGGGAAAGGCCCTTTCGGTCGGTTTGGATTAAGCGTCAAAATTTGTCCTACCAACTCGTTAGAAATATTTTTGGGGTACAATCCGCGATTAGAATTAGTACATCTTTGTTCCGGAATATTTGAATTCTGTGAAAAAATTGAAAAAATGACACTTTAATTTGAGCAATTCCGAAATAAAAAATTAATATTTTTGTTTTTATTTCTCAAATGTGAAAAACATCATCAGCTGGTTTTTGTATTTTATTCTATATATTTAAATTATTCTAGAGACGCTTCCTACTTCTAAAATTTTCATAAATTTATTTCAGTGAATTTTCAATCTCTCAAAAACATTTGATTGACTGTTATGGATCAGAAATATTTACAACTTGCGTTATCGAAAATCTCATTGGTTTCTTTTTCGTCACTGTTAATATCAGCAATGCCTTCATTGTTGGTTTCAATTTCTTCATCATCAAGTGGATGTGAATTCTAAAATGAGTCAGAATTTTTTAGTTATTTTTGTTCAAAGCGATTATTTTGACTTATCTCACATTTCAGTAATTGGAAAAATTTGATAATTATTTGATAATAAGGATGTTATTTATTCAATGTTACACGATAACCTAGACAGCACACAACGTCCCTGGAACATCCCAGGAACTCATTACGGCCCATTGCGATGAAATGGGATTTCCTATCGGGTGCGGCGGGACGTGTGTGCTATCCAGGAATTTTCAACATTAATATTTCGAATAGTACTCATATTATTTGTTTGTGGTGTTGTATTATCTGCGACACTTTCTTCATTATGCAGACACGTGTCAGACACTCAGATATTTTTCCCCCAAAAAGAGTCAAGTGCAGCGCCCTCTCGCTTGACCTCCTATGAACGAATATAGGGGATTCCCTTCGTTTGGTCATTCCACTCGTAAAAGCGGTATATTGAGCATTCGTAATTTGGCGCCCATGACCTGCTGGCGCCCCCCCCCCGCATTGCGGGGCCTGCGGGGGTGTTAGTTACGCCACTGAATGCCATCCTAACTTCGCGAGCGGGGTTGATTTCACGGGAGGGGGGCGAATTCTATCAGTGGGGAGAGCAGCCATCTTACGATGTGCCACTTGATTTTGCGCACGAGGGTTTTTTTCCGACAAACCCTGCAAGAAAATATAAACATGTGGGCACTGCCATGTTTGTTCTATGTCCATGATATCGCATAAGAACTTGTAAATATTATTTTCGTCGGGCCTGCCCCCCTGGTCAGGCCTCACTTATTTATGAGATTTTATATATTTCGGACTTGAATTACGTCTAATTATTATAAGTAGATTGTGTGATATTGTTTTATCTGCCAAAATATCAAATTTTTATGCTGTAATGATTGTCATTAAAGTTGAAAACCTTATATTTCTGTCAGCGAAACTTTATTCTTTCGTGGTAAAAACTGCTTTCTTTATCATTTTTCTTTTGCAACGTAAATTTTAAATATTTTAGTAAGTAACACTATCTCTCTCATAAAATAGATTTATTTTATGCAAAGTAGAACAGATATTGTTAAAGAATAGCCATGATGTAAGGCGCTGCCCCCCCCCCCCTTACCCTACATTATAAGGAGTGAGTTTTGACGAGCATAGCACTGCGCGTGCCTAATAATGTCTTCAGACATAAAGCCGCTCATCAGTCCTAAAGTCGTCGCTGTTCCCGCGCTGTTAGATAATGAGTGAAAAGCAATTCGCTGGACATCAAACGCACTGATTCGTTTCGCACTGCGTTTCACGTTTCACTTATGATATAGTGAGACACCGGACAACCACGAATAATAGGGTGCCAACAAATTAGTGATTTTAATCAGTCATAGATGAGAAAATTCTTGATAAGCAAGGATTTTTCTCATTTCATTACTTAGGTATAATCTATCTTTCTATTCCACAGGACCCTTACTTAACCCTCCGTGGAGAAAAAAGAAAGTTCAGTTAAGCCATCTGGATGTTCAGGCAGACTATATAGAAGGGCTAAATATAGGAGAGCTCTTTAAGATTGCAAAAGCGGTTATCTCTAGAAGGTTAAAATATGAGTTTAAAATCGATATCTCAGAATGTCGACTTCATCATCTCGCGCGATCGACTCGAACGTCATATAGAGTCAAACTGATAATCACATAGGGCGGAATTGTTCATTATTTACTCGAAGCAAGCCACAAAAAACCAAACATACACATCTCTAGCTCACACACCCCAAACCCACAAACCTCAAGCCCACATTTTTAAACTTACATAGCCTGAGCTTTTAATTCTCAAACCTGCAACTTTACGCCCAAAATCCCCAAGTTCACAAACAATAAATCCACAAACCCTTTATCAACAAACTCTAAGCCCACAAACCCAAAGCTCACACACCTCAAGCCCATAAACTTAAAGCCAGAAATTTTAAGCTGAAAAACATAAAACATCAAGCATACAAATCCTTAACCCACAAACCCAAAGTCCGCAAACTCTAAGCTCACACACCCCAAGCCCACAAATTTCAAGACCGAAATTTTAAACCTATAAACTTTAATCCTAAAGAATCTTCAAGAGGTCTTTAAAATCGCAAACCTGCCATTTTAAGCTCAAAAAGATTGGTTTAAAACTGAAGGCTTGAGGTTTGTGGGTTTTGGAATTGAGTCATGTTGGTTTGAATTTGTGGACTTGAGATTATGGACAGACTTATTGCATGCTTTAGCTTAGTTTGTATCAATTGAAATTTTTAAGAACAGGTATAAAGAGTAGTATAGTGGCCAGAGGACAGGCAGGTGAATCCTTAGAGTGGACTCACAGTTTTATCAATTACATTAATTTTTCAAAAATTTAAAAACATTTAAGCGAGCTGAAAAATGATTATGCAACAAAACAAAGAAAATAGGCATATTGTGATTTTTTTCTAGGTTACGAATTCCCACTCGGCCGCGAACATGTAAACAGTCGCGTTTTTTAACCATTCTACATGTAGAAAAAATAAATGTAATATTTACTGATGATGAAATGTAGAGGGTTTCTTGCAAACGTATAACAGTATCAAGTGCTCTTAATAAGGGGGTGAAAATGTCAAAATCACTTCATTTCACTTCAATCACTAACATTTCGTAAATGGCACAACCAAATTAAGGTTAATTTAACGGTTATCCTTCAGTAAAATAAACTTCTAATCCCTAGTATCTGATCGGTTTCTTTACCTCGCCCCTAAAGTCGCAACAAGGCAACCTATCCGCGCGGAGCACCTGGTGAATTCACGGCGCAGCCGGCAATGGATGGATTGCATCACCTAAAAAACATTCCTTTTTCAAATTTATGTGACAATTTTCACGCTGCTACATATTCTCACTTAGTAATGAAGGGGGTTTAAAAAATAACACAATTTTGAATGGAACAACTTATTCACACATCGCATACGCTTGAGAGTTAATTGGAGCAAGACGTTTTTGTGTTGCGAAACTGTTTCAGCTGAGTTGTAAGGATATTAGGTCACTGCGAGAGCTTTTATTGTGTTCCGCGATGGCATGGGGCATGGGCGCGTATTCGTAAGTCGTTCTCGAGGTCGCCACTCAGTGGCGGACTGTCATGTGGGCGCAGCCGTGGTTTCCCTGCTGCGCCCCCTCGGTTGGCGCCCCCTAAGCCATGACAAGGCGCCCCAAAAAGATTATATTGTTTAAGCAAATTAATGTATGTTAGATTGCAATGAAAAGAGTGAAAAGAATATCTAATAATATCCATGATTTACACTTATGCTCTTATAAGTAATACCAGTAAAGTGTCCTCCAATTTCTTTTTACCAATATTATTCTTATTAATTTCCCTAATGCATGTTCTAGTTTCTATTTAAGAAAATATTTCTTAAATGAATAATAAATTGTTCATATTAAAACAGTAGAAGGGAAAGGAATATTCTTGTCATCAACTTCATTACGGATTTTTAAATTCATTTGTTTTCGATGAAGTCCATAATATATTTATTTATTAAAAATGTATAGGACACTTAAATGCAATTTGTATGGTCGCTTGCTGATATATTGATTTTTTACATATGTTAACTTTCAATAACGCCTATACGTACCTTGAGGGAGTTTCCAGATCAAGTTATTTATGTATAAAGTATGACTATTTTCGCTTACAAATATGAAAGGGAACTACTCATTTAATTTATCACAAAATCTCGACTAATTATCGGCTGTCTTTAATTATTCTAGTAATTGTTGAGTTTGAATTCCATTCTTATATTAAAATGACTACTTATTAGTCAAAATTTTCTCAAAAAACAAGTTATTAGCTTACATTTCAAGAATTCGGATCAAAGGATATATTTCATTATTTTGGAAATTGTAAAATATTAATATATTTTGTTATAATTTACTATAATAATTGTCATTTTGTTATAATTTCAGCATTTTTCGTAATTTTTTAATGTTCTTCTTATGAATTACTTATTTAAATTAAGGCTTAAATCTTCTCGGCAAAAATACTCGAAAACTTGCAGTCTATATGGTGTGATAAGTTTTTTTATTCCTGAGAAATAATAAGAAACATAAAAAGAAATTAACAATTGGTTGATATTAATAACTCTTAATTAATAACTCTTGGACTATTTTGTTATTAAACAAATTACATTTTTTATTTTCAATGTTTTCTTAAGGTTAAAACGAAGCTTAAAATAAAGACTACGCGTTTCATAAAAAATAATTCATAACGAATTCGGAGCTCTTTTTTTTAGGAGTCGCCCCATTATTGGATCCCCGGCCGCGCCCCTGAGTACCGAGTCCGGCACTGTCGTCACCTCTCAGTAACACAGGGGTCTCCACAATCCACACGTGCAGCGTGCCCCAGGATCGCTCGGCTTTTTTCGTGATCTACCAATTTCTTTCGACGGGAAACTGAGAGGAAATTTATGTATCCTTTGAAAAAAAATCGCAGTTGGAAGGGCTCGAAAAAAACCTTTTTCTGGTATAACGTGACAGAGCTTGAAATACAAAGTATTTTATTTAAAGTATTTGAACTAAGCCATTGCCGATAATTGTTTGCAAATGAATGTTTTTCACCTTAATAATACTAAATAATAATAAAAAATTTGGTCCAAAATAAATTAAAGGCGTTCACAATTTAAGAGTTTCAGAATACAATTTCGAAAATAAAACAAATTAAAATCTTTAAAAAATCGATTATAAAAAATTCAAAGAAATTGAAATTTCCATAGCGCTTTTTAATAAAAATAATTTTATATTTGATACGACTTTAAACTACATTGAATTTTTCAAAGTTAAAACAGCTTAAATTTTTATTACATTAAAAAAAAATTAAAGTTAACGCCACAAATTTGTCTAAGATAAAAAATTAAATTTTTGTCATTTTTACCTCTCAAGATGTAAGTTTTTAAAATGATCCCTTTAAAATTGAATTTTTTATCTGTTAAATATAAGAATATAATCAATTATTTAGGTCAATTCAACCATTTTTTAAACTTTTAATATTGATCATTCATTATTTTATTTCATAATTCTCAATTTGTACGTAAAGTTTCGAATAGAAATACGGGTCCATTTCACGCTTCCCAGCGGTAAAAAATAAGATACAAAAGATTTTGACAGTTCTGGGTCAAAACTGAGTAGATCCGACCTAATAGCCTGGGATCTCTAGCAGATAGTGATAGGTTACTGGTAACCATCAATGATAGATAATTGTAAGGTTTACTGAACTGTCCTGTTTTCCACATGCATACTTGAAAGATCAGTAGATTTAACTTGGTTCTCCGTAAAACAAAAGGTTCTTTTTCTGCATTTAAGAGATACACATTATTCATTTAAACAGTTTTTTTTAAAGACCCAAAACAAATTTGAAGTGACTTCATATTTCTTACTGGGACCAATTTTTACACAGTTACTTTTTAGAATAGAAGGAAAACAATAGGACCGTGGGGTCTTTGATTCTCATTTTAAAGAACGCAGAGAAACAACTAGATCACAGTAAAAACAATGTCTGAAATAACGCTAATTTCAGGTTGCCACATATACTTGTACATGCAACAAAAATTAGTCTTCGTAATGGGAATAGTGCCACTTCACAAGATATTGTTTTCTTCGGACTTGGGTACGAAATGTCACCTACTGTCAATTATTGTTACAGTTTTGCGGCAAAAACAATAAGCGATTTTCGTACCCCAACAATGAGCGTGATGGAGTACTATCTTGAAATCACCTGCAACAAAATTGATCTCAGAGTTTTTACTGTGATAATAAAAAGAATTTGTTCTCTCAAAAACTCTATATTCATCTCCAGTCTCAACTGCATTTTAAATTGAGGATAATAATTTAACACAGCAATCAATTATAATTAAGTTCATGGAAAATTTCAAACTGAAACCCCTAAAATTGGGCAGTTTAAAATTTTTAGCACTTTTTGAACATAGCCACATAGCGCTCTTCCCGAAAAAAAACCAAGTGTACCCCATGCTTAGACCTATGATTTTCCCGAAAAAACCTGTGAAAGACCTGGGATTTTCGAGAAGTGTGCTATGTGGGTTATATATCCCAACATTTTGAAAATTGGAAGAATTATAATTTGATTCTTCTATATCTTATTTCTAGCAGGATTCCTTCCATAATCGTGGATACTTTATTTAGTAGTATGGGTTTTACTAAATATTATTAATTTTGCTTGATTCAATTAAAAGTTAAATAGGGAGAATCTTTTTTGAGGTAAAATTGCTGTCTGAAAAAACACAAACGTGTGAAAAGAATCAGGCGAAAAAAGTGAAAAAGCGTGGGAAGCGAGGCGATCGCGCGGAATTAATGGAATTTAGCGATCGATATATGCAGAGTAGAGGGGCCACGTGCCTTTTGTAGATCAGTGCTCACAACGCGGGCCAACATCGTAAACCCTTTCGTACACAGGTAGGTTGTTGGTATCGTTCTAGCGGATTACAAAGTGCAATCTTTGCTAATGGGCGAGCATGAGTGGCTGGCATAATGAAAGCGTTGAATCCCATCACGGCGGTGTGGTGCAGTAGGAAAGGCGCTTACAAAGGAGGCTTAGAAAGCGCTGGAACAAAAACTACCACGGTGATTGATCAGCGCTGTAGATGTAGTCTGTTGATACCGACACTGAGCGAGAACTAATCCGTATATAATGTGTCCAAAATCACATCGTACATAGTTTAGAGATATCTCGTGGATCAGATTATTTTTTTTATTCTTTCTTTAACAGAGTTTATCACTAGGTTCTCTATTTGAGATAAGGTTCTTGGATCAAGGTAAATATCCATATTTCTGATAACACATACGCAGAAAAAAGAACCTTATATTTTACTGAAAACCAAGTTAAATCTACCGATCTTCCTAGTACGTATTTGGACAACATGACAGTTCAGTAAACGTTACAATTATAGGCAAATAAGAATGACTATCAATGATGGTTACTAGTACCGATTCTCAAGTGGTGCTGACCTACGGATCAGTAGATTTTACCGATCCAGTCGCTATTCTGTACTGTCCCTGGATGCTGTAATTACAAATTATCATGTTACTTTAACGAATAATATAGAGATCTGAGTTATGTTATTGGTGTAGACTACAGTTAAGACATTACTATAAATTGTGAAAAAGTATTGCTAAAAAATAATTAATAAATAAGCGCACGGTTATTTCTGATATATATTATCGGATATACTTATAATTAATCGTTATTTGTAAGTTATAGTGCTTATAATATAATTAAAATTTCGCACGCACTGGGGGGGATGCGAACGCATAAACCTAAGCACGCAAGTCAACAGTTTTAACCACTATACTAGTATACGAGTTGCGATCTGTAAAATAATTTTGAAATACATTTGTAACTGAGGGTGGTCACCTCGGGAACGACTTCTGAATACGCAACCATGCCATCGCGACACACAACAAAAGTTCTATCATTCACATCATATCTATATGTCAGCTGAAACAGTAACGGAACCAAAGCACGTCTTGCTCCAATAAACTCTCAAGTGTACGCGATCTGTGAATAAGTTGTGCCATCCAAAATTGTATTATTTTATAAAACTCCTTCCTTGCAAAGTGGGAATATGGAGTAATGTGACGACTGACACAGAAATGTCAAAAAGGAATGTTTTTTGGGTGATGCAATCCATTCATTGCAGATTGTGTCGTGAATTCACCCTGTGCTCCGCACGGATAACTTGTGTTCAGAATTTAGGGGCGAGTTAAGTAAACCATTCGGATCGGTAGCATGTACCGATCTTCCGGTAATGTCCACTGCACTACTACTGTAATTTCGGTTCAGTGGATTTTACATGTAGTTTAGTATGTGAGACGAGGGAATAGAGGTTTATTTTACTTAAGGATAACCGTTGAATTAACCTTAATTTCACTGTGACATTTACAAAATTTTGATTAATTAAAAGAAATGAGAACGCATATTATTTTGACAGTTTTAATATTAAAAAAATGAGACAATCATGTCACCAAATAATTTGGGGAGACGTATATTTGAAATGCTGTACAGATCATGCTATCTCTTTTATTAAGAACGCATAAAAAGCAGTTATTGTACTGATTTAAACAATGTACAGTTATATAATTACACAGGCCGACAAAATTTGACAAAAGTCAAAAGCCAGAAAGCAGACCAAACATTTCCGAAGGATTTTGATGCGCTGAATCCGAATCCGAACTCAAATTTTTTCCTGATCGTCATGTTTTCAAGATATCCTAACCTAAATGTGCAAAAAACGCGTTTTTTAGCTGTTTTTGAGGTTAGGTAACTGTACAAGAAAAATTTCTACCACAAAGCTAATATGGAAGTTGAAAGCACTAATCTTTCCCCTTCAAGCGTACTTGGATTAATTAGGATATCTTTATTTTTCACCAAAATATTGTAATTTGAAATTTTTTATTTTAGCGTTTTAACCCATTAACGCTGACGTGTTCAGATTTATACAACGTATTCTCTATTGCTGACGGTACGATATATTTTCTTCAAAATATTATCTCCGGGGTTTTTGAGGGTTACCTTTCTATTGCCGGTGTCAGTTTTTTGTTATAACCCCTAGAAGATCCAATATGGCGGCCACAATTCAGGGCTTTAAAAAAGAACAAAGGACCCCACACAAAATACCAACAAAAAAGCGTGAAGTCGTTTGGAACCAAACTTTGCACATTGATAAAACAATAAAAAATATGGAACCCGTGTCTTTTCATTTCTACGAAAGCCGTTTCCTAGGGGTATAAACCACCCTTAACATGCAACAAGCATTCTAACCCACCTGACTCTGTGAACAATAAGTTTAGTCGCATATTTTTCTTGGAATAATGAAGTTCCATGCCACAAGTGGGTTAAACCACCTACATGCTAATCCACCTAATCCCAGAAATCCCCCCTACCAAATCATTAACAGGCAAACCCACCTAACCCTGGGAGCAGCGAATTTAGTCGTTTACATTTCGTGAAATAATTGAATTCCACACTACAAGTGGGCCAACCTTGAAATAAAAATTTTCAATTTAGCGTATTAACCCATTAACGCCGAGATGGTATGCCATTGTCGCTTGAGAATGTAATCTGAGGGGTTTTCGGGGGTTCCTTTTCGATTGGCTCAGTTTTTTGTTATAACTCCTTGAAGAGCGAATATGGAAAACAGTTAGGGTTTTAAAAAAAATTCTATTATGATTCATTTAAGAACGTAAATTTACTTAGGATTTTCTAGCTTATTAAGGCAAGACTCAATATTTTCCAGCCACTTAAGGCTGGACTTGGGGTTGTCAAGCTGAAAAACAAAGTACTTATTATTTTCCAGCCAATTAAGGCAAGACTTTAGATTGTCTAGCCAATTATGGCAAGCCTTTGGATTTCCCAGCCAATAAAGGCAAGACATTTTATCGTCCAGAGAGTCAAGACAAGACTTTGAATCGTCCAGCTAGGCAAGGCAAGACTTACGATTGCCCAGCCAGTTAATGCAAGACTTGGAATTGTCCAGCTACGCAAGAAAGTACTTAATATTTTCCAGCTAATTAAGACAAGACTTTAGATTGCCCAGCCAATCAAGGAAAGACTTACGATTGCCCATTCAGTTAAGGCAAGACTTGGGATTGTCCAGCTACGCAAGGAAGTACTTAATATTTTCCAGCCAATTAAGCCAAGACTTTAGATTGCCCAGCCAATCAAGGAAAGACTTTCGATTTCCCAGTCAATCAAGGAAAGATGTTGAATTGCCCAGCCAATAAAGGCAAGACTTCGTATCGCCCAGCCAGTCAAGGCAAGACTTTGAATTGCCCAGTTCGTCAAGGCAAGACTTACGATTGCGCATTCAGTTAAGGCAAGACTTGGGATTGTCCAGCTACGCAAGGCAGTACTTAATATTTTCCAGCTAATTAAGTCAAGACTTAAAATTACCCAGCCAATCAAGGAAAGACTTTAGATTGCCCAGCTAGTGGTAGACATTTTTCTTGTTCGGTTACATAACCTCAAAAACAGCTAAAAAACTCGTTTTTTGCACTTTAGGTTAGGATATTTTGAAAACCTGACGTATAGGAGCAATTTTGAGCTCGGATTCGGATTCAGCGCATCAAAATCCTTTGGAAATGATAGGTCTGGTCTCTGGCTTTAAAATTTGTCGGCCTGTGTTATCTTCTGACTATCAATAATGATATGAGTGCATTATTCTTATGCTCACATTAGGCTTATGTACATATCTGTGTAGTTTTGGATCGAATTATAGAATAAAAGAAAAGAAATGAGCAAAAAGAAAAAATTTCCTTTTTTTCTTACCACTCTTAAAATACCTATGAACGCTAAAAACTCAGTGCGTCCAAAAAGTCTATGCAGTAGTACATTCATTTAACAAAAGAATGTACGTGTATATAATACGTTTCCAACGGCAAATCTAATAATGTCATTACATTCGCAATCACTTCAGTGCTACTCAAGATAATTGCAAAACGCTTGAAAAGCTTTTAATTTATGAAAAGCTTGCGAAAAGTATTACAAAGCTTTTAACCACAACATTTGGAACAATACTCAGCACATGCGCAACAGTTACATACCAACAGTTGATCATAAGACCAAAACATGAATGCATCAACTCGCCATAAAGATAGGCTGGGCAAGACAGTACGCGTCCCACATTCAGTGTGTGGTTGACTACATTAAATCTGGCAGGAATTTTACCGCCAAGGTTCGAAAGTTCGCGCGCGAACGCCGGACCCGTTATCACACACTTAACAAGTCAGAGCTGCTGATCATCAGGCAGCATATTGTTAAGAGAATACGTATACTATTTGCCGCTAAGAGAAGTCTAGAGCGGAAGGAGAGGTGGGTCAGAGAAAATCAACAGTTTCTCTCTGACCCATCCTGACTCTTCAAATACCCTCCAGTTACTGTCGAACACCCGCCCAAACCAGAGGAGGTCGAAGTATTTTGGAGAGAAGTCTACGAAGTGCAGCATAGACTGGACGAAGATTCAAAAAATATAAATAGCATCCAGGAGCTATGTGCGGCAAACCTGCAGATCGAAAGTACAAGGTCACTCATGTATTTTACATGGACGACCTTAAGATCTATGCTAATAACAAAGAGCAATTACATCTAGCTCTAAGGATTGTCGAACGATATACTAGGGAAATAGGAATGGAATTTGGGTTAGCCAAATGCGCCAAGGTTTACTTGAAGCGAGGAAAACTTAATGGCATCCCTGAAGATCTTGAGCTCGTTAATAGAAGCGCCATACGACAGCTTTGCGCTGGAGAGACTTATACATACCTGGACGTGCCACAGAGCCGCATTCAGGATGTGACATCTATAAAGGATATTTTCCGAAGCAGATAAAACGCCTCACCCGGCAGATTTGGTCTTCCGGACTGTCGTGTGAGCTAAATTTTGCTTTCCTTAAATCACTCGGATTGAAGTCTAGTACGGAGGGTTCCATTTTGGCATGTCAAGACGGTATCATTCCCACCTTAACATACCGTAGACACATTTTGAGCCACGACATTCCCGATGATAGCTGCAGGGCATGCCATGCACACCCCGAGCATTTAGCTCACATACTATCTAGTTGTCCAACGCATGCGGGAACGAACAGCAGCCAAAGGCACAATGCGGCACTAAGAGTGCTTTATTACCATCTCTGTCACTCTTACGGCATTATTCCTAACATCGCTCCTCTAAATGCTTCTAGGGAAATTCAGTCAATTGTCGAGAATCAGAAGTGCCGCATATACTGGAACTTTATATTCCCGACAATTGCTTCTGTAGCACATCCGAGCCTTGACATGGTTCTTCTTGACTTCGAGAAGCGAACCATGTTCGTTATCGAATTTTTGGCACCAGCCGATAAAAACATCATAGCCAAGGAGAATGAACAGAACGAGAGGTATAGAGACCTAATAAGGGAGTTGCAACGATTGTACCCGGAATATTCAATGGCTGGCTAACGAACTTGGCCTTCAGTTTAGGACACTTAAAGAGTGTACCAGAGGCCAATCTAATAGAATAATTTTTTTAAAGTCATCGTGCTCACATATAGACAGGCATACATGCATACATACATACATACATTTATACATATACAGACATACATACATACATATAGACCGACAGCCAGACAGACACATTCGTAGAAACCTAGTTTTCGGATTCAAGGGGTCTCAGAACGTGGACATTTAACCAAAACTGGGTGGGGGGGGGGGGGGGGGGGGGGGGGGTATCAAATTTTACACACATCTAATACCTTCTCTGATGAGAATGTAAAAATGATTTATTTTTCATGAATAATATTTTAATAGTTCAGTTTTTGGTTTTAGTCGTACAAAAATAGAATTAAAAGCAAAAATAGTTGAAATTTCTGAAACCCCACACACGAGTTTAACAGGAGTTTGCATCAATTTGATTATTGGACGTTAAATAGAATTTTTAATTAGGATTTTGGTCTAATTTAAATTTCGTAAATTTTGATTTAGCTGACTTGGACTGCAGGTCATTTCTATTATATTATGTTTTTTAATCATATAAGAGTTAAACATGGTCCTAAGGTATTTAGAAAGGTGCAATTATGGCGTGAAATCAACAATAAATTGAGAGGTAGTATTCCTCAAAAAAGATTTTTTATTGAATGTAGAAAAAACGATGCTTTACCTACAAAAATTTTTTTCTTGGATAACAAATTTCGAGATTTTTCTTTTCACAGTAATTTCTGCAATAGAAAATTTAAACACACTTTAAACAATTTTAAATTTTTACTACTAAATTTATTTATCAAAGATGTTTCAAATCGTGTTAATTTTTTAAAGTCAAGAATTTCAAGAATAAGAAGTGAATTAGAAGTTTGTTTGCCACAAGATGAAATTATTAATCTTTTAAAGAATGAGATTCTCCTCAATCAAAGATTTTAAAGCAGCGAACGTTATCAAATTTAATTCATCAGCAAACTAGTGTTCAAGAACAAAATTTAAGTTTACATAGGATTTTTGAAGAAGGAGGTAAAGATCCTTGGTTTGTTAATTTGACAGATATTCAAATTCCTGATTCAATCACAGATATTCTCAGATTAGGTCAAGGTTTAAGTAATCGTTTGATAAAAACTAAGGCAAAACAAATGATGGAAATAGTAAAAGATGTTGAATCAAACATACACAAAATTCCTATTTTGGATCAGCAGGATTTCCGAAACAAGGTTTTACACTTGTGAAAGAGCTTTGTTGAGAAAAAAAGTTTCCATATCAGTTATATTGATCGTAGAATTTCTGAAGGTTTCATGATGACGAAAGAGTTTCTTAGAAAGAACACTGATATGGTTTGCATGAATGCTGATAAAGGCAGTATTACTGTTTGGATGAAAAAATCGAATTATATCAGGGATATGGAGAATTTTCTTTCTGATCATGATAATTTTGAATTATTACATGAAAATCCGTTTAAAAAATAAAAAGAGACACTTTTAAGATGCTTGACAGTTGGAGAAAGAAAAGACTTCTAGGAAAGGATATAAGATGGACTGATATTAACACTGAAGACACAGTTCTTGCAAGATGTTATGGGTTGAGAAAGATTCACAAAGATGGCTATCCCTTAAGAATAGTTATTTCAACTATTAATACTCTTACCAAATTTTTAGAACAAAGTTTTAATTTGATTTTCAAGGACTCTATCACAACTTCTAAATATAATGTCAAAAATAGCTGGGAATTTCAAAAAAAGTATCATTCAAAAAAAGGTTCCGGATGACCATGTAATGATTTCCTTGGATGTTATTGCAATGTTTCCGAGTATACCCCTTGAATTAGTTAAAAAGGCTATTTTGAATAGATGGACTAATATAAAAATCCGTACTCGTTCATTTCAAAAAGATTTTATTGAAAGGATACTTTTTATTACGGAGTCAACTTATTTTAAATTTAATGGATCTTTCGATAGACAGAAGTCTGGTACTCCCATAGGTTCAGTCATTTCTCCGATTTTGGCAGAACTAGTGATGGAAGATTTGGAGGTTTTTGTTTTTGGGAAATTAGATTTTGTTTTGCCTTTTTATTTTCGGTTTGTCGACGATACCTTATTATGTATTCCTCTGGAAAAGTTACAGATCGTCATTGATACGTTTAACAGTTTTCATCCAAAACTACAATTTACTCATGAAATAGAACAGGATTATAAAATCAGTTTTTTGTATATAGAAGTAATTAAGGGTTGGAATGGTAATATTATTACCAATTGGTACAGAAAATGTACATATTCAGGTAGAATTTTAAATTTACTTTCTGCTCATCTCTTTCAAAACAAAATTGCAGTAATTAAAAACTTAGTTGACAGAGCTCTAGGTTTGTCCCATTATTCATCTCACACAAGAAATTTGAATATTGTTAGGAATATCCTTTTTCTGAATCATTATCCAAAAAAGTTAATTGAGAAACATATTGCAAATAGAGTTCAACAAATCAAAAACAAAGAGATTAATACTTTGCTTGTAGATAATCAGAAAGAGTTAAAGGAATATAGTTCGGTTAATACTTTTGTTTTTCTATTTTTTGGTCAAATTTCTAAGACCATTGAACTTATGTTAAAAAAATTTGAAATTCATACTATTTTCCGGATTCCATTTAAAATGGATTCGGTGATAAATTTTTGCAAAGATCCTTTAGATAATTTTGAAAAGGGTGGTGTTGTCTATAAGATCTCTTGCAGGATCTGTAAGATGAATTACGTGGGGCAAACTGGCAGACTTCTTAATACTAGGATAGAGGAACACAAAAGTTATGTTCATTTAGGACGCTGTTATAAAAGTCTTCTTGCCAGACATACAAAGGCAGTTGTTGATGTTGATCAATTGTGATAGGTATTTATATTGTATTTATAACAGATTGGCCTACTGACCCTCATTCGATTCTCAGGTATCAAAGAGAGAGCACCTGTTCGTGGGTGCTGTCAATTTCTACCACTTAAATTTTTCTTGCCGAAACCTTGGTAATGCAAATTTATTTATTTATGTTTTTTTTATTTTATTGTAATTTGATGATAATAAAAATAAGGAAGATGAAAGAAAGAAAAAAAGAAGGAAGGGGATGTGGTTGGCTGCCTTCTAATTTTTCTTTCCTCTTTTTTATATTTGTCCGAAGATTTTATTTTTTTGTTTTTCTCAGATTACAATAGGATTTTTGGATTTCGTTTATTCGTTGTGGTCCAAATTTGGTCGTTGAATTCTTGTTTTGTTTAACAGGATTTTGCATCAATTTGATTATTGGACGTTAAATGGGATTTTTAATTTGGATTTTGGTCTAATTTATATTTTGTAAATTTTAACAAATTTGTAGATCTTCTTCAAATGCTCAATTTTCGTGAACTCATCTTTGACCGTATTTTGCGTAGTTTGGCCGAAAAATGTAATTTTTGATTTTTTCATTATTTTTTATGCTGTCAAAATTTGAATGTTCGATTTTTCAAGAAAATTCATATAGTTGTTATGATAATCTTGTAGAGCATTCAAAAAGCAACATTTTTCTTTTCCTAACTGTTTTTGATATCGTGCGTTATTTGGCTTAAAATTTTAATTTGCGAGTGTTTTTTGGAATTTTGTAAAGGCTTTAACTCTTTTAATTTTGGATTTTATGAAAAAATTCATTTGAATAAATTGTTTCATTTTGTGTACACTATTAACAACCCTAACGAGAATTTGGAGTTTTGAAAAAAATGGTTTCAAAAATATTCAAAATGTGCCCACGTTTTGAATTTTCTTCCTAAATGGCTGGCTAACGATCTTGGCCTTTAGTTTAGGACACTAAAAGAGTATACCAGAGGCCAAACTATGATTTTTTCAAAAGTTATCGTGCTGACAGTCAGACAGGCATAAATACATAAAGACAGACATACAGGCAGACACACTGATAAAAATCTGTTTTTTGGATTCAAGGGGTCTGAAAACGTGGATATTTTACAAAAAAAGGGGGGGGGGGGTCAAATTTTACACAACTCTAATACTTTCTCTTATGAGAATGTAAAAATGGCCAACAAAACCTTGTAATCAGTTTTGTAATTACATGCTCTGTAAAAAAAGATTTTAGTAAAATTACAAAGTTTTTGAAAATTACATATTGTGTCATTGTAGATATCAAACCCTGCTCTGTGTAATTTAAAGAAAGTATGTGAAATTACATCCTCTAATGATGTAAATGAAACACCCTCGAATAGCAGTGTAATATTACACACTCGACAAAAGCAAAGTTACACAATCCAGCGTACGAACTTTACATTCAGAAGGGAAAATTCAGTCGCAGTATGTAGAAATAAATGCGTCGGTTAAATCACTTTCCTGCGATTGAAAATTACATCGAGATTTTTAATTTGACCAAACATCTTTGATATTAGTCTGACGGAAACTGTAACATTTTTTATTTATAATTAATTGAAAATTTAGAATAACACAGGCACACAAAAAAAAGTCAAAGTCCACGGAGGCGACCTTTGGAGTTCTATGGTTTTTGGGTCGTTGATTCCGAATCGTTTGTCGGTTTTTTCAGATCAGATCGCTTTTAAGGTCATTTGAAGGTCAAACCAACAAAATAACCTCATCAATTTTTATAAAATTTATATATAAGGTTTAAGAGTCGTAGAATCTAAATCCTAGGTTACTTTGACCATATCCAGTATTTTCAAGATCATTGAAATATGAAAATAACAACCCATATATCGAGTTTGATAGACTTTCATCATTCACGTACAAGCTCATAATAAGATTAAAAAAATTATCAATACCTCATAAACAATTACGATGGACATATTTTTTTGTATCAACTTGTGTTCATGTTTTCCGTTCATACCGTATTCTCTTACTATCAAATGATCGACGTAACGGTTTTTTTCGCTTTCTACCTGTAGTTTTACACTCTCTTTTCAGTGACCAGCAGTAATCAGCCATCATAGCGACATCCCATCTGCCTTGGTAGCACTATTCCATTTCTTTTATGTCTTGATGGAAGCG
>NC_046661.1:56026837-56029288 GCF_010883055.1 Belonocnema kinseyi | reverse complement strand
ATCACGCATATATACGTAATATACATACACGTGACATGCACACACGGGCGCGCGGTCCACAAGGAACGAAGGTGAGTGTGGGACTTACCGGACTGGTACCTACGCACTAAACCTTAACTCCTTACCTGTCAACCGATGCTCCTGGAACCGCTTACGCATTACTTCGGGAACATAGGAATAAGGCCAATTCGCCGTATCTCGGCGCCGCCATTTTTTGCCAGCTTGGACTTCTTTCTTCTTTGTGCAGTATATTCTTCTTCCAAGGGTACGCATCGTCCTCGGTAGAGGAGGCAGATGCCTCTTCTCGGGCTCGCCGGCCTTCGACCCCATGAGAATGTCTTTTGTCCTGCAAGCAAATAAAAACAAAAAAAACTACAAAAAGAAAAATCTTCTTACTTCACGTTTCAACCGAGATGTTGCGCATCTTCCTCAGCAGCACGACAATGTCGTGCAACGGGCTCGTCGGCCTTCGAACATCTTGGTTTTGGGCAATTGTCATCTTGCAGTTTCCCTGGCTTCTAACTTCGTTTCGTCTACTTTCTTCTGGCGTAAAACGGTTTCTACATAACTGGCTATTACTTCCCAGTGAACCTCGCTACTGAGCATCATATCGATAATTGTCTCTGGTGTGAGACACCCGACCTCGCTTTGCAGCTTTTGCCTTTCTTCTATCCACTTGCTACATTCAAAGAAGGTGTGGAACGCGTCATCGCGGTCGTTTCCGCAGTACACACAGTCTGGCTTCTCCACTTTCCCTATTTTATGTAGGTACGCTCAGAACAACCCTTGCCCAGATAGCATTTGTGTTGTGTAGAAGCCCACTTCTCCATGTTGCCGGCTCACCCACGTATTCACGTCTCGTATGAGACTGAAGGTCCACTTGCCTCTTGTCTCTCCACTGCACCTTGTCTGCCACTCATGCATCGTTTGTGCCCTTGCTTCTTGTTTGGCTACAAATTTACGTCGCTCGGCTTTTCTCAAGAATACGGCCTTGCGTTCTGCTGCAAGCAGGTCAATGGGAATGACTCCTGCAATCACCAATGTAGCTGGTTCCGAGACTGTGCGATAAGCACAAGCCACCCTCTGCGCACCTCTTCTCTGTACCCCCGCCATTCTTTTCCGGTACTTTTCTATTTTCAGAGCATCTGCCCAAACTTCGGCTCCATACAGTAGAATGGAGTGCATTACCGACATTAGGAGGCGGCGCCTACTCGTTTTTGGACCGCCTATATTGGCCATTAGTCGGCTAAGGTTATTTGTCACTGTGCACGCCTTGTCCGCTGCTTGTTTTATTTGCTCCCAAAAAGTGAGCTTGTTATCGAGTAGAATGCCAAGGTGTTTGGCTGATCTTCTTGTGTGCACTTCTTCCCTTCCCACCATCATTGGGATCTCTAGTTGAATCCATTTTCTTGTTAGAATAAATCTCAGTTTTCTGGATAGCTAGACTTAGTCCATGATCGGTCATCCATCGTTGGACTCGTCTCATAACCTCGTTCAGCTTCCATTGAACTTGTTCGAGGTCGCGAGCCGCTATGTTCGCTGCGATGTCGTCTGCATAGCCCACTATATTCGTGTCTTTCGGCATCTCGATTCGTAAGATCCCGTCGTAAGACACGTTCCATAGGTCTGGACCTAGGATAGATCCTTGGGCAGCGTCCGCCGTAATGGTCTTCTGGCGGAATCCTTCACTTGTTTCGTAAAGTAGCACCCGATCTTTCAGATAATTGCTCACCATCCGTATAAGGTACTCCGGTACGTTAAAATTGTGCTTCAATGCATGTAGCATGTCGCTCCATTTAGCCGAATTAAAGGCATTTTTGACGTCAAGTAGGACAAGTACCACGATTTTTTGAGAGTAGCGACCTGCTTGTCGTTCCTCCAGAGCAATGTTCACAACATGTGACACTGCATCTACCGTGGACATTCCTTTCCGGAAGCCATACTGACTGCTGGATAAATCCCCGGCCGCCTGTATAGCCGACTGTAATCGAGGTTTCAAAAGTCTCTCCAGTAGCTTTCCTGCCATGTCTAGCAGACACAGTGGTCTGAAAGATGACGGAGAGTTTGGGTCCCCTTTTCCCTTCTCTATGAGTACGAGCTTCTGCCGCTTCCACTGTTTTGGAAATGTACAATTCTTGAGGCAGCTATTGTACATGTTTAGCATTATCCCGGGGCTTAAATGTACAATTGCTTTAATAGCCTCCACTGGGATGCTATCCGGGCCTGGTGCCTTCTTGTTTTGAAGTGATCTTGCTGCTCTTACAAGCTCCATCTCGGTGAAGAGCGGAATTTGGTGCGA
Organism: Belonocnema kinseyi; assembly: GCF_010883055.1. Taxonomy (NCBI): domain Eukaryota; kingdom Metazoa; phylum Arthropoda; class Insecta; order Hymenoptera; family Cynipidae; genus Belonocnema; species Belonocnema kinseyi. Next base: position 56,026,989 of record NC_046661.1, on the reverse strand, counting down.
TATTGCGTACGCATCTTCTTCTTCCCGCGGTTGGTGTGTGGGGAAAAGCTTACCTACAATATTTTCCATTTTTCCGGCATCACGCAGTCCTACTGAGGTAAGTCTTCCAAGTTTGCGAGTTACAATCTTGTATCCCAAGCCCCAGGGGTCTT
>NC_046661.1:56022873-56026737 GCF_010883055.1 Belonocnema kinseyi | reverse complement strand
AAAAAAAAAAAAAAAAAAAATCATCATCATCATCATCGGTACCCAGACTACCGTATGAGCGAATCATTCTACACATCCCCTTACGGGGCAGTTGTCATCGTCATACGACTAGTCGAGACAAATGCATGTAGACATTTATAAAAAATGTATTTTTTACCGTATTAGGGCAAAAAGAACCCACTTCTTTTTTAAAGATATACCATTCTTATGTGTACAAAGCTTTCTCTTTCAAGAAATATACAGCAGCTAATATTGATAAGAAAGTACACTGCCTTACTTTCGAGAAATTCACAGCAGCTAATGCTGATAAAGATAAATTAATATTTCCAGTTTCTATATAGACGAAAAACTAAAGATGATTCTAAATGAATTTTTTTTTAATTTTTTCAACAGTACCTCATTGATTTCACCTTTAAATGACTTTGACCTTAAACTCATGAAGTTCAACCGACACCGGATTCGGATTCAGCAAGCTCAAAAACCTATTTTTGAATTTTTTCAGATTTTTTTAGCCTTTTTTCCGAATTCGACCTTTAAATGACCTTAGATGACCTTCAGATAACCAGATATTATAAAAGTAACCTAGAATTTGTATTCAGCCGCCCTCAAAACCTATATATTACTTTTTACAAGTTTTTTTGAGGTTATTTTGTTGGTTTGACCTTCAAATGACCTTGATCTTGAACCAGTGAAGTTCAACCGACACCGGATTCGGACTCAGCCTGCTAAAAAACCTATGTCTGAATTTTTTCAGATTTTCTTAGCAATATTTTCTTCATTTGACCTTAAAATGACCTTGAAAGCGATCTGATCTGAAAAAACCGACAAACGATTCGGAATCAGCGACCCAAAAACATAGAACCCCAAAGGTCGCCTCCGCGGACTTTGACTTTTTTTGTGTGCCTGTGTAATTAATCAAAGAATATGTAAATACGAAAGCGTCTTTCGTTTTCGTTGTTTGTTGATGTGTTCACCCTCTAATTTTGGAGCATTTTGATTCTTAATGCGAGGAAATTAACAACTATGTTCAACTTTATTAAAGCTTTCACACTACAAAAATAGATCAAATTCCAGCTATTCCTATTTTGCTTTCTACATTTACTGCTATTGGAACGAAAAAATTCGGCTATCAAAAACATATATTTCATATTTTTGTTACGGAATACATAACCTTCAACAAAATACCCATAATATCTTGTGTATTTTAGGTAGGTGGTAACATGTCCGACTTGTGTTTCGTCAGTCTCCATGAAATTTTGCGAAGCTAGAGCTTCGATTGTTCGATTTCTGTATGTCATAATAAATTTCATTTTGTTTATTCACAAAATGAATTTTAATTTTTCGTGTGTGAAATTACCAGCCGAATTTGAATATCAAAACCGCGTCAATTACAAAATTCATCGCCAGGTGGATTCTCACAAATGTTCGTAAACTTACTCCGATACACGAGATTCCTTTTATTTATATACACCAGAGATGTAAAATTCAATAGATTTTCTTTACAATGTGGGCAAAATTGTTTATTCACCTTCAAGTTTTTTCCCCAAAAACTGGTATCATTGTTAGACCCTTGGCGTGCGGGCATTTTGGCATCTTGAACTTCGCCCACCAAAATTGAGATACCTAATGACGATTCGTTACGATCTTGAATTCCGTTTAACATACAGTGAACCTCTTCTATAGCACCGATTTTGGGGCTAACGGTAAGTGGGAACTAATTCATTATAGCCTGCTCTGCTTTTGTTTGTTCACGCCTGACTGCTCGCCTGAGTGACAGCCGCAGACCCCGCGTACCCCGCGCAGCTCCTGCTATACCTACCTGCGGCACGTCGTCGATTCTCTGAAGGGCTATAGAAGGGAGGGCTATTAAATGGTTTGACTGTATTTAGGTTAGTTTTATACCGGTGTCTTTACACGACGTACTTGCGAGTTAGATTCACATCTTGCCGTTTATTTATATGTACTTAATTTAGTTAAAACTATAAACGACCACCATTAACATGCTATAAATATTTTTTTGAAATTGTGCTTATTTCGTTTATTAAATTCAAAGTATATTACCAGACACGCAGATTTGTCAGCCAGTGTGCTGATTTGTTATTCTTGGCACTGATTTTTTATGAAATGTGCTGATTTTTACCTGGAAAGTTATTGTTGCTTTTTTATCATATTTTCGTTTTTTACATGCGTTTTGACAACAAAAATTCGCGGTAACAGAATGTCAAGTAAGAAGATTTTTCTTCTTGTTCTTACTACATTTCATAAGAAAAGAAATGGAATAATATTTTTTTAATTGCGTTTGGTTAGGTGAGGTTTGGTTACTTACTTACTACGTGTGTGGGGGGGGGGGAGGGGCGGAGACGAACATGTGCTGATTTTATACGAGATCTATTTGGTGAGCCTATAATAAACTTATTAAATTTTTGTTTGAAATGGTGTTTATTTATCAGTTTTAACATTTTTTCACTGTGCTTCTGTTTTTAGTATAAAAATAATAAGAAAATGGCTCAAAGTAAAAGTGAAAAATCTTATCTACTCTAAACAATTTTAAAAGAAGATAAAAGGTTGGAGAAAGAAAAGGAGATAAGGCGGCAAGAGAAAGGCGCACAAAAGTTAATGAAAACCCCATTGAAAAGGCTAAAGCTAAAATAAAGCAACAGCTAACGTAAAATTTGTGAGTACCTGGTTCAAATAAACATAACCACTGAATAGCATATATGATTTATTATTTGATTAGTAAGTTAAAAAAAATATATTTTTCGATTTGTTACATTTATGAAAGTTATGCAAATCTGCAGATTTAGTGGATTTTAAAGAATGTATTCAAGAGAAGTGAGGTATTCCGTAGGGTCTCTGAGACTTCAAGAGATTTGAAATGGCTTTTTTGAAATTCACCCTGAATTCTTATTAATTTATCAGGGGTTCATTTAATTCTATGATATTTTGAAAGTTTACTTAAATTCTTCTTAATCTACTCACTTCTACTTAATTCAATGGATTTTTTTTAATTTTTAGAAAATTTTATTCAATTGATCTTGAGAGGATTAATTTAAAAATGATGACAGGATTTTAATTATTTGAAAGTGTTTTATCAAATTTCTTGGCATTTTTAAGAGCTTTGGAAAAGTTTACTGGATTTAAAAGGATTTTACACGTTCTAAGTTATTTTAAACGATTACGAAGAAATTTTGAATGGACTTCAAAGATTTTATAGGATTTCGAACGATTTGTAATATTTGAGGTATTGTAAAAGATTTTCTGAGCTAGAAGCAGTTTCAAGGGATTTCAAAAGATATCAAAGGATTTGAAATATTACAGGAAATTTTAAACCATTTTAAAAACTTTTTTTATTTATTTCAGTAGTTTATAGTAATTGCAAAGACTTTCAATTAGTTTAGGATATTTTAATAAATTCTAAATCATGATCGAGAGATCTAACTATAATAAAAAATTAATTTATAATTTAACAAAATCGATGAAAATGTTTTTTATTCAATGAATCAATTAATAAAGAATAAACATTTTTTTATACCGAGGGTATATTTTCTATTGTACCATTCCTCATTTGTAACAAATTAATTTGCTTCGTTTTACTTTATACTTATAATATAATTAAATAATAATAGAATGTTAAATCTTGCGATGTACGATATAACGATTTTACGCTATTATAATGTGATAATTACGACATATAGCGCTGGAATTACGGTATATATTGAAATTCATGCGATATCGTTTCCTCTGTGTGTGTCAGTAACTTAGAATCTAGCTCACTCAATGGAGACTGTCGTACTTTCAGCCATCCTTGATATCAAGTCACCCAATAATAGGTCATAGTCAACCCCAAAATTGGTGCGATAGAAA
>NC_046661.1:56008997-56022773 GCF_010883055.1 Belonocnema kinseyi | reverse complement strand
TACCGCGATTTCGCTGGAAGCGGGTGCAATTTTTCAGATTAGCACCCGCTCCCGGCGAAATCCTGCGGTTGTCCTTATGACAAATTTTTAATTATATAATATGTCGACAATATAACTTCTAGCTCTCATATATTTCAAATTGGTGGAAACAATTATTTTAAAAACAAAAATTAGACCTATTTATGGAAAAATGATAAAAAGTTGAGCGTTTTATCAAAATTCTTTGAATAATCAACAGATTTCTTTGCTATGAGAAATCACGGCATGTGACGCAAAATAAGAGGAGCAAAAGAAGGAGAAATAAGGAAAAGATAAGCAAAGAGAGGAGTACTGAAAGTGAGGAGATATTAGGGGTAGGGAAATAGGGTAAGTGAGAGAAAATGAGGTAAGAAGAGATTCTTGGATAAGACATTACATTGATTGTTTTAATAAATTTCAGAATATCAAAAGAAATGGTCACTAAAAAGTTAGACTATATAAGTTTAAGCTACGGAGAGAGTTTAGTGTTTATCATTTTGAAAAGAAAAAAACCGTTATTGAAAGCTATTTGAGAAAGTGATATTTTTGTAATATTTCGAATACTTGTTACTTGATTCGTAGTTATTTATGTGTATTTTGTGGATAGCATCATTTAAATAAATGTAAATATAATTAAATGATATAATCATTTAATGATTATATCATTAAATCGCAAACTTCTGCTTCTTGGGCGACGGTTCCATGGAGAACAGATATAAGGAGACCAATCTGTAATACATGGAATTCATCAAAAATGGTCACTTTTCTGTTGCCAGAAGTACGCACACACAGATGTTTAAAATCACATTTACGTATAGTTCAAAACTTTCCGAGCGTGGCGTACCAACAATATGCGTGTGACAGGTATTCGACGCATTCGTAACAAAAACAATAAACATACAACTTACACCAATCTAAAAGTATTGTACATTAAACACTTGAAACCACACTTATTTGAAACTTTCGCTTTTATACAGCGATTTTTAATTTTAACATGCTTGCCTTCATTCACAAACTATTAATTGTTCAATCATTATTTATTTAAATTTGACTCGCGTTCACATCGGCGGCCATATTTTTTTAAGTGCGGTTGGCACGCCACGCTCGGAAAGTTTTGAACGATACGTGTTCATTTTCAGTTCCACTAGTTTGGTCTCCTTATGGCTATTCTCCATGGACGGGCCGATAGGGGAAAGGTACGTAACCAACTCGCACCGCAGCAGTGTATCAGATCGCATGCGATTGTTTGGCGCTCTACACTGTTAGAACAAATTCTTACAACGTCACACCGAAGTGCGAAGTTGTAAAGATATGGTGCGAAAAAGGATTTCTTCTACACGGTGAAAACGATATCGTAAGAATTGCATTATATACCGTAATTCCTGCGCTATATATCGTAATTATTACATTATGATAGCGTAAAATCGTGATATCGTACATTGTAAGATTTTACATTATATTATTATTTTATTATATTATATATACGAGGGTTCTAGTAGTGGCAAATCGATATTAGTGCATTATAATATCCTAAAAAGCTCCGGAACCTGCTTGTTCGTTATCATATTGCACTTTATTTCCATCCAGAGGTTTTGCGATATCATTGTGCGATATCTTTTTCTCCATGTACTAAAATACACTTATCCGGTGTAAAGTTGGTAAATTTAGGAACTCTCAACTTTCCATTGTTGAAAATACTAACGAATCACACCGAGATGTGAAAGTCTTAATCTGAACTTAAAGTTTCACTGGAAAGTGTGAAATCAAACACTAAAGGGGAGCGAGAATAGTACTTTTCGATACGTGTGTGAGAGGTGATCATTTAGCGAATGAAAAGTTTTTCACAATAGCGAAGCGAGTGAGAAAAGTCTCATTCGCTAAAAATCACCTCTCACACAAATATCGAACAGTATTTAATACTACGAAAGGCGAAAAAATCTTGTTAAAGTTGAGATTTTGAGGTTAGAGTGGTATAAACATACAATCGACACTATACGGTGCGAAAACTAACACCGATCAGCTGCTTTGCGCGCGCACGCGCAGTTATCTTGTGTAGGCTTGTGCGAGCTAAAGAAGTTAGAAGATAAATTTATAATTAAAAAGATAATTTTTCAAGGAAAAAAAAATCTCAACAAAATTGTTTACTTTTCATCTTTAGAAACGAATTTTAAAGTGACACAATAAGCGTGAAACCAAAAATGGAGTAGTTAAATTTTCAAGTAAAAAATGGAATTTTGAACATAATAAATTAATTCTAACAAAAAATGGAACAATTAAATTTGAATTTAAAAAATTTATTTTGAATAAAAGAACAATTAAATCTACAACAAAATAGGCCAATTTTTAACCAAAGAAATGAATTTAGGTACAAAAAGACTTCTTGAAAAAAAGACAAAATTGCAATAAAATACATGAATTTTCAACCACATAGTTGAATTTCAACTGAAAAATAATGTTTCAAGGAGAAACTGAATATTTACATTTTCAGTTAAAAACAATTATCAAACCCAAAAAATCAAAGTTTCAAAAGAATATTTAAATTTTCAAGCAGAAAATCGAATTTGCAAACAAATAATTTAATTTTCAAACCAATAATTTCCTACAGAAAATAGAAATCTAAAATTTTATGAATCAATTTTAAAACAACAGAAAAAAACGAATTTTTAACAAAATAGATCAATTTTCAACGAAAAACGATTACATTATCATTTTAAAAAATAAATTTACAACCAAACAAAGATCATTAAATTAGTATTTCCAAAAAACTGCATGAACTTTCAACCCTTTTTTACGAAAAGAAAAGAAGTTGGATCAAAACAAAACAGTTGAATTATCAACCAAAAATACAATTTTTAAACGAAAACAATTATTTCCTATTAAAAAAAGATGAATTTACCACTAAAAAATACTTTAAAAAAACGTTAACAAAATAGTTAAATTTTCAACTTTAAACATGAATATTAAAACTAAGAAATAAGTATTTAACGAAAAATAGAATAGGAACATTTTCAGATAAAAATTTAATTTTCTACGAAATAGTTTAATTTTCGATTTAAAAAATGAATTTTCAACTGGAAAATATTCTGAATAAAAAAAAATCGAATTTAAAACAGAATAGTTAAAGTTTTAAACATATATTTGGATTATAAATTTAAAAAAATATATGACCAACAATGGAATGGAATGAATTCTGAAAGAAAATTGAAAAAAGAACACAACATTTTTTTATTATTTTGTACAAATTTGAAAAGGGGTGTAAAAGAGTGTGTAGAAAATTTTTGCAATTTGATCATGTTATATATAATTTTAGAGAAAAAAAAACAAGAAATTCTTATCTAGCCTTCTCGTGCAATTTTGTTGCACAATTTGCACAATTTTGTTCAAAGTTTATGTTGGTTAAAAAAATGTGCTTTCCAATTTGAGTAAGTTTAGGACATATTTAGAAATTTTGAAACGATTCAAAAATAACTAAAACTTGTAACAATTCGTTATTTTGTATGGTTTTATATGGTTTTTGTATGATGAATAGAATTTTGTATGGTTTCACTGTCAACCATTTTATACCAAAATAAAAGAAGTTTTATGTAAAAATACACTTTCAACCAAAGAAATTAATTTTTAATTAAAATAGATGAATTTATAACAAGAAAAATAAGTTTCTAACAAAAAAATATTAATTTTAACTCAGGAAGGTCAATTTTCAAGCAAAAATAAAATAACACATTTTCAACAAAATTGTTAAATTTTCAAATAAAAAAAAAAGATCAAACGAGGAGAATTATTTCCTGTTAAAAAAATATGAATTTTCAACTAAAAACATAATTTTAAAAACATTAAACAAAATGGTTAAATTTTCAACTTCAAAAATGAATATTAAAACTAAGAAATAAGTATTTAACCAAAAATAGAAGTTACATGTTCAAATAAAAAGTTTAATTTTCTGCAAAATAGTTTAATTTTCGATGTAAGAAATGAATTTTCTACTGAAAAATATTTTGAATAAAAAAAATCGAGTTCACAACAGAATACTTAAAATTTTAAACATATAGTTGGATTTTCAGTTAACAAATATACATTTTTACCAAAAATGGAATGAAATGGATTCTGAAAGAAAATTCAAAAAAGGACACAACATTTTTATATGATTTTTAAAACATTTTAAAAGGGGTGTAAAAGAGAGTGTAGAAAATTTTGTAGTTTTGCCATGTTGTATATAATTTTAGAAAAAATGAAAAACTTAATTCTTATATAGCCTTCTCGTTTAAGATTTTGTATGGTATCACTTTGAAGCATTTCCTACCAAAGGAAAAAAGGTTTTATCAAAAAATACATGTTCAACCAAAGAAATTAATTTTTAATTAAAATAGATGAATTTCTAACAAGAAGAATAATTTTCTTCCAAAAAAGATTAATTTTTATATGAGAAAGGTCAATTTTCAAGCAAAAATGAAACAACACATTTTCAACAAAATCGTTAAATTTTCAAATAAAAAAATTTGGAACTAAAAATGATATAGTTAAATTTTTAGTATAAGAAAATTATTTTTTTACTAAAAAAAGCGAATTTTCAACAAAAGTTTTAAATTATGCACCAAAAAATTAATTTTCAAACAAGAAGAATCATTTTCTATCAGAAAAGGATGCATTTTCAATTGCAAAAATAATTTTTAAAAAATGTTTAACAAAATCGTTAAATTTTCAACTTTAAAAATTCTTAATATATGAAAACTTTACGAAACCTTTAATGTCTTAAGATACTCATCTCAATATTACAAAATTTCGCGTTTACAATTAGATTTCCATCGTAAAATAATTGTAATTGTGAATAATTGTAAAATGAATTTAACAAATTTTATAATTTTATGATAATCTCGTGATTTTAAAAGGAGAAAACCATTCTAAAAGTACCTTTTTGTATAATATCTTAATCACTGAGGAACATACGTTTAAAATATTTTCCTCGATTCTGCCCTAGGGTCAAACATGATTCAAAAACCGTCGTGAAATTTCATATAAAAACTATACTCTGTATACTTTAATTTTAAAAATTAAAAATAATCATGATTTTATAAATATTCCTAAATTTTGTTTTAATATGTTGCTTAGGGAATAGATTTCAGAAATAGAATTATAAAAATATCTCCATTAGTTAGTAAAACGCTATGTAAAATCGCCTTTGAAATTATACAAAAAATTCGAAAAATGTTAAAAAACGGTTGTACAGATTTGGCTTTAACCTTATGGACCAGTTTCAAAAATATATATTTCTTTTATCGTTTTTCAGCACATGATTTAGCCCTGAACATAAAGCAGATTAATATACACTTGAAAAATCAAAATATGAAAAGTCAGAAATTCATACAGTTGTCTGTTAGAAAACCCTAAACATTTTTTAATAAAACTCCTTTCCACACCACCTTCAAACAAAAATGTTCACAACATTTTTATCAAATGATAAGTCTATTGTACTTAAGGGAAAAATGAAAATCTTTCATTAATTATGAATGTACAGTTGACGTCAGTTCCCTTACTATTCACATTTGAGAATTAAGGAATCTCTTTTTGGCAGATAAAAAGTGTGAAAGTCCTTTGTTTATCGACTTTTATTATAATTTATTTATTTTACATATATATCTATTATATCTTAACAAAATTAAATACGAAAATCTTAAATTTTAAGTGCATTTTAATACTACAATTCTTAAATGTTTCCAATTTTTAGAAATAATTTAACTAATTTTATATGTACTTAAAATAAATTTTTGTTTTAAATTGCATTTAACTTATTCTAAGTAAACAAATTATATCTTCAAGCATACAGGGATGTGTCTTCTTTTTGAATTTTTCAAAATTTATTTCATTACTTATTTTTATTGAAAATAATTGGATCTCTTGCGATTAAAAACAGGGATTCAGACTGAGAAGAAATGTGCTGAAAGTAATTAAAAATAACATTCGAATTTTATTTTTAAAGACTGAAAATTGTACACAATTTCCAGGGGCATCTTTTCTTTCTTCTACAAGAATTTTTAGATTGTTCTGTTTTTATCCTAATAAGTTTATCCTACGTTCTGAAACTCTTCTCAAGTTTAAATTATTTTTGAATTTCATTAATTCTACTAAATATTTCTTGAATTTATTCGATTATTTACATTTTTTAAACGTTCTAATCATAGTGAATTGAAACATTTTGCTTTTAAAACCTTCAGCACTCTTTTTTGAAATTTTAGAAAATCATTTAATGTGTTTAAAAGACTTCTTTAATTTTCTTTTAAAGTACATTTTTCAAAAAAAGAAATCATTATAACTTTTCACACAAATATTAGGAAAATAATTCTTTTTTTTGTAATTTTGCCAGAACTTCTAATCTTCTTATCTTTAAAAATTATTTAAATTTTTACTGATTTTTTAAAATTCTGTAAAATAAAAAAAATTTCCTTTAAACTTTTTCAGATACTTTGATAATTTTTAAAATCTTTTTTAATGTTTTGAAATTTTTTAAATAATCTCCTTAAATTAAGTTTTGGCAATAAAAAATCTATGTTAATTATTGCTAGGAACCTGAAATAATTTTTTTCATTTCCGTGAAACCTTACAAAATTAAACAAAAAAAATCTACACAAGTTTTATTTATTTTCAAATTGTTTCAAAATTCGTAAATATCTGTTAAACTCACGCAAATTTGAAAGCACATTTTGTAAACCAACATAAACTTTTAAAAAATTGTGCAACAAAATTGCTCAAGAAGGTTTAATAAGAATTAAGTTCCTTATATTTTTCTATAATGATATAACATAGCAAAATTGCATGAACGATGCAAGAACTGTCAAGAGTCGGACTGGCTGAGATGAAAAAGGTACGCTCTCACGTTCGACACCGAACTATGCACCTATAGAGATATGGAATAACACGCTTCAGTTGCAGAGCGAAAAACATTCACTTATCTGTGAGGTTCAGCGACTTTTTTCTAACAGTTTATGGGTGTGCACGGACGGCTTCTGCCGTTAGCGGGTACATTCTAATAGCGCGCTACATGCGTGGCACGCTTCGCCCACAGGTTTGGGCGCGACTAGGGCGCGTGTCTGTTACATCTGATGCTTCGCTTGATAATAAAACACCTCGCGCTTCGCGCTTTGATATTCATTCTTAGCATTTGGAATGCTTGAATGCAACTTTATCAAAAAGATCTCTTTTAGATCGCAGTATTTATGTGCATCTTCATATTCTGAATTTTCTACTGAATTAAGTGTAGTTAAAGATTAAGTTGCTTAAAGCTCTGTAGGCTCTGAGGTCCAAATTCTCATCGTGACACTCTTGGTGCGCGTTTAATTTTTGGCAGACATTTTAAGATGTATATTTTCTGAACCACCCTAAAATAAATAAAAAACTACAATCCTCTTTTCAGACTTTTTCTCTATCTCACGTTGTTATGCTAAGAATGTAATTTTGGTTTTCATATTTTTTATGTATAAAGCAAAATAGCCTACAAGTATTCTTTTAGATTTTTTTCATATCTCGCGTCTCTATGGTCTAATATTAACATTTTTCGATTTTCTGCCTATTACTTGCGACAACTAAAAACAAAATCTGGTGTTCTATTGGCAAATGGTTAAAAGACATTTGGAGGATTTTTCAAAAGCTATCATTTCTCTTTGAGATTTTATTTCATATTTTGCGTCGTTTGGTTCAAAATTTCAATGTTGCGGTGTTGAATTTCGGACAATGCTAATACTTTCATAATCATAAATGATGAGAAATTAATAGATGATCACAAATTTGTATCTGTTTTGTGTGTTAACAACTTTTTCTTATTAATCTACTTTCGTACCTTTTGTCGCTTTCCCACAAATTTTCATTTTTTCATTTTTATTTTTATTTTTCCCGAATAAAACAGTAACTACGCGCCCCATGAAGAAATAATTATTAAGACATTTGTGGTTCTTTTCTGGGATTACAATTTTTTTATGCATCTTTTTTCGTATAACTTTTTCAAATAAAAAAAAATGATCTCAACGATTTTGAAAATACTCTTACTTTTTGAATTTTTATTCAAAACAGCTGCTAAACGAACTCATCCTTCCTTTTAGAGCATACAGAAAGTGTGCCGATAAACAGACGCCATCGTAAAAACTTTATTTTCATATTCAGGGGGTCTCAATACGTTGAAATCCGATGAAAAACTGTGGCGTCTAATTTCGAACAATTCTAATACTTCCTCAATAATAAATTATGAGAATATAAAAAGTTTGGTTTAAGCAAAGTAAAATATTTGCATTCACTCGATATAACTGGAAGACCTACGGCAATTTATAAAAAAGAACATTAAAATCCGTTGATAATTGTAGTGCCTGTTGCTTTTTGTCCAAGAAGGTGCTTATGTCAGACTGTACGTCAACTCCCCAAATTTAAATCAGCGGCGACGCGGGCACAACCGTCTAATGAATATTATTGAAATTGTACAGTACTATTTAATATGTTAGAATGTAGAATTATATACTCGATAAGAAAGCTACTTTGGATACAATATTAAAAGAATGCAATCAAAGACTGACAGAATCTTTCAACATTATTATTTCCCCTTTTACAAGTCTTACTCTCTAATGTTATCTATATATCTTGATCCGTATGAATGAATCGATCAAAAGAGAATGCTGGACAGAAGACGACGTCTAAATATTATCATAGTCCAGGGAACGACGTTGGTCGTCTAGATTGTTTAATTTTCCTTCGCATCACCGCTGCCGACTACGACTGTGCGATTGAACGCGAGACTGGTGGCTAACTCCCTTTATGTCGAGCGTTGTGTATGCAGATTGCAGCCGGAGCTTGTATTCAGTTTTCCGTTTGATGGCAAAACTACGTATCTAACTGCCTCTGATTTGTCGATGGGATACTGGTACAGGCTACCCGGGAGTCCTGAACTCAGGAACAAAGTTAGTAAATTAGTCTGTGGATGGTTGTCGTTTATCAACACTGAAAAAGGAAACGAGTATCACCCTCTCTCTAATCCCCTCACTCGGTTATACAAAAAGGGACTCTCATGTAAAAAGGACTGCAGACAGAAATCAAAACCTGTGTAGTTAACAAATTTGTTCTCGAAAGTAATTCCCATTAAGAAAATAGAATTAGAGACCTACCACAATTCACACTGACCACAGCCATTTCACAGGTACAAATTTTGAAAATCAACCCCTAAAGGGTTATCTACAAACTACGTAATGTATTTTTCACAGCGCCTCTATTGAAACTTCGATTTTCGATACCTGTATAGGGCCTCTATGCGTTACTAGTCCAGGCATTACGTCGGAAAAAGAGTGAAATTCCAGAAAAAAATCCTACTTGCAATGTTTTTAATGAGAAAGTTTCGTTAAGGGGTCCTTTCTGACATATCAAAAATGCTATAACAGATCAGTTGCCAAACCGGGTTTTATTTTGGAAACATTTCCAAAAGTTACTTTTGCGTGGACGGATAATTCCCAATGCACTTTAGATTAAAATATCCAACAGAAAAAAGGAAGAAAACAAAATTCTGAACAAATTATGTAAAAAAAAAAATCTACTAACTTCTATTGGTTCCGAGTTATTATATATTGAAAAGTCCCCATTTTTTTGGATTTTCAGTGAAAAATCATTAAGTTTCCAAAAACACTGTGTATCTTTGCAAATAATTACTGCACGGAAAAGTCTTCCTCATGTGAGTGAAACAAGACTCAATTTTCTGTGATTTCAAAAAAAGAACAATATCCTACCTGTGATAGGTCATGAGTTATGCCCCTCAAAGTGGGCCATTTTAGCCTGTTTTTAGGGGCAAAAAAGTGGACTTTATTTTTTTCAAAATAAATCCTGTCACGTTCAGTTAACATTGATTGTGTTAGAGGATGAAATAGAGTCTACAAAAATCTGCGTGTATTTAAAAAAAGAAAGGGTTTTAGACCTATTGTTTTGAGAATTGTAAGGTTTCAAAAATTTCATTTTTTTTGTTGCATTTTTGACTAAAATCGAAGAACTTGTGTTTTTGAAAAATACCTCATTTTGTGTGGATCCCACCACAAATTTCCTGGAGAATAAATGAAAGTGAAGCCAATTTCGTGTAATATCAAAAAAAGAAAAGTGTCCTAGTCCAAAGAGGTCATCAGATATAAGCTTGGAAATTGCACTCTTCATGCATAGAGGCACCGGAGCGTACCGTAAAGTAGATCTATGGTAATATTTTGTAATTTTTGTCACAAATAAGTGTATATGATTCATTTATCATGTATAACACTTCTTTTTACATTAACAAATAAATAATTGTTGATAACAAAAGCTTGCTATCACTACTTCTGTTTACTTATTGGCCATTTTTTAGCATTTTTGTGGCAAACAAGTTATCGCAGTTGATTAAAAATGTGTAATATGTTTTTTATCCGTAAGCAAATATTTTTATTTATAATTGTTTATAACAAAATATTGCTATAACTACTTTTGCGTACTTTTTAAATACTTTTGTGGCAAAAACGGACTTATCATTGATGAAAAATGTGATATATATTTTTGATCGACAAACAAATCACTTTTTTAATAATTTTTTATAACAATTTTGTCTAATAAATACTTTTTCTGTATTCAATTTTATACTTACCTCCAAGACACTTGTAATTCTCAGTGATTTCCGTAAATTGTACATAATATGGTGTGAACATTTTTTCGCATTAACAATAAGTAACTAATTGATTATTTGAAAGTAATTAAATATGAAACGTAATTCAATATTAAGAAAAAATTAATGAGTGAAAAAAGTAGTTACATAAACTGATTGTATCTAAAAGTTCTTTCAATAAATTCATAAAATAGATCAATTCATAAAAATTAAGTAATTAAGAAATAAATAGTTAATAAGTAATTGGATGAAAACATGATTTATTATTGAATTTGGTAATAGAATGAATTAATGACTTTATTCATGTGCTTAAAATTGTTTTCCATTTCTTCTTAAATGAACACGCACTCGCAAAACACTAAAGAGGCAGTGGTAATAGCAGTATTTTGTTATAAACAATTATAAATAAACATTTTTTCTTATGGATAAAAAACATATTACACATTTTTAATCAATTACGATGACTTTTTGCAATAAAAATGCTAAAAAATTGCCAAAAAGTAAACATATGTAGTGATAGCAAGCCTTTGTTATAAACAATTATTTATTTGGCAATATCAAAAGACGTGCTGCACATGATAAATGAATCATATACACATATTTGTGACAAAAATTACCAAATATGACCGTAGCTCTACTGTACGGTAGACTCCAGTGCCTCTATGCATGAAGAGTGCAATTTCCAAGGTCATATCTCGTGACCTATTTGAGCCAGACACTTTTCTTTTTTTGATCTTACACGAAATTGGCTTCACTTTAATTTATTTTCCACGAAATTTGTGGTGGGATCCACAGAAAATGAGGTAATTTTCAAAAACACATGTTCTTCGATTTTAGTCAAAAATGCAAAAAAAAATGAAATTTTTGAACCCTTACTATTCTCAAAAAAATAGGTCTAAAACACTTTCTTTTTTTAAATACACGCAGATTTTTGTAGACTATATTTCATCCTCTGGCACAATTAATGTTAACTGAACGTGACAGGATTTATTTGTAAAAAATAAAGTCCACTTTTTTGCCCCTAAAAACAGGCTAAAATGGCCCACTTTGAGGGGTCGTAACTCATGACCTATCACATGTAGGATTTTCTATGGAAAAAAACTAGTAGAGCCTAGAATACACTAGGCATGTAACCACGGTGTGCTTGAAATGACTGATTTTAATAATTTGGACCTCCATGAATAATTCCCCACAAGAATTAAAATAATCAAGCCGTTTTTTTTTATTTTGGGCCCTTATGGTGGGCCCCAACTGAGTTTACTTGAGTAGAGTATGAATTCTCATTTTTTTTCGACTTATTTTTGTGATTAATTTTGTTCTTTTAAACATAAATTTAGATTAAAATCACTTGCTTATGAATATATTATAGTTAATTTAAGCGGATTTCAAAGCTATAATCGAAGCTGTAATCTAAAATTTGTGTTTTCTGTTTAAATTTTCCATTTTTCTTCAACTTATTAGAATAAGACAGTTTTAAATAGCTTCGCCAATGACACTGCTAAAATATATATGAAAAATAAAAGATTCGATTTAAAAAAACTAATAATATGAAAAAAAAAGTTTGAAGAGTTTCTACTAAAAATACAAAGTTCAAAATGATACGTTGTCAGTAATATTTATTTACATTTTATATCAAAACCACGATTCGTTACATGAATAAAATAATTTTTATTTCGAAAAAACTGATTACAGAAAGAGACCATCAAACTCACAAATTGCTCGTAACTGATGCTTATCGTAGTCGCAATGTGTTGGACGAACTTATGTTTATGTTTTTTTCATATAGAGTTAAATTCAAAATGTACAGATTCAAACGCTTGTTCACTAAACATAGCTAATCCTTCTCTATGCTTTTCGAAAAATTCTTTAACATGTGCAAAAACACAGTGCACCTTAGGCGTAACCGAAATATTTAAGTCCAGATAGCTGCGTTGAAACCATCAATGTACTTTTCAAATTCAGTATGTAAATTATTACTGAAACAGTACGACTTTTTTGAAGTCATTGGAACCTTGCACAAATTTCAAACATCCTATAGGGGAAACATTTCGCAATTGATCTAATTGATCTCATAATTTTCCAGAATCATTTACAGCTACAGCTACAGCTACAGCTATTTTTTGAAAATTTGTAGCCATATGAGTAAATATACTATTCACAATTCCCAAAAATAAATTAAGTTGTGGCGGTGGTAGTATATCCAGAATAATGTTGTTTTAATTGAAATAAATAGTAGTGGTGAAATTCACCACATATCATTTTTGGCCAATTCATTTTTTCCTCCAGCACTAAGCCATTGTGAATAATGTTCTGTATTATTTTTAATTTCTGGCAGACTAGAAGAATCACAAATATTTCCTTTGGAAATATTACACCGCGTACACGGGCAAGAGCTACTAGAATGCATGATATGCATGATGTCGTTCCATTCGTCTTATCGATTCCTACCTCACACCACAATAACTTAACATTATTCTAATTTCCTTGGTCATCTGGAGCTAAACAAAGTATAAATAGTTTTTTCATCCCAGAATCTTTGAAAATCTTAGAAGCAACTGCATTGTTGTACTTTTGTCGTTTTCTGGGGTTTAATTCAGATTAGTCTGCAGGATTAGATTCTCATTCATATTCATTAGATTGATTTGACATACAAATTTTCAAGGATCCTTCTCCACCGCCGATACCAAATTTTAAACGAGCACTTGTAGCATTGGGTTTCGCTTTCAAATACTCAATTAAGCCGCGCTTGTTAGTGCAATACACGGCTGGTTTTTTTTTATATTAACAGTTTTATTATTTTTAGTAAGGTTCAATTATTTTTCTGTTCTTTGTTGCAACACGAACCATTGATGCGATTCCAACCAAAACTTTTTGTAAAAGGCTAAACCTCGATTGTATTTTTTTCAGTCACTTGATTTTATTACTCCATTTTCTTTCAATTTTTTTGGATTAACATCAATCTTTAATGGTTTACCATGGAGTTGATTTATCGACAATGATTTTTTGATTGAGTCAGATCCTTTACCAGGTGTATACATATGAAACCGGTATTTTTTCAAGAAAAAAACACATTTATTTCAAGAGAATGATAACAAATATTTTATTCAAAGTATGCGCCC
>NC_046661.1:56005015-56008897 GCF_010883055.1 Belonocnema kinseyi | reverse complement strand
GCTTAAAGTATAATGGCAGAAATTTCAGTTAAAAATAATAAAGTGTAAAATAAAATAGTTTAGTATTCTTGTTAGGTTCTCTTTACTCAATTTTCATTTATGTAGAAAAACGATAAAAGGGTGGAAAGAGGAAAATAGGAAAAATACTGTAAAGCCTACGATAAATAAATAAGAATTGTGACAATTGTTGCACTAAATGTTAATAGCTTAAAAATATAAAAGTTCATTTTTAATTCTATTCAAATATCGCGTTAAAAAAAAACTATAAATTTTGCTCTAGAAAATTAAATTTTCAACTGCATACTTTCTGAAGTTGGACTGCAGAACATTTTAGGGCTTGAAGAAATTATAAAATGGCAGTGCCTATTTGTATCTAAAAAAATGTTTTTGTTAAAAATAATCTCTTTTTCATGTCCTGATATTTGGACACAAAAATTCGACTATTGGTACCTGCAAATTTGTAAAATTGAATACTTGTTATCAGACATTTTATTTTCTGAAGCTAATTTCATTAAGTTTCCATGTTTATTTAATTAACAGAATTTATGGGCAATTCTACAGAAATTTTAAATTTGCAATTTCGCACTTTTTTCACGTTTTCGTCTCATATATATATATATATATTTTTACTATCTTATGAACGTTTTTAGTGTCACGTATGACCAAAAAAAGTTTTCCATGGGTTTTGCAAAATTTGTGAGCTATCTGTGAAGTTAGGAAGTCATTAGAAAATGAAAACTTTAAAAATAAGCTTGTGACTCAGTTGATTTTTAAATATCTTCAAATTGTTGTAGGAGCGCCGTCAAATATTTTGATCTATCAATAATTGGATAAAATGTAAGGTATGTGTGTGTGTGTGTGTGAAATGAACCTCCAAACCTCACATATGTCCTATTATTCTACAAATAGTTACAGGAACAAGGAAAACATGTGACCAGCATTCATTAATTATTGAATTTTGTACTATTTTTTTCTACGAAATTTAGGGCGTCAAATGTTGTTTATTTCTTATCTTTCAAGTTCGTTTGTCTTATGAAGAGGAATTAATAAATTCCTATTCAGCACAGAAAAAAGTACACTGTAAGATGTATAATTTCGCACTAACTTTGCACAGTAAAGCTGAGGTTTAAAGCGTACTATCCACGCCGTCAAGTAAAATTTGATCACGCATACAGTTTTTGTTAGGGCTTGAGGGTGTGAATGTACCAAATATTAAAAGTGTGCTGTAAAGAATTTTTTTTAGTTGCAAATCTAAACGTTCTATAGAATTTCCCTAATATGATCGTATGATCGATATGTATGTGGGGGGGGGGGTTCTAAATGCAGATTCCTCTAACCAACATGTTACCGATGTGATTTTGTTTAATGATAAAGAAACTTAGTATGTCCTTCCTAAATTTTTAAGTTTTGAGCTCGACGTGAAAGGTATTTAAATAAATAAATAAATTAGAAACACAATATTCCACTGCATTTATCATATACTCTGAAGTGCAAAAGCGGATATTGCATCTTTATTAATTTATGAATTTATGTATTGAAGTGCCCTCTACATCAATCTCGAAGCTTCTAGATTTAGCAAGGATATGAAGTACATTTTTAAGCATAGAACAGAACCATTATATGACGGTAAATGGAACCTATACATGTTTATAAACCCCCTACGCGTCTAATTTTTATATTCGTTCCCAAATTTATAAAATCTTATTAAGATTTTGAAGAAGGAAGTGGGGGCATCGAAAATATTGAGGTACCTTACATTGGGGAGATTTAGAAAATAGTATGTTGCATTACAAGAGATGAAACACAGCGATTGCACCGAGCGTAAAGTTTGCTGTTCGAGCGAAACGAGGGCTGCGTTTACACGAGTAGCGATTAATGTATTACATGGTGTGCTTGAAATTACTAAATAAAATGTGCTCGGAAACAGGATTTTATCGCTGATTTTAATAATGTGGACCTTCCTGAGTCATTCCCAAAGAAAATGAAAATAATCGATCAGGCGGTTCTTCATTTTGACCCCTTATGGTGGGCCCCAACTGAGTTTATTTGTGTACCCGAGTAAAAATGCTTTGACTTGGTTATGTCTTGAGTTTGTCTCCAAGACAGCAAGACAGCGATGTCTGGCTGCTTCTCAAAACTAAGTCGAGACAAAGGCCTTCGTCTTACTTTGGTGACCACGACAAGTAACACGGCTTTCACTTCTCTCAACTCGAGCCTTCCCTTGGCTAAGAGGACGCTTACTTGTCTCAAGTAAACCTGCCTCAATACGAACCTTTTTCGGCTCATAAATGAGATAAAAATTGATTAATGAAAAATTTGTAACTAATAAATTACTTACTTTAAATTTAAATATTCAGAATATGTGGGTCTGAACGAGTATAACCCTTAAAAATTTTCTTCATAAAAATAAAAATTGTAAACTTTTAGAAGGATCTCCTAAGCCGTTAGAAAAACGTGAAAAGAAACAACATTTTCGGTATCATCGTAAAACAAGTATAATACAAATGAAAATCCATAAATTAGTTGATTGAATCGATATATTGTATAAAAATATACAAGATTGTTTAATCATTAACAAAGATTAGCTTTTATGACAGTCAAAATGACCCTTTTTGTTAGGACATGTATACACTCGAAGTTATAAATCGCTCGTGTTGGAGTCATTAAAATTCGACTCAAGAGATAAATTTATGTCTTCAAAGCATAGAAACTTGCCTCTAAGACATAAATTGAAGTCTGGCTCCGTCTCAAAACTGAGACATGCTCAAGTCGAACTTTTTGACTTTAGCATGTCTTGATAGGGGCGATTTAAGTCGAACTCAAGTCGAAGCATTTTTACTCGGGTAGATTAGGAATTTTCAGTTCAAGTTATTCGCTAGAATGATAGTATAGCCTCTTACAAGTCTCAAATTCGAGTTCTACAGCAAATCTAATGTTAAAAAGTTTGGACTGCTTTGCGTTACATTAAAAATAATTTGTACATGTAAATTGTATAACTTAGTATTACTTCGCAACAGATTGTTATGTTACTTAGCAACGGATTCTTAATAACAATATTGCCAACAATTTTTTAGTTCACTTCACGAAGTCCAACGTGAAAGATCGTCCGGCAACTCACGATGAAAATCGTAGTAAGATCTGTTTATTTTCTTGTAAAAAAAGGTCGTAAAAATTCTTTTATAATTGTAGAGATTACTCCAAATGGTAAAATTAAGTCTTTCGTAAACAGTGTTTTTAAATATAAAGCTGAGAACAAAAGCTTACCGTGCGGCCTTTCTAGCACGTGTTTCAATAAGCTGTATCAATCAAAAAAGTAGTAAGAAACTATTAGAAGTGCCTAAATTATCTTTCAATTACAGCAGTATTAACACTCGATCTGTGAGCTAATCATTGTGTCAGTGCTTCATATGGCAGCTGGCTCGAAAAACCCATGATAATTTCACTACAAATGAATCATCTCAAAATGGCATTGTGTCTAAAATAATGAAAAATAAATTGAAAGGTCAATATGAAAATAATTTTTTGATTAATAATTATTCGTTTTTTCTATACTATATTTCATACGTTATCGTTTTTATAATTTATTTTACACAGGTAAACTTGCTGAAAATAACCTTCAAAGTACAGTTATTTAACGATGTGAAAATTTCTCATTTATAGTAGCTAAAGGTCAGTCACATAAATGCAATTTGTCAACACGTATTAAAAATGATGAAGCATTGATATCAAAAACTTCTTTAAAAGGTCAAAATCAGATTATTTCATCAACATTGAAAAAGACAGAGTCTACCAGGTGTATACATATGAAACCGGTATTGCCATTTAGCGGCCAGTAGGCACACTTGTAGGCACTGTCGGAACTTACCATTTGTGCTAATTGGC
>NC_046661.1:55997544-56004915 GCF_010883055.1 Belonocnema kinseyi | reverse complement strand
GGAACAACAATGACAACACCAAACATAGTTGTAGTAAGTGCGGTTCAAAACAACAGAACGCGCAGGGCTCCCGACAATGGGTCGGCCAACAATGCCGAGCAAACTAGAGCTGGGGGAGCCAATGAAAATGGATTCAATGCGATGGATCGGCGGGATCTTGCGACCTTTGGGTGGACGGAGCAACTGAATCACGACTTGCTAGAGTTTTGGGATGCGAGTGTGGCCCGTGAACCGGGTTACATGGCACGGCTGCATGTTCTGTGGTGCGAGAAACACTCGGAGCTATCGCACTTTTCGCAGCAACGTTTGCGAAACCATGCTGAACTACTCTGTAAAAGGGGCTATGTAAGCGGAACGCCTACTCTACCACAGCTAGAACAAACCGGCAACAAAGAAAGAGAGGCGACACCCATCACTACCGAGGAGGTGAAAAAAGTATTAAGAGGGAAAAAGACTTATTCCGCACCCGGACCAGATTGTATCAAAACCTTCTGGTGGAAGAAGTTTTCTTCAACCCATCAGCATTTGGCCCGTATTTTCACCTCATATTTGAAGTCGGAAGAGTCAATGCCAGAGTGATTGGTGGAAGGGCGCACAATACTCCTGCCGAAAATAGGCAACTTATCTGACCCGAAGAACTACAGGCCAATAACTTGTTTGAAAACGCTTTATAAGATATTCACAGCTATCCTAAATGATAGGATTGTTCGGGCAATTGAACCTGTGTGGCAAGAAATGTATGAACAACGAGGCTCAAAGAATGGCGTCGCCGGATGTCGGGAGAACCTGCTCATCGATAGATGTGTCTGCAAAGATGCAGCATTCTACCAGCGTGACCTATCGATGGCCTGGATTGATTATCGGAAAGCTTTCGATTCGACATCCCATAGACTTATCATCTGTCTTTTCGGAATCTTAAAGGTTCATCCGCAAATAGTTGGGTGCATAGAGAGATTGATGCCACTTTGAAAAACCAGATCTACTATCTCATCTGGCAAAAATCGTGTGACAACTAACAAGGTCACGTTTCAGAGAGGTCTCTTTCAGGGCGACACCATGAGCCCACTCCTCTTTTGCCTTACATTATTGCCACTATCTCTAGCACTGCGCCATTCCGACGAATACTTGTGTGGTAAACCTGCAGATCGAAAGTACAAGGTCACTCATGTATTTTACATGGACGATCTTAAGATCTATGCTACAAACAGAGCGTAACTGCATCTAGCTCTGGGGATTGTCGAACGATATACCAAGGAAATTGGAATGGAATTTGGCTTAGACAAATGCGCCAAGGTTTATTTGAAGCGAGGAAAACTTAATGGCATCCCTGAAGATCCTAAGCTCGTTGATAGAAGCGTCATACGACATCTTTGCGCTGAAGAGACTTATACATACCTGGGCGTGCCACAGAGCCGCATTCAGGATGTGACATCTATAAACGATACTCTCCGATGCAGATACAAACGTCTCATCCGACAGATTTGGTCTTCCGAACTGTCGGCGAGGAACAAAGTATCTGCAACGAACATGCTTGCCGTCCCGGTACTACTCGATTCATTTGCAGTAGTTCCATGGACGAAGAACGAGCTCAGATCTCTTGATATCGGAACAAGAAAGGTTATGCACATGAACAAAAGCAAGCATCTTAAGTCTTCCGTTCCGCGACTGTACATCTCACGCCATCAAGGGGGTCGCGGAATATTGAGTCTTGGATTTCTTCACAACAGGACTATTCTGGGAACAGCACACAGAGTTGCAAATGGAAGAGACCCTCTTTTTAAAATGGTCAGGAATCACGAAGAAGTGGGCAAAGGAGCATTTCTGCACAAAGCAGCGGAGGAGGCTGCTGAAACACTCGGATTTGACTTCAGTATTAGGGGTGAGCAAAATGTATCAAATCTTATCTATCTCGAGTACTCACTCCTGAAAGCCCGGATTAAGAAAGCACAAGAGAAAAACTTTCGTGAACAGCTCCTCGATAAGAGGATGCACGGTATCTTCCACAGAAATGTGAAGGATCAGTCAATGTCTTGTGAGCTAACGTTTGCTTTCCTTAAATCGCCCGGATTGAAGTCTGGTACAGAGGGTTTCATTTTTGCATGCCCAGACGGTGTCATTTCCACCTTAACATAGCGTCGCCACATTTTGAGCCAAGACATCCCCGATGATAGCTGCAGGGCGTGCCATGCACACCCAAAACATTTAGCTCACATACTGTCTAGTTGTCCAATTCACGCGGGAACGACCTACATTTAAAGGCACAATGCGGCACTAAGAGTGCTTTATTACCATCTCTGTCACTCCTACGACATTCACTTTAATATCGCTCCTCTAAATGCTCCTAGGGAAATTAAGTCAATTGTCGAGAATGGGAAGTGCCGCATATACTGGAACTTTATATTCTCGAGAATTGTTTCTGTTGCTCACTCGAGGCCTGACATGGTTCTTCTTGACTTCGAGAAGCGAACCATGTTCGTTATCGAATTTTCGGCACTAGCTGAGAAAAACATCATAGCCAAGGATAATGAAAAGAAAGAGAGGTATCGAGACCTTATAAGGGAGTTGCAACGATTCTACCCGGAATATTCTGTTAAACTGATCGTCCTTATCATCAGCGCTCTTGGAGGTGCTAAGCTTTCACTTGCTAATGGCCTAAAAAGCATCCCTGCGTGTCAGCAATATGCTAGAACACTTGCGGGAAAAATGCAGAAGGCGGTTGTTCTTGGGTCGCTCCTTGTTCTTAGGGTGCACGAGGCTTTTGCTGGATCGTCGTGTTGATTCCTTTACAGACTGTAACCACCTATCTCACAGTTGTGAGACGTGGTTGTGGCTCAAATTTTACCGCGATTTCGCTGGAAGCGGGTGCAATTTTTCAGATTAGCACCCGCTCCCGGCGAAATCCTGCGGTTGTACTTATGACAAATTTTTAATTATATATATATATATATATGAGTTGAAAATTCAACAACTTCGTTAGAGTCATCCTTTTTGGTTGAAAATTGCACTGTTATGTTATAAATTCGTGTTTTATGGTGAAAAGGGAAATATTTGATTGAAAATTTCTAAATAAGTGTGGTGCAGAACAGATGCTAGTAGGCACATGGGAAAGAAATCGGTTGAGATGGTTCGGACTTGTTGAGAGAGTGCCAAATGAACGACTAACAAATCAAATGTATCAAGGCAAAGTAAATGGCAGCGTGCCCAGAGGTAGACAGCGGAAAGAATGGTTAGAATGTGTGAATGAGACCCTAGTTAGAAGAGACATAAGAAGTCACAGAAACACGAGGGTCTGCATGAAAAAATGCATGGACATAAAAGAAGCTAGAGAAGTATGCCAGGACAGGAAAGCATGGCGGCAAATAGTTAATAAAAAGAGTGTCAGTAGAGTGAATTACGCCTGAAACAAAAGACCTTGGCCACTAATGGACCCAAGTGGGGAACCTTACATAACGATTTCGTCAGGTTCTTCACTTGGGGTGATCACTAGAGAGATTGATCAGCAACCTGGGTCGGAGCAGTGTTGCGGAACGAATGTGTTATTTACTTAAATAGCACGAGAATTCTGGATCAATCTGAAAAATCTTTATCCCTTCCACACACTACTCCTTTCCCCTACCCAGTGAGTCATGCCTACCCCGAAAGGGAAATGGCTTAATGGTGTAATAATAATTAAAAAAATTAATTTTCGTTTAAAAAAATTCAAATTTGCCCGAGTGAAAATGCTTCGACTGGAATTCGACCTGGTTATGTCTTGAGTTTGTCTTCAAGACATCGATGTCTGGCCACGAAAAGTAAACCGGCGTTTACCTGTCCCAAGTCGAGCGTTTTCTTGGTTAAGACGACGTTTTATTATCTCCAGACGAGCGTTGTCTTGGCTAAGATGGTCGAACCTTTTTCGGCTAATAAATGAGATTAAAATTGATAAAGGACAACTTTTCAATTATTAAATTAGTTATTTTAAATTTAAACATTCAGAACATGTGGGCCTAAATGAATATAACCCTTAAAAATTTTCTTCATAGAAATTGAATGCATATATAGTGTATAAAAATATACAAGATTGTTTAATCATTAACAAAGATTAGCTCTTTTGGAATTCAAAATGACCCTTTTTGTTAGGACAGGTATACGCACGAAGTTATAAACCGCTCGTGTGTTGAAAGGGCAAAGATTTTTATTTAATTGAATTCTTTTGCTAAAAATCTTCTTGTTTTTGACATTCGTTTTTTCTTATAGAAATTTTTTCTTTTTAGTTAAAAATGCAACTGTTTGGTTGAAAATTAATCTTTTTTGGATTAAGATTTATCTCTTTTGTGGAAGATTTATCTTGTTTGGTTGACAATTTAACTACGTGGTTTAAAGTTCAACTAAAGAATTAAAAATTCATCTTTACTTACTAAATTTCCATGTATTTTGTCGGAAATTTTTCTATTACAAAACAAAAATTTTTTTTTTGGGTTCAAAAGTCAACTAAGTCTTGGTAGAAAATTGAATCGTTTTGTTGAAACAATGAAATTTTTTGTTTCAAATATCAACTATTATTCCTTGAAGAATGAACTATTCCAGTTTTGTTTACAAATTTATCTTCTTGGCCCAGTTAAAAATGCAATTGTTTGCTTGAAAACTCATGTATTATCTAGAAAATTCGTCTTTTTTATTAAAAATTAATGTTAGTGTTCGACAAGTTCAT
Source organism: Belonocnema kinseyi (assembly GCF_010883055.1). NCBI lineage: Eukaryota > Metazoa > Arthropoda > Insecta > Hymenoptera > Cynipidae > Belonocnema > Belonocnema kinseyi. The sequence continues at coordinate 56,000,225 of NC_046661.1, read as the reverse complement.
CATTTCGTTACAAATTTCAGTTTTTTTCAAAGAAAATCCACAATTTCAATAATTAGTGATAATTTTTTTGCATGAAAATATAATTGTTTCAGTATATTTTTTTCGGTTTACAAATTGAACCATCTTGGGATAAAATTAATCCACCTGAATATTCGACAATTCTATGAAAATTCTCTTACTTTCTTGACTAGAAATTTTTGGTTTGGTTCCACATTGAACCGTTTTGTAAAAAATTATTATTTTTGCAACTACTTGTAAAAGAATTGACCTGTTTTGGTTGAAAATCCAAAAACTTAGCTATAAAATTAATTTTTCGTTAAAATACCAACTATTACATTACAATTATAGCAACATTATTTTTGTTGTTGAAAAATTATTTTTCTTCATTAACTAATTACACTGAAAGTTTCACCATTCTATTTTTGTTTGAAATTAAGCATTTTAGTTGAAACCTAACTATTATGCTGAAAACTCATCGTTTTAGTTAAAAATTCAACTTTTCGGATAAAAATGTATTTATTTTGTTTAAAATACCTGTTATCGGTAAAGTTGACTATTGTTTTTTGCTACTTTTTGTAAGTTATGTGGATGGTTGAAAGTGACACAGAAAAGGTATGTACTCGTAGCTCGAAACTTGAACACATTTTGAGCCCTAATTTTTTGTACGTATTTTTTACAGTTAACTTTTCTCTCTGTGTTAATATCTTTGTATATATTTTTTTAGTAAAATTTTTTCTGACGTAAGATCTTCTAATTACCCGTCCTCCTTCATAATGAAGATTGACATTTTACTAAAGCTCTCTTTCCCAAAGCAGTTTACGTAATTTTTGAATGATTCCTAATACTGATAGTTATTGAAAGGAAGTCTGCCGCTTGCAGACTATAATTTTAATTATTTCCAAACTTTGGATTATAAGTTGATAATCTAACAATCTTCTCAGAAAGGCACAATCTGGATATCCTGGATCTCTTATAGCAATATTTCGGTCAATGTTGTGTATAATACTGAAAAGTGGAAATATTTGATTTTTATTCTTTATTTTTCTTCTTATCTCTTTAGGCGTATCTATATTTCTATTTATTAGATATACACAATCGAATATTTTCAGCCAGTTTGCGTCTGCCGGAAACCAGTTACAGTGTCGATTTCATTTTAATGTAACAAATTCTAGTGAATTTCGTTTTAATAAGGACAGCATCCAAATCTTCGATTACAAACTTAAATTTCCCAAGACCAATATTTCCAAAAGAAAGTTTCTTTTTCTGATAAAAGAGATTCAAAGTATAGAAATTTGCGTCTCGCTCCTCGAATCCATTGGAAGTACCCTTAACGACTGAACCGCTCCCTTAGCGAGTTACCTCTTCGTTACCGGCTCTTTAGCATCACATGAACCAATAAACATCTTCTTTGATGTCGAGCGCATTAATTAGTAAACGACAAAATTGTATTTAAACAATGCCGGGAAGATCGAGAGAGACGGAAAGAGAAAGATGGAGGAAAGTGGGCGGACAAACAAACGGCGGCAGAGTAATGCGAAAGGAAACTGACGGGGTTGAGGCTAGGGAGAGGCGGGACGGGTCGACTTGTTCGAAAACAGAGGTACAGATGGATCCTACTAATTCCTGAATCTCCTGCCCTCTGAATAATTGTCGAGCATAATGCTTTCCCCTCGTGATATTCAAATTAAAAGCTTCGCTTTCTGGGCCGGAAGTAATTACCGACGCGCCTTTGGGGAGCAAGGATACCCGAATTTCCCTAATTTAAGAATACAAAATGGTGACTCTATCTCTATATGAAACTAGATATCGCATTGATTTTAAAGTCATCGAAATGATCCCATATCCTAAAAAATTTCATAAAATTAAGCAAAATGTTACAAAACAAATGAAGATTAATTAAAAACCACCTGACAATGAAGAAATTGCAAGAAGAATGGTTTCTATTCATATTTTCAATGTCCATTTACTTTCAGATGTTTGGGAATACTAAAAACTCATGTCAACGATTTGTTACCATGGTTCAACATATTCTCTAAATAAGCGAACACAAAAGTAATTGAATATATATTGCATACTATTACTTTCTTATTAAAATTAATGAATAAGGTTAATAAATATTTAATTCGTTCAAAAAATTTTTGTTTATTAATACATTTTGTCACGCGGAGAAAAAAAGCTCCTAAAAGTTCGGTCCAGTGGAGGTAGGTTACCCTGAAGGATTCTGAAGTACCTTTAATTACTCGGATGTTACCAGTTTTACTGGATCAAAAGTGGAATAGCAAAGATTAAAAATAGTTTGCCTTCAATTGCAAATGGATTACTCACCATCGATGCCTGGCTGCGTCTCAGAACTGAGTCAAGACATAGGCCTTCGTCTTACTTCTATGGCCACGATAGGTAAAACGGCGTTTACTTGTCTCAAGATGAGCCTTATCTTGGCTGAGATGGTTGAACCTGTGTTGGTTCATAAATGAGATTAAAATTGATGAATGAAAAATATACGATTATTAAATTAGTTATTTTCAATTAAAAAATTCAGAACCTGTGGGTATGAACGAGTATAACTCTTAAAAATTCTCTTAAAAAAAAAAAGAATCGTAAGCCGTTAGAAAAATGTAAAAACAAGCAACATTTTCGGTATCGTCGTTAAACAAGCATAATACAAAGGAAACTCCGTAAAC
>NC_046661.1:55996243-55997444 GCF_010883055.1 Belonocnema kinseyi | reverse complement strand
TATACAAGATGTTTTAATCGTTAACAAAGATGAGCTTTAATAATGACAGTCAGAATGACCCTTTTTGTTAGGACAGGTATACATTCGAAGTTATAGACCGCTCGTGTTGGAGTCATAAAAATTCGACTCAAGAGATAAATTTAGGTCTTCAAGACATAGTAACTTGCCTCCAAGACATAAATTAAAGTCTGGCTCCGTCTCAAAACTGAGACATGCTCAAGTCGAACTTTTCGACTTTAGCATGTCTTGATAGGGGCGATTTAAGTCGAACTCAAGTCGAAGCATTTTTACTCGGATTGCTCTCGATTTTTATGGATTACAAGTGGAATACTTATATTATCCAAATTACTTGTAATAATCCTAATTTCACGTGGATTCATAGGCATTAGAAGTAGATTACCTTTGTGTCCAAGTGGAATACCAGCGATTACGATTGGATTACTTGGATTCCCGCAAATTTCAATTAAATTAATCTAGATTGTAAGTGGGTTACTTGGAATTAAACTGAATGACTTGACTTATTTTAGATTATCATTTCGGATAACCAAGCGGTTCAGCGGATCACCAGAACCGTTTCCCCTCGGTTTCTTACGTCAGGAAATGCTACAAAATGTTTGGTTAATATTGAAAATGTTTAATACAAGTAACGTGTATTCATTAAAATTCAGTTTTATTCGAAAACACCAAGTTAGAAGTCTATTACGCCCCCAGTAAAGTGAGCGTTAAGGTCCTTTATCAGAATGGCAATCGCGTCTGAATCTAGAGGTCGTACGGTTTAATTATTTTTGAATATTCTTGTCTAACTTTGTGCATGCCTCATATAAATAAACATATCTCGAAGCAAGCAGAGAAATTTTTACTATACAAAGTTTATATATTGTTTATTAATCAAAAAGGGAAGAACAGTACCCGTGCAGAAATTGCGACACGGTTTTGGTAGGGCGTTAGTTATTTTGCCCTAACTTTATTAGGGCGCTGAACGGAGAATCTGGAAAGGACCCAAGAAGAACGTCACGAAGTGAAGAAAAGGCACTAGCCTAGACTCTCTGACCAGATTCGAGCAAGGGTGGCTTCTATTGCCTGACTAAATAGTAAGATACTTTCTACCAGGTGTATACATATGAAACCGGTATTGCCATTTAGCGGCCAGTAGGCACACTTGTAGGCACTGTCGGAACTTACCATTTGTGCTAATTGGCGT
>NC_046661.1:55993649-55996143 GCF_010883055.1 Belonocnema kinseyi | reverse complement strand
GGCGCATACTTTGAATAAAATATTTGTTATCATTCTCTTGAAATAAATGTGTTTTTTTCTTGAAAAAATACCGGTTTCATATGTATACACCTGGTAGATCCTTGCTCTATTTCCATATTAATTCCTAATTTGATTATGGGTTATGTGGTGACGTGTTACGATTTATGAGATCACTTTGTCCTTCTGCATTGTCACTTTCGACCACTATTATCGATTGCTGATTGCGTAAATTTTTTTCATTCGATAACTTTTGCTCTTTTTTGGTTTAACGCCCTTTTTTCCATGATTCCTGAAATAATGATAAAATTACCAATAATAAAATACTTACAGTCATCAACCTCACAAAGGTTTAAACTTTTAGAGCATAACGCTATCAAACATTGGCTACATTGGCATTGACACGGTACATGCTTAGCTACCCATCAGGGTTTGAATTCATTGTATAAATAAAGACTCGTATGATTATAATTAATTTAAAATTTCATTTTGATAGATATTGACAAATGTAGGGATATACCTTTCGTATTTGAGTAGCGTCTGTCTAAATTCTAAGTTAAGACCTTTTTAAACTTGTCTATAATTGTCTAGAAACAAAAAAAAGGTAACCCTACCAACCCCTGACAAGAGCCTGCTTAACATTTTCTAATCAAGTTTCACTTTATAACACCCGACCAGTTCCCTGTTTTAAGCAGGGAAGTTTAGGGCATTTTCTACACGGGTAGTAGTAATGCTCAGCGTTAGCTGTATGTGCATTCTCGGGGGAAAGAATTGTTAACCAAGTTAAGTTTTTTATACAAAGTACTAAATATTCTGCATTTGAAAAAAGTCTGAAAAATATCATCTTTACCCTGAATTTGTTAGAAAACTGCAGTGTAAATGCACATAATGTAAAGATTCACATTATTAATGCAAATATCAACCGATTTTCATGAATATTCTTCTCCATTTCTTATAATTATATAAATTATTTGATTCTTTTAATTAAAATTAAATTAATGAATGATTTCATAATGTCAGTTTTTCTAACTGGTCGAAATTTCATTGCAATACTGGGGTTCATTCATTTCGGATCATTCATGTCCCTGCGGGGAGTCTGCTAACTGGAGTTTGACAAGGGTGAACAGGCTCGCTGCGGACATGCATATACATCTATCACTGAGTGGCAATGCTATTTTTCTCTATTGTTCTCTAAGTTTTTGATTATTACACAAAATATAAACATTTGATCGAAAAATCGGCTCTGCCTGATTTGAAATATGGTTATTTAGATGAGGTATGCAAAAAATTATAAGAAAACATTCAACCATGTGGCCTAAAAATTCCGACGCGATTAGACATTCTGATAAAGGGCCTTAGGAAAGACCTTTACCATATCGTGAAGCTAGAAGCAGCTAATTAGTTCCAACCGCCACCGCACAGTCAGTTTATTAGTTCCACAAATACACGCAGAAAAACAAAATGTAATACAGTGAAACTCTTTTATAGCGCCAATGTTGGGGCTGACGGTGGGTGGGAACTAACTCATTATAGCACGCTCCGCTTTTGTTTATTCATGCTTGAGTGCTCGTCTGAGTGACAGCCGCATATCCCGCGCACGCCGCGCAGCTTCTGTTACACCTACATGCGGCACGGCCTCAATTCTCGGAAGGGCTATAGAAGGGAGGGGTATTAAAGAGTTTCACTGTAATTACTTATCAAGAAATGTAGAGGGTTTTTTGTAATCGTAACAGTATAAGCTGCTCTTAATAAGGGGGCAAAATAGTCAAAATCACTTAACATTTCATAAATGTCGCAATTGAATTAAAGTTAATTCAACGGTTATCGTTTAGTAAGATATTCCATAGTATTATACACTGTAATATATGTGAAATACACTGAACTGAAATTAAAATAGCGGTGCAGTGGACATCACCGAAGGATCGGTACATGATACCGATTCGATTGGTTTGCTTAGCTTGTCCCTAAAGATGTAAAAATGCAACCTATTCGCACGGACCACCGGGCGAATTCACGGCGCAATCGGTAATGGATGGATTGCATCCACTAAAAAACATTCCTTTTTGACATTTCTGTTACAGTCGTCACATTACTCTATACTCCCACTTAGCAAGGGAGGGCTTTTATAAAAAAAAAACATAACGCAATTTTGGATGGAACAACTTATTCACAGATTACATACACTTGAGAGTGGCTTGGAGCAATACGCTTTGGCGTTCCTACTATTTCAGCTGACTTGTAAGGAGATGAAATAAGTTTGAGTGATTTTGTTATATGCCGCGATGGCTTTCGCGTTTTCAGAAGTCGTTCCTGAAATTGCGACCTTCAGTTACAAATGCATTTCAAAATTATTTTACAAATCGAAATTCGTGTAGAGTGTAGAGTTTAAGATAATTTACTTGCTTGCTTAGGTTTATGCGTTCGAATCCCCTCGATTGCGCGCGAAATTTTAATTGTATTATAAGCGTTGTAAATTACAAACACTGATTAATTAACA
>NC_046661.1:55956062-55993549 GCF_010883055.1 Belonocnema kinseyi | reverse complement strand
AAACATTTTAATATACAGAACAGCAGCCGAGGCGGACGCGCTGCGCCGAGCACTGCCCCTGCCGCTGAGCTTCCGGACATATTTCTACTCTCTACGCTTTTCAGACTAATAAATAAAAATGTATATCAATAAATTACGCATTATTTAATATTTATTCAAAATCAGAACGTATTTCTTTCCGTAGATTTCGTAACTCCTATCACAGAATTTTTGCAATAATTTTAAAAAACTTTACATTCCAGAGCATTCCCATTAGGCGGCTTGAACGAATAAAAAGCACGTGTCCCATCAATGGTTTTAGCCGTAGCGAAACGTTCTTTTAAATATTCTTCGTGCCTTTTATATTCATCTAGTGTGCAGATCTCAAATTCGATTATAAAAAATGCTTTCGCTTATTTAAAAAGTTTTTGCGTTGTTGTTTTTCAGACAAAAAATAGACAAACAACACGTGTTGCGTGGGATTGTTATTTGTTTTTGCGTCGTCTGCATTATTAGCAGATCAATACGTGTGCTTAATAAAGCTGGGTAATCGCTAAAACTTTAACGGAATTTGTAATAATTAATAAAAGATTAATAATAATAATGAAAAGTAACTGTTTTTCAATAATGCTACACCTAAAAACTAAAATTAACTTTCCAAAAAATAAAAAATTACAAACTATTTTTTCAGATTATTGCAAAAGTTCTATGATGAGAGTTACGAAATCTGTGTGAAGAAATAAGTTCTAAAGGTAAATAAATATTCAATAATGCGTAATTCATTGATATACAATTTTATTTATTAGTCTGCAAAGTGTAGAGAGTAGAAGTGTATCCGGAAGCCCAGCGGCAGGGTCAGCGCTCGGCGTAGCGCGTATGCTTCGACCGCTGTTCTGAATTTTAAAATGTATATAACTTTTTTCCTGTAAGACAGCACACTTATTTTATTACGCAGTCTTGAAAATGTTCATTTGCTTACAACCTTTTGAAAAATTGGAATTTTAAAAAACTATTTTAGGGTATTAATTTTAACCTATAAAGTTTCCAAAATATCCTAAAAGATTTATAACAATGAACCGGTCGTATTGTTTGTTAATACAATGGATTCGACTCAAAAAAGTCATATACTGTTTATTAAATCAATAGGAAAATCATGAAAGTTGCATAAGTTTTTCTTTAAGAAATAGAAATACATTTAAAGAAAAGTTATAGTATGCCGCAATATCCCGTTAATATTTTTATTAAAATTAGTAAATAATAATCTTAAGCACCCAAAAAACTTGAAAACGTGTGCCGATATTTGTCTAAATTATATATTTTTTTAACTCGCTGAATAAATATTAAGTACCAAAAATCATTGTTTTATAGATATTTTTAGCTATTTATTTTACATTGAAATATTACGTAAAAATATATGTTAAAGATGTTTCAATAATATATTATGGTTCTAATTATCATTAACAATTTTGTTCAAAGAAATTATTTTTGATTTTTGTTTTGTTATTCCCAATCAATTTTTTCGGAAAACATTGGGCTATTGCATTGCCATCAGCAAATATACATGGATCAAAACTTGGACAACGAAACCACGGAGACAAATTGTTTAATTTAAATTTCGCAGGTTCTTGACCATTTTGAGGTTGTACACATCACGAAATATCAAGAAACATTAAATGTCAATGGGAAATTCCTTTTTTGCTTCGAGAATTCAGGTTTGTTCCTTTCTTTCCTTGTGATAGATAAAAATGGACCAAAATACAACGTGAAACAAAAAAATACGTTATATTCAATGATTTTAATTTTCTTAGTGCTATTTGTTTTTTCAGATAGAATATTACTTTAAAATACTTGAATGTATAGTCGTCAGATCACTTAATCAAGGTTATCGATTAGGTATTTTTACTTCAAGGCCAGCTAACTTCACTTCGTCTGATTCTTGAAAAATCTAAATTACTAAATAAATATAAAAACTAATTTTGTCATTAAAAATAAGAATTTTATCTATTATAGGGAGATAAAAATGAATAGTTTTAAAGTTATTAACATGCCAAAGGTAAAAAATTCAGTATATAAAGTTTTTGCTTTCTAAAATTAAAGTTTTTTTTAATAAATTTTTTTGCATAATAGAAAACAAGCTTTTCATTAATCGAACGGTATTTGCTCTACTGTTTGTTTATTGTAGGTCACTCTTTGGCTAATAAAAGCTTGGATGAAGACCCATTGTCTTTGAGTCATCGTGCACTGTTCAAACTCCTCAAGAACCATCTAAATAATAGATATCAAGTGACGGGAAAAATTCTTAAAAAGTTTTTTTCGCTTATTGTGGGCGAGAAATATCTAATTCCCAAAGATTTGGCGCGTATAATTATGCAGATCATTCACGATATCAAAATGAGGTGGCAGCACAAACACAGAACATTGCATGTTTTTCTAAAAAGCAATGAGTCCTGGTTGCAAAAAACCTGCAAATGTCCTGCAAATTGTGAAATGAGCCTACCCGTAATCATAAAAAAGAAAAAATTGTGTAAAAGCGATAAACTGCACAAAAAAACTTTGGCGCTTCATCTTCAAAAAACCAGTACCGGCGAATCCTAGATTTGCGCAGATCTTCGTCAAGTGCTAAAGACATTTGCTTTGCTGCGGGCTTTAAATTGAAGCAAAGTGGCAATATGGATGCTGCTCGCGTAGTTGAAGATATCTCTCAGAATCCTTAAATAAGTGGATTTCGGTATCGGGAGCATTGTGAGACCCAGATCATTTTTCCAACAATCATTCCTCTTCGAGCAGTTAAGTGGCTTTTAAGCGTAAATGCCTCCAAAAGAGTTTAGGAAAAGACGCGTGAAAATATTTATTCAAATGTACTGCCTTAGAAGGTCATAGTCGAGGCTAAAAAAGATGCAATCCTGCTGGCGTAAGTGTGACCGGACGTTGCGCCGATGTACCATTACAGAATGCCTTGAATCACACCGCTCAGCGAATATGCAGAAATTTACAAGAAACTCTTTCTGAACAGGTACTTCCAAAAAATTGAGAAAAAATAACTTTGCACTGTGAGTATGGGTTTAATCGATTATCTGGTGTTGAGTTTCAAAACTCCTGTATGCTGTCAACCTCTGTGGTTCCTCTACGGCTAGCCTACATTGATTCTAGCACTAACGAGGAAACAATTATATGGCAACATCCAACTCCCTCATCGCCATCATATTTCAGACCTCTAAGACTCCAGCTTGTAAAGGAGAATTCCGAAATTATTGTTGCGAAAAAAGACTGGATTGATGATCAAGTTTCAAATCTTGTGGAGTTTAAAACGAGCATTGGATCTACAATTATTAGGATCAGACCCGAAATTTTTCCCACAATGTTTAATGTCAAATCCATCAATGCAATAACAGGGACGAATTCTTCTTAACAATGCTATATCTGTGGATTAACATCAAAAGACTTTTAACAGTATAGCAAGTGTGTAAACGCACCTACAAGAGAAGATACACTGTAATATGGCATCTCTTCCTTGCACGATCATCTTAATTGAGAAACATGCTTTTAGAACCAAATATTGCATCACTTGTCACTAATGGCAATGCAGAAGAGAACGAAAATTAAGAGGAAGATAACGAAGATTCTGAAGACGACTGCAATAATAGCCTTTGACAACTTCGTATTTTTTATAAAGTTTTCCCAGTGACACCACTGCCATCCATCTAATAAACTCATTTATCTAAATAATGAGAATTTTCTGAGTAGTATAGGACCATCTCTAGCATTTTTTTGTAAATCTAGACAACTATCTGCGCACTACCCTACTGAAAATTCCTATATAGGTTCCGACATAGGTTCCTATATAGGATCCTGTATGTTTCACCTATAAGTGCCACATATTGGAAATAACATAGGATTCTCTATAGGATCCTATATAGCTTTATGTATGAGACCCTCCATAATAAGGTACCTAATGGTATGTGCCTAGTATCACGTACCTAATGTTACCTAAAGGCACGTACGTTTCCAGGTGCTTCTGAAAGACCAAAAAAACTCCTGCGCAGCCGTAAGTTCCATAGAATACTATTGCGCATCTGGATAGGGTCCATTAAAGGAACCTATATAAGTTCCGATACAGGAAACCTATGTAGGATTCTACATAGTATTCTATGCCATCTTCTATAGGTGCGACCTATAGGTGAAACATATAGGTTCCCATGTAGGATCCTACATAGGATCCTATGTAGATTCCTATACAGGAACCTATATGGGAATTATCAGTAGGGTACGCGCGCATCAATCATTCAAATTTTGTGATCAAATATTCAGCGACCTGGCATAATTAGTTTTTTTCAAAGATTAGTATTTAGAGAGAAAAAATAATTTTACAAAAATTGTGCAAAAAAATTGCAACTTCCAAAATTATTGCACTCCGTAACAATATTTGCATTCTTAGGCTTTATCTTTATGATCAGCGACCATACATAAATCAGTCATATAAATTTCATAGATTTTGATGCAGTTAATGGTAGGTAAGGGAAGGCTAAAAATTATTATGCTTTTTTGCAAGGTAAATATGTACTCTAGAAAAATTTTGCAAATTAGAAAATTGGCTGAATTATCTTTTGTAATTATTAACTTTTCAATCAATTTACACTGAAATTTTTTTTCCCTTCAATCGCGCAAAAAAATGTTGGCTCCAAATTTTTCACTAAATGGCAACCACTGATTTTCTTGACAACATGTGTGTCTTCAACAACCTAAAAATCATCAAGGACACCTGATTTCAACTCAATTCTCGTACATTTTCTTACCACGTCCCATTTTCGCTTTTTGATTATTTTCTCATCATATTTTCGATTTTCGCAAATTGTTTTGCGATGTCCCTGTCTACCATATAAATGATAAGGGGGCACTGTATGCAAAAGCATATGGAGAATAACTACTGAAAATGCCTATGCACAAATTTTTGGGTCCATTTTTAAAAAATTTTTATAATCTTAAATTTTTTTATGCTGCGATATTTTAAGTATTACATAAAAATGATCGATTAATGTTAAAGATTGATTTAAATAAAAACGACAAGCGTTGCGCAGATAAAAAGTTTCTGCACTATTTCTTCTATGTTAATGTTATGGAAAATTTCAAGTGCCTGGGACGATGGGTGAAAAAGAATTAATTCGGCTTAAATTTAGAGGACACTCTATTTTTTGTCATTCGCACAATAATCGCGAGTGAAAGCAATGAATTGCCAAGATAAAATTTTACAATGTAAATAAAGACCATCTTAATGGTAAGCGTCACTTGTAAATGTATCACACCATTCTTTCGGGTTAATTTAAACTTCTGATTTTTATCAATTTATAATTATTTATTAAATGTTCGCGTCTGATAATGATCCTAATGCTGAAAATTGGCAATCTAACGAAAAGTATCACCAGAACGGGACTATGTCTGTTTCGCAAATGTCAATCATAACCGCTTGGGAATACTTTTTCCACCACGCAGTTTGCAATCAATACCCAAGAACATTTTTTATCAGATGACGTCTCGTATTGAAATGGCACAAAGTCTTCGTAATTGTTTAAGAGTTTGAGTGACAGCGACGAGAATGTAAACGCTCGTGTATCTGCCTATTAATACCTGCGGATATGTCAGTGAAGCCGAACGCGTTTGATTGATTTAAACAGCTCCCCTGTCTTATCCTCCGACAGATACAAATGAATCGGATGCGCTATCCCGAGCACTCTATGGGCGTAATCCTTTAAAGGGATATTCGGTCTCTGTTTCGCTTCGGTTAAGCTATATAAATAGACGTGGGATGTTTGCAATCAGCGCCGTCCGTTCAAGGCAAGCAAAGTTGGGGGTGGGCCTTGGCCATTTGGAAATGAGTCCCCCGGCAGGGCCTACCCTCTACAGATTCCACCCTTAACCATGACACAGGGCGCATCGATACTCCAAGTTCACGGTACGCGATTCCCTTTCTCTCTAACCCTCAAAGGTTGCCTAACCTTGTGCGAAGGGTAAAGGGGAGAAGCAGGACTCATTAGGATTCAGTCTGCCGCGAACAATCTGTTGCAGTTCCCGTAATTGAGTCGCTTCATTCAGCACTTGAATGTTTTATTTGTGGAGGACGAAGGCGAGACATTTTTTATTTTTTACATTTTCATTTGCAAATTAACATATATTCCTGATTAGGGGGTACTTAGCGAATAATTTAATGAAGCCTATCAAAAATTATAATAACCTGTCGTATATATTTCTCGGAATAGGAATGAAGAGTAAGAAATATGGAAAGAAAAAAGTAGGATGTCTTCGAGAAGGGAACAACTGTGTAATTCCAGATAATCCGCTTGCTATCCTAGGTAATCATTTTGTATTTCTATGTAATCTACTTATAAGTCTATGTTACTTCCTTGTAAACCACTTGTAATCCCTATGGGTGAATAACTGCTTGTAACTTGTAACTACTTGCAATCTCAATTAATCCTTTTGTAATCTTATGGAATATATTTATTGCTCTAGGTAACGCAATTGTAATCATATGTTGTCTCGTTTAACACCTACAAAATATACTTGTAACCTAGAGTAATCCACAAAAAAGTTAGTGTAATCTAAGAATTCTATGTAATCCAGAATAATCCTAGGTAATCTATTTGGAATCCTAGGTGGTCTACCTGTAATCCTGCGTGATTTACTTGTAGTGAAAATAATCCAGCAATCCATCATAATTGTGGGTAATCTACATGTAATCCCACACGGTGCGCTTGTAATTAGTAGTAATCCACTTGTGATATAGAGTAATACTCATATGATATGGAGTAATCTTCTTTTAACACAGTATCATTCTATTTAATCCACTTGTAATACCAAATAATTTACTTTTAATCACAGGCCCTATGCCTATATTAACATTCGTAATCCACTAATTATCTCATATCATTTATATACAATCAGGTATAATCTATTTTTGTTTAGGAGTATTCCATTTTTAATCCATTTTATTCAGATTGTAATCCTGAGACGTCCACTTATAATTTGGCCTAACCCACTTTAAATTCAGACTTCTCTACCTTCAAATCGGAATAATATTCTTTTAATACATTTTAATTCAAGTGATACAAGTAGTAAACTTGTAATCCGAAGAAATCCATGTGTAAGCCTGGAACAGGATGAAATGCATGTGTCACATCCCTTCATTTTGTCTTTACTTCATGCCTAATAGCTTGTTATACGCAGTAAAAAAAAGGACCAATTTTGTTACAGATTATTTTGTACCAAAGATCATATGACTCTAGAAATCATAATGATCTATCCATTTGGATCAATTTGATCTTATTTTTTGGGTCATTGTCAGACTAAACAAAATAGCCGTTAACTTTTGGCGCCGATTACATAACGACATAACCTAAGAATTGTATCTAACCGCAAGCAGGTGGCAACTACACTCAACAGGTGATATTTTCTAATGCCTGATTTCGTTAATTTTTTTACTTTTCAAGTACATTGCACGATTAGAAACAATGAAAAGCTTGCATATGATCTGCAGTACACTAAGAACGTCAGTCATCTTAATTTGACTTGCTACATGATCCCGAATCAGATATTTATGATCTCAAAAGTCGACCATTTATTTCGGCCGATCAAAATGCTCTTGATTTCTGTATAATTTTTCTTGAATATCAAAATGATATTGATTTCAAAATCATTTTGAACCTTTTTTTACTGTGTACTTATGAATCTTGGTTGCATAGGTCGCCTACAAATTCTGGAAAAGTGGACACGCAATGTCGATGATTCCACCTTTTTTGTTCAGCGTCACACTTCTTACATTCGCATCGCGCGCTGCGCGTGCGGCTCGCAAGTTTGAGCACGCCTGGGGAGCGCGACGGTTGAATCTCGCTCTTCACGCTCGATAATAGGTTACCTCGCGCTTCGCGCTCGAACATAATTACACCTCGTGCTTCATGCTCGCATATTTATTCTTTCCATTGGGAATGCTTAAAAAAAACTTTATCAAAAAGATCTCTTTTAGATGGCAGTATTCATATGCGTCTTCATATTCTGAATTGTCTACTTAATTAAGTATAGTCGAAGATTAAGTTTCTCAAAGCTCTGTAGGCTTTGAGGTACACATTCTCATCGTGACACTCGCGCTGCGCGCTCGATTTTCGACGGACATTTGTAAACAGGTTTTGCTGGATTTTTTTCTTGTAACTTTCGTCGTTTTTCCACACATTTTTTATATTTTTTTTTTTTCAACTTTATTTTTCACGAATAAAACAAAAAGTACACGTCCTATCAAGAAGTGATTCTTAACGAAATTGTAGATTTTTTTGGGATAACCATTTTCGTTTATTCGTTTTTTTGCGTATCCTACATAGTTTATCCACAAAATGGAATTTTTTATTTTCCATTATTTTTTGTGCAATCAAAATTTGAATTTTCGATTTTTGAAGAAAATCCAAAAATTGGTTATGATAATCTTGTAGGGCTTTCAAAAAGTAATGTTTTTCTTCTTTTAAGTTTTTTCATATCGTGCGTTTGTCGGCTTCAAATTTTGATTTTCGGTTGATTAAAAATTTTTTGAAAACGCTATAACTCTGATAATTTTCTTTTTATCGAAAAAAGTCATAAGGATACGAGTGTGCCAAAGATAAATTTGATTCGTTCATTTTTTCGAGAGTTATCGTGTTTACGGACGGATGGACGGCCGGACGGACAGACAGGCAGACGCTATCGTGAAAACCTGATTTTCGGATTCAGGAGGTCTCGAAACGTGGAGATCCGTTGAAAAAGTGTGATGTCAAATTCCCGACAATTCTAATACTTTCTCTATCATAAATGATGAGAATGTAAAAAAAAAACAAATCTTGTTCATCAAAAAAAGAGCTATAATTTTTGATAGGACACGTAGTTTTTGCTCTATTCGTAAGAAATAACATTGAAAATAAAAATATTAAATATTTTTCAAAAAACGACACAAGTACGAACTTAAATTAACAGACAACAGTTGTTTGCCTAAAAAGATATATAAATTTATCCTTAATAATTTTTCGATACGACGAGTAGATTTTTTTTCAATTGTCAAAAATAAGATTAAAAATAAAAAGATTACATTTTTGAAAAAAGGACAGTAAAGACGAAAGAGAACATAGGATTCTCTATAGGTTCCTGTATTAGACCGTATGCGAATGCGCAGTAGTTTTCCTTCAATCGTAAAAAACAAGATTAAAAATTAAAAAATGATAAAAACAAGGAAATAAGAATTAGTATGATTCAATTTGTATGCAAATTATGAATTTTAATGATGTAAATTTATTGAAATGAAACATGTTTCAGCGCAGATTAGAATAACATTTAAAGCAACATAAGAAACAAATATAAAAATAATCATGATAAATACAATTTGCTCTTTATTTTGCAATTTTTGAATAAGAAATCCCAGACAGAGCTACATAAAAAATGTATTATATTTGATATAAAAGTGTTCTTTATAATGTAGAAAAATTGACATTTTTGACAAAATCGAGTGCGAGGCACGAGATACGTGATGAGAATATGTTCGTTATTGCCGAAAGAGCTTTTCCAAAAGATAGTTTAAAATCACAAAATTACAGTTGTCGATCCGTTGACCTTTGATTCTAAAAGGTCTGTGCACGAATGCGGGAGAAATGCAAAGACCGAGCGCGGAGTGCGATTTCCATCAGTCGCGTGCCGTAGGTGCGCTCAAACTCTCGAGTTAAGCCCTTTAAACAAAAGAGAATTCACAATCACAAAATTACAGTGGTGGATGTTCTGAGTCTTAATTTTAAAAGGTTTGAGCAAGAATCTGTGAAAATATAAAGACCGAGTGCGTAGCGTGAGATAAATACATCATTGAGCGCGAAGCGCGACAACCAACAGTCGCGCGCCCTAGGCGCGCTGAATTATGCAAGCCGCGTGCGCAGCACGCGATGAGAATATGCCCGCGTGGCGGGCAGATTTTTTGTAATTCATTCAAGTGATCTGATAGCAGCAGTATGCTTAGTTTCACATGTTGGGTAAAGTCAGGTTCTAACATCCCGCACCAACCACGTACTGGGTTGCAGCAAAGTGCATGATTAGGAACCTACAGCTTCAAGTCAGTGATCCCAGATCTGAAAAGAGATGTGAACCAATGCTATGACAGGGCAATGTCTGTCTGAATATAATAGGAGATGACTGGCTTGCGCGCGCAACCCGTTTGTCCTCTTCTGAATTTGAAAACTCGAAGGTGCACGATTGCCGGTCGGAAAACTTCGGCGGTTCTATTTATATCTCTCCCCGCTTTGAAATAAAATCAAGAGATTGGGATTTTAATATTTCCAGATGTCGATGCCGGCGATTCTCATGATTTGAATACTTCGCGCACCTCTTTATATGCGCATACTTTTAGGTTACATTATTTCAAGCATAAAATATAAATGATATAAATATTAATACTATTATACATATAAATATATACATATATTATTAATGATAATATTATAATTATGTTATAATAGTCTTATTTGTATCTTGATCCGCACTCAAAAGAAATTAAAGAAATTGGCGATTTTAATGATATTTGAATATTTCGCACAATTTAAAAATAAAAATACATATGCAATATCAGAATATTAATACCGTAATTAATATTTTTTGTATATCATATTGTGTTCATTATACTGTATACTTCATATTGTGTATATTAATTTACATGATGAACAATAAATTATATAATTAAGTATGTCATATTATAATTATGTATAGAAAAGAATCGAATTTATTGTCTTCATTGTATAATTTCACAAGTTTTTACTATATTCTTTTTCTCTCTTAGAATTTTTACCTAAACATATAATAATTAAATCATTAAAGCATTACATATATCTGTGTCATACACCTTTTAATTTTACCATTTTTTAAAATCAAATTATGTTAAAATACTAAATTATCGATTTAAAATTTTCGTGACTTTAACAGTTTAGAGATTTCTGGTTTAAAAATATAAATGACGCTATTATTTTTGAGGTTCGAAATGATAATACATCAAGAAAATTTCAGTTCGCAACATTAAAAATTGAACGATTAAACAAATTTTTTAACTAAAATCTTTTTGAAATGAAAGTAAAATTATTTTTATTTTATGTTGTTCCAGATTAATATTTTTGAATTGTTATTTATAGATAGAAATTCGAGTTTACCAATTGAAAATGTAAGAAATTCACTTACTATCAAGATAATCGGATTTTCAACTAGAAAAAAATAAAAAATAAATTTACAACAAAATAGTAACATTTTCAACCAGAAAATGCATTTTTTAACTAAAATCAATAATCTTCTACCAAAAACTGGACTTTTTACAAATACATAAAAGATGAAATTTCTCCCAAAGCAGATGAATTTTTAAATCAGAAAGAAAAATTTTCTACAAAACAATTGAATTTTAAGCCCGAAAAAATTAATTTAAAAAAAAAACTTTCATTTTCAAACAAATAGTTACATTTTCAACTAAAATGATAAATCTTGAAAAAAAAGTTTAAATTTTTAATTAAAAACTGTTGAACTCATCCAAAAAGATATCAATTTTACACGAGAGTTGACATTTCAGTCAATAAGAATTTTTTTTTAATTGTTGAATTTCAAAGGCAAAAAGCTGATTTTTTTACAAAACGGTGTAAACTTTTTTTTAACGGAATAGTTCAAAGACTTCTGGTTAAAAAATATAAACCGAAGCTATTATTTTTTTTCAGTTGATAATTAAAATGTTTCGTTAGACAGTTCGATCTTCAAGATTGTCAATTCGTCAATAAAACTTCTGAGTTTGGATTTATAAATAAAAATGTAAAAATTAATAATATAGAGGGTCTTTGAACTATTCTGTTTAAAAAAACTTTACACTGTTTTGTACAAAAATCATCTTTTTGGCTTTGAAATTCAACAATTTAAAAAAAATCCTTATTGACTGGAAAGTCAACTATTTTGTAAAATTTAAAATTTATATTTTTGGATGAGTTTAACAGATTTTAATCAAAAATTTAAAATTTTTTGTTAAAGATTCATCATTTTAGTTGAAAATGTAACTATTTGTTTGAAAATAAAAGTTTTCTTGTTATTAATTTTTTTGGGCTTAGAATTCAATAAAAAAATTCCAGTTTTTGGCTGAAGATTATTAATTTCAGTTAAAAAATTGATCTTTCTGGTTGAAAATGTAACTATTTCATTGGAAATTTGTTTTTCTCTTTTTTCTTTTAGTTAAAAATTCAATTATTTTGATATTAAGTTGATTTCTAACATTTTCAATTAGTAAACTCAAATTTTTATGTATAAATAACAATGAAAAAATATTAATCTGAAACAACTTAAAATAAAAATAATGTCACTTTTATTTTTAAAAGTTTTTAGTAAAAAAATTGGTTTAATCGTTCAATTCTTATTGTTAAGAACTGACATTTTTTTAAGTATTATAATTTTAAACATTTAAAAATAATAGCGTAATTTATATTTTTTAACCAGATATCTCTAAAATGTTAAATTCTTAAAAATTTAAAATTTGTAATTTCGTATTTTAACATAATATGATAAAAAATTGTAAAATTAAAAGGTGTTAAAGTTTTTATTTCATACGTATGAATTATTAAGCGTTTTAATTAAATATTTCTGAATTATAAACTTGTCAAGCGTCAATTTTAAAAGTTAAAAATTCAAAGGTTTTCACCTCAAATCAATCATTTTCAGATTTAAAAGTCTGAATTTTCTAATTTCACCGTGAATTTTGAATTGGAACAGGAAATATTTTAAAGCAATTGTATGTGTTTCTGAATTGGGTTAGAGATTTTTGAAAAAAATTTTAATTCAGATCTGGGACAAGGTATTCTAAAAAAATAATGAAAATTATGACTTACGAGATGAAAATTTGTAAAAAGAATTATAATCAGGGTGCATTATAATAGAATTAATATTATATCTAATTAACTATATATGATATTGTAATTATAATAATATTATCTCAACAGATATTAGTATTAACATTTATATTCATTAGCTGCAAATGATTGTGCTAGAGTTTTAAGCGTTGGAAGTTGAATTTATCTATTAAACCGAAAAAATTTAAATAGCCTTTCAAAATTAGAAAATTTATTTATAAGAATCATTTAAAATAAAACAATTACAAATTATAAGTGCTAACATCACAACATTTTTCATTAACACTTTTTAAAATTTCTAGCAATTTTAAATCTTAAAAATTGAAGTCCCAAGTAGTCATGCAAAAAGTATAATATAACCAAATTCTAGGAAGCTATAGTTTGTAATAGTTTAATTCTGAATGATTCTCCTAAACAAATTTTATAATTTTTAAAGTACCGAGGCTGTTTCAACTTTTTTGGTTTAATAGATAAATCAAACGCTTAAAAACCGCAGCACAATCATTCACAGCTAATTAATATTAATATTAATATAATTATAATATCGAATAAAATAGTGATATATAGCAGAAATATAGCCTAAGGGCAAGAGAAACTGTAATATAGGCACAGAAATATGTGATGATTTAATGGTTTAATTATTATCTGTTCAGGTAAAAATTCTAAGAGTGAAAATATGTGGCTTTGTTTTATTTAAAAATTTAAGAGAGCGAAAGAATATAGTAAAAACTTGTAAAAGTATACAATGAAGACAATAAATTCTATTCAATTCTACATATAATTATGATATTACATACTTAATTATATAATTTATTTTCATAATGTACAATAATATACACAATATAATGAACACAATATAATGTGCAACAAAATATTAATCACTGCATTAATATTCTGATATTGCATATATATTTTTATATTTAAATTGCGCGAAATATTCAAATATCATTAAAATCGCCAATTTCTTTAATGTCTTTAAATGCGGATCAAGATATAAATAAGACTATTATAACATAATTATAATATTATCATTAATAATATATGTATATATTTTTTATATGTAATAGTATTAATATTTAAATCATTTATATTTTATGCTTGAAATAACGTCACCTCAATATATGTGCATATAAAGAGGCGCGCGAAGTATTCAAATCATGAGAATCGCCAGCATCGAAATTTGGAAATATTAAAATCCTAATCTCTTGATTTTATTTCAAAGCGGATAAGGATATAAATAGAACCGCCGAAATTTTCCGACCGGCAATCGTGCACCTTCGAGTTGTCAAATTCAGAAGAGGAGAAATGAGTTGCGCGCGCAACCCAGTCGTTTGCATCGTCTCCTACTATATTCACACGGACATAGCCCTGTCATGGCATTGTACCACATCTCGTTTCAGATCTGGGATCACTGCTTTAAGTGGGATGCAAACCACCAGCATGTCGCTAAAAGTACATAGAAAATTTTCCAGAGGTACCAACTCGAGGATCTAACCCTTAATCTCTAGCGTGACGTCGGAGTGCCGTACTGCTTCAGCCACCGAGGCTCCTAAAAAAATTGGGAAGCTTATTTTTCTCTCAGGCTCAAGATGGTTACAGTACCTTTTTCGTAATGCATTCAGGTTTTTCAGAGGGGATGAATTTGTTGCTTTTTAGTATATTTTGACAAAAGCTTTCTTTTATCCACCATATTAACAAGCATAATTATTTTCTTGAAAATTAAATATCTCCACTTCCTCCATTACTTAGAAACAAATACAACCACACTTTTAAGAACGCTCGCTACCGTTCGTCAACTATCGGAAATTCTGCTTCTCGACACCACCAGCGATCGTACTTTCCAAGTTTCTCTATCGACGGGAGTGCATTGCAGGAGAAACATCAACAGAGATATTAATTAGTTAGAAAATCTTCTGTTTACCAACTCAAGTAATAGAGTGTAAACCTGCGTCAATTTTTCCGCCCTTAGAAATTATAAATATAATTTTATCAGAAACTACCTTAATTTTTCAAAGAGTTTCAATTTGTAACAGATTTTCTTTTCTTTGATTTTAATTTTAATTTACAGACGTGTAGCTTAACTGTGCCTTTGATATAGCAGCACTTTGAGTTTACGTTTATAATAACGTAATAGTTCCAGGGAGTGATGGGACGTTATACAGTAGTCATCATCAGCGTAACCGTGTGCAGCGCTACCAATAGATTCTGTTTGCACTGTACGTAAGATCCGCTAGACTCAAGCGTGTGTATCTTGGCCCGCCGATATCTACTTCAGTCAGGAATATTTAGTCAGATGAGGAGACTCGAACAAACGCCTCTAAGGCTTTCTATTAAGGAGACTCTTTGATGTAAGCTACCATGAAGCGCTTTCCTTCCCCTCCCACACAACCACTTACTCACTGACGTAGCGGCGATATCGAATTGGGGACCCTTCTCGAATCCTATTTCCTACTTAAAAAAAAAAAATAATTAAAGAGTAAAGGAAATATAGGACTAGGAATTGATAGAGAAGGATTGGAATAGATTAATTAAAAATTTCGTCCTATTTTGTTCTATCATAAATTCGACAATTTACTTTTGTCGGAATTTGAAATTTGGGCTATTGACTATTTTCGTAAATAAACAATTTCGGCAATTGACTATTTTTGGTCGTTTGAAAATTCGACAAGTTGCTATTTTCTGGGATTTAAAAATTCAGGTATTCATTATATTACGGGTGTAAAAAATTCTAAAAATGGTTATTTTCGTGAAATTGGTAATTTCAGAAATTTGAAATTTCTGGTTTTAAAATTTTAAGAATAAACTCTTACGGTGCATTTGTTTTCTTTCGAGAATTTTAATGCTTTTAGAAATTTCTGTTTCGGTAGTTATTTTTTCGGTATTTTTCATATTTCAGATTTTAAGAACTGGGAAAAATGAGGTCATCCCGGGTTTATACCCATTTGTTTCAGGATCTGTTTCTTTCATGATTTCTGTATTTTGCAATAAGTCAAGTTTATGAATCTTTTTTATACTTTTTTACATAAATTCATCTTTTTTCTAGTAGACAAGGGTTTATCCTACTATATCCTATATACGTCGTCGAGGAGGTATTAACTCGCGTATTTTGACGAACATTTCTTGCCTAATAATGGCGTTAGAACGCGAATTAGCGCGAAATAATGCGTAATGACACGTATTGATGTGTATTTATGCGTAATAGCATGTAATTTTTGGGTAATAGCGAGTAGAATTTTCGTTTACGATGTTCTTTTGTAAATTTTTTTATCATAACCGATTCTCCGTACTGTATTTCCATTATAAGGTATTATACCAATTATCCTGAGTAAACTTAATTATTATTTTATAATTGTGAAAAATCAGAGTACAATATTTTTCTATGAAAAACACAATCCATGAGTGTCAGAAAGAAATCAGAAACGATGATAGTCATTCCTTCAGAAATAAGCAATCAGAACAAATGTTAACTTGACCGATCACTAAATATATATTTTTTATCACTCCGACATGATAAGTGCGATTTTAAGTACTGCGAACGATTAGCATAGGTCGTCAAATTTAGACTTAGATTATTTAGGGCATTTAGGGTTCATACTCGTAAGCTGTTGTGATACGGTGAAAAAAGCTTCAAAATGAGCCCAAGAACATTGAAAAACGTTGACTATTTCGGAAGTTATTAAAAATTTTAAAAAACATTGAACTTTACACTATTTTTGCAATATCTACTTAAAAACTAAATAAATTGGCTTCACCCTGGGCTTATTTTAAACATGATTTCGAAAAAAATCAACCTTTTAAAGAGACATTTTTTTAGCTCCGGTATAATTAAAGCGATAAATACAGAAAAAAACGATTTTTCTATACCCTGTTCAACGAGAGAACGAAATCGGCCGCGCAGTTTTTTTCTAGAGGGAGACGTCGACAAATTTTTTTCTTCGATGTACAGCCAATCGCTGTTGAAGGAAAACACAATTTTTTCAAATAGACTGACCCAAGTGTTCTCTGAAATTTTTATATAACCTTCATCAGGGCCGCCTCTAAACCCTTGTCTGTGGGGTCCTACGCCTACATTTCTCTTTCTTTGACAATCTGCGTGCGGGGAACGAAATTTTGTCTTTTCGGAATTTCGTTCTCTCGTTGAACAGAGTTAGTTCGGACGTCATACCCACTTCCGTCGGATTCGCGTTTGATATGCAATGTTGTTAATGATTCTTGTTCTAGCTGATCTCCTGATTCCGAATCTGCGTGATAGCCCTCTGGAATTTATGGGGATCTCGAGATATAAGCGATTAATTAAATTTTCATTATCAATTAATTATTGAATTACCGTTCAATATTTAAAAAAATTTTCTTTTGCATTATTGTAGAGGTAAATAAGAGAAATTAAAGTTGTCCTGACACTTATTCGATGAGATCACTAGTCTTTGCAAAAAAAGCGTGAATAGGTAAAATAATGGACAAAAATTATTATCCTTTCTGTGCAGAGTAATATTTTTTTATTAGAAATTTTTGTTTATAATCAAAAATATGAGTTGAAGCGAACAATTTTCATAATAGACGCTATTTCTCTAAAGTCAATAATTTTTAAGATAGAAGGGTTTTAATTAACGAACGAAAAACGCCGTTTAAAAACGTTTAACACAGAAGCGTTCTTAACTCTATAATAAATATATTTTCGCATAAAGTCGATAAAAAATTAAATATTTTGATATAATTATGCATAAATGTTTAAACAATCTTTATAACTTGACACAGCTTCACGGGAAAAAGATATAAAGGAGTCACAATTTGCATAGTGCTTCGTCTAATCTCTCCGAAAACAGTGATATCATTTTTAATGGAAATCTATTAATATTCGCACCTGTAGAGGTAAGGAAAATATCTCAAATAAAATCGCTAAGCTACTCCCTGGTGGGCTCGCATGGGCACGGAGCGCGAACATGTGCACCGAAGGTTCAAAACGCAAAGGCGTAGACTTACATATTTGTAAAAAGTCAGCCCCTGCATAAATACACGTTGCGTTTTGACCCTTCGGTGCACATGTTCTCGTTCCGTGCCCATACGAGCCCACCAGGGAGTAGCTAGCCTATTGTACCTAATGACAGGCCATCTCCAAAAAAAAAAATAAATAAATAAATTATCAATTATAATTCTACAGGGAATCAAAATTTAAAAAAAATAAATATTATGAATGGATTCCAATTAAATTTTTGAATTATTTGAACTTTATCCCAACCTCGTAGGACGTATAGAAACAAAGTTAGAAACGATTTTATTTCCGATATTTTCATTACCTCTACAGGTGCGAATATTAATAGATTTCGATTACAAATGATATCACTGGTTTCGGAGAGATTACAAGAAACACTACGAAAATTTTGACTCCTTTATATCCTTTTCCCGAAAAGCTATATCAAATTATAAAGATTGTTTAAACATTGATACGTAATTATATCAAAATAATTAATTTTTTATCGGCTTCATACGAAAATATATTTATTATAGATTAAATAACGCTTCTGTGTTAAACGTTTCGTAATAAAACAAATCACTGTCCAGAAACAGGACTATCAATTAAAAGGCATTTTTCGTTCGTTAATTAAAACCCTTCTATCCTTAAAAATAATAAATTTAGAGAAATAGCGTCTATTATAAAAATTGTTCGTTCCAACTCATATTTTCGATTATAAAAAAACTTCAAATCAAAAAATATTACTCTGCACAGAGAAGATAATAATTTTTGTCCATTATTTTACCTTTTTACGCTTTTTTTGAAAAAATAGTGATCTCATCGAATAAGTGTCAGGACAACTTTCATTCCTCTTCTTTACCTCTATAATAATGCAAAAGAAAATTTTTTTAAATATTGAACGGTAATTCAATACTTAATTGATAATGAAAATTTAATTAATTGCTTATATCTCGAGAACGCCATAAATGCCAGAGGGCTATCATGCAGATTCGGAATCAGGTGATCAGCCTGAACAAGAATCATTAAGAACATTGCATATCAAACGCGAATCCGACGGAAGTGAGTATGACGTCCGGACTAAGTGTAAGTGAGTCCAAACTTTTGCAGGGCAGTGTACGTGTCTGATGCATGTATACATTGTAGGCATCTCTAGGGTATATGCAGTGTGGACATCAAAGCTTCAAACAATTCCGATTACATTTGACCAACTTACGACACTTTATTTCTGCAAAAGTAATTGAATTTAGGCCGAATTTTTTTCAGTTTTTCACGCTTATTATTAAAAATACTTATATGATAAGAAAAGAGAAAATAGAAAAAATTACCGTCACATCATTCTCTACAAGCCTATATTTAAAAAAGATCCAATTTTTTGACTTAAACATTTCTGTCTCCCGAGTCGATTGGACAATAATTTTAAACGATCTCGAGAGCTGGACAAATTTCTCGATTTAGAACCTCAATTTCAAATCGCCGCACAAAAAGGGACCCGTCCCAAAAAAAGATTTCACTTAAAAATTGTTTGCCACACAGTGTACCCTCTCTACTCAGTTTGTTATTTGAAATGATATAGACATTCAATACCATTGATTATCTATATAGTCTACACCCATTTTCAGCATCAAATTTCTCAATCGACAGTAGTTGAACGCTGTGAAAAACAGAAATTAGCGTGAATAACCAACGGTCATGGTCGAAAATCCAGGAGTTGAACATCACTACGCAACTACTGTCATCGGCATGATATTATTTATATTGTTTTGTGTTGCAGCACGTGAAGTTTAATTTACATTTTGTCTGCATCTCATACAGTCATATATTGCAGACTACTATCAAATATTATTATGTGGTCCTTTGAGCCGAACTCGCGGCTTTACTTTTTTCAGTTACTGAGTTTAAAAACATAAAATATATTCATGGTGGTACTTCAAACATTTCTGAACCGATTGCCGTCGCAAAATGTGCTAAATATAAATAATTGTTCGTTTTTTGTGAATAAATATGCGACCGAACTACCTTAAGTTCTAATGAAGATAATGAAGTAATTTAAATTGGAGATAGTCAGTTGAACTATATGTAACAATCTACAATTTGAAGGAAGTATGTGCTTCTTATTGTCTTCTTGCGAATTGCAATATTTAAATTTAGTTTTTTTAGATAGGGAAGCAAGTGCGAGAGATCAGCGTGGTGCCGTTTTCCAGGGGATCATCCTCGATTTTCCCTAGCAGGAAGACAACAAGAAGCACATGCTTCCTCCAAATTGTAAATTGTTACAGATAGTTCAACTGACTATCTCCAATTTAAATTACTTCTTTATCTTTATTAGAACTGAAGATAGTTCGGTCGCATATTTATTTACAAAAAATGAACAATTACACCGGCACAAAAAAAGAAAGTTGTCTGTCCGACAGACTACACTAGCATATCTATATGTTTTTGGGGTCGCTAAAATCGAATCCGGGGTCCAAATAACCCAGTTGGCTCATATTTGATCGAAAAATGCAAAAATAGAGGTAAAATCGACGAAAACAGCGGTTTTTCGTGCATATTTTTGCAAAAAAAAAAAATCTTTATCCCCGGTGGACTTATCCAGCATATCCTTATGTTTTTGGGGTCACTGATCCTGAATCCGGGGTTCAAATAACCCAGCTGGCTCATATTTTATCGAAAAACGCAAAATTAGACGTAAGATCGACGAAAACCTTTAAATCTTTACCTTCCTCGACTGGGATTGTCGTTCACTGTAGATTCCTTTGCGTCTCACGTTTCAGGGTTTTTAATTTGCATTAGTCTCCTTGCATGGCAATAGTAGGATTTTTTGTAAATAAGTTTTATTTACTTCTTGCGTTACCCAGGAACAACGACGTGGACGTAGTAAATTCTGTTCCCTTTGGGGTGCTTTATTACCGTGAGTCCCCTTACCTCGCACGCTTATAGGTTCTTTTATTTTTTAGTTTTCTTTATATGGCTTCTATCGAACCCTTTTGTCATCTCTTTTGTATCCTGGTGGAAACGTTCGCCTTGTTCTTCACTAAAGTTTCTCAGATTGTCTGGAAACTTATTTATATGCGAATGAAGAAAATGTAGCTTCAAATTTATAAGGCAGCCTAGTTTACCAAAGTTTGTTACCATTTCTGAAACCACATTTTGATAGTCTGGACATTTCTTATTACCTAACAAGTTGTTTACAACATTTTTTCAACTAAGCCCTGCATCTTTTTCAGTACCAGACATTTTTGTAATGAATTCTGGATCCTGCAAAATTGGACCCCGGATTCGGATTCAGCTACCAAAAAACATTTAGATATGCTGGTTAAGTCCACCAATCATGAAAATATATTTTTTTTGCAAAAATATACACGAAAAATCTCCGTTTCCGTCGACTTTGCATCGATTTTTGCATTTTTCGATCAAATATAAGCCAACTGGGTTATTTTAACCCCGAATTCGAATTCAGCAACCCCAAAAACATATAGATATGCTAGTTTAGTCTGTCGAATAGACCACTTTTTTTGTGTGTCGGTGTTATTTCTATTTTGCACATTTTTCGACGGTAATTTGTCCAGAAATGATTGAAGTACCACCATGCATTTTTTCAGATTTTTCGTATTTATTTTTCAATAAAAAACTATGCTTTAAAGTTTACTGCCTTTAAAAGCTATCCAATTTCCTTTCTTTTCATTAGATTTTCAGATCTGTAAGCTACAAACAATTTTTTGAAATATCAATTTTCGGCTTGTTGACGTACAACACTTACACCTTTAAAATAATCCCTCTTTCATTAAGGTACAATTTTTTCTTCACTTCATTTTTCAACGTCAAAGCCAGAGCACTAGAATTTTCTCGCGGATAGTAAGCGGCACTTTTCTCTCATGTTAAGTTGCAATGAGTCAACGCCCGAGGCGTAGTCCAGGTCTAGTCGACGCGCAGCTACGCCTCGAGCGACACTCAGAGGTCATGTGTCATACAATATTTTGTATGTAACCCGAGTATACTTTTTTAGCGGCTCGGGCGTGGTTTGGAGCAAGAAAGTAGGTGGTGGTGTTGAAAGATGGTGGGGTACTTTATCGTCCTAGGGCGTTCTTTGCTTCAACCCATGCGTACTGTTTTGCGCGGTACTTGTCCCTTTGAAGTAACTTAAAACTTGAGACGTAATATCATGAGAAAACTCGAAAAACATATTCTTATTACATGAAATATCGTGTGTACCGAGGCAGCGAAGTCTTTTTACGATCTCGCTTGTTGTGCAAAAACTCCTCTACGGCTTGGCTTCGTCACGTTTTTCTATATTCACGCCCGATCGTAAAAAAGCTTGTCCGCTACCTTGGTGCACAATATACTATTATCACAATGAAATCATACGTGCAATTTTAGTGTCTCGTATTATTCTCTGAACGACTTTCATGTAGTTTGTTCGCATCCTGTAAACTGCGTTACAGCTGCGTTACAGCTATTCGTTAACCAATCAGATCACAGTACATCAATTTATAAACTTATAAATACAATTTGTAAATACTGTTTTAGGGACTCTTTCTAGGAGCTAAAATTGCATTTATAATTGAGGTATGATCAAATCTAGATTCGTGTCACAGATATAAAAATGTAAGGCTTAAAATCACTTTAAATTTTTAATTACAGTATAACAGATGGGGACATTTAATTTGGTAAAACGGGGACACGACGTATTTGTTACGTTACTGTTTTCCTTTTGAAGGACCCCGCAAGCTAAATCCAGCTTCCAGCACACGCCTCTGCAACCGAGACAGATACCTGCTCCTATAGAAGACCGGGATCTCTCTTTCTGACTGTGAGGGTTCTGTTCCATTCCATTCCGTCTGGCACGGTTCCGCGCACCGCGCTTTGCCCTCCTGCTGTTTGTTTCCAGTAATTCAGAAATTCCCGCCCTCGTCTAACCCCTCTTCTTCTGACGGCCGTGTACATTCAACCCCCAACTACTGTGCCTACCTTCTTCCACCCTTTCCATTCCACCCCAATCGCTTTCCTCGTTCGTGTTTCTGTTTCTGCTTCTGTTTATACGCTTCGAGCAGACTCCAAGATCGTTTGCGACGCATGGCAAAGGCAATTCTAGGATTTTCTCTGTGTGTTTCGCATTCTCGCAAAAAGGAGGATAAAAGAAGAGCATAATCAGAAAGATGCTTTTCGCAAGGTTTGGGTGTTGTTAAACGATTTTTATTGTTGGACGTATCTTTTTCAATTTTTTCAATAATTTGGAAATTTGTCGCATTATACTAATCCATTTTAATGGTACATTTTGAAAATATAATTAAAGATTGAGAATGCAATTTAAAAATGTTCAACTAAAAAATCAAATAGTTAAATCAGATATAATTTATTCGGCTTTTTAAAATAATTAATGAACATCACGTCAAAAGTGATACCTTCCCATTGCAATTCAAATTCCAGTTCGAAATACACATATTCAAATCTCTGGCGTGAAGTATTACGAGTAACAGTTATTTATTAAGTGTACTATTAGCTAAATAATAATAAGAATAATAATGATAACTTCATATTTAAATGGTACGAGATTTGAGAATATCTTTGGTGTGATTTATATCAAATTCCCACCAGTTTGTGAAGTAGCTGACAAATAAAAATTTTCTGTTTTAAGCGTTTTTAATTCAAAGTTGTTCAAATGTTTGTAAAGGTTGTACCCTAGTTATATCTGGTTCAAATATTGGCACGTTAAAAATTGTTCGAGAAATCAAAGAAAATATTTCTATTGTAAATTGTAACTCGTTTCAAAAGAGAATTAATAGCGAACTTAAAAAAAACATTTCAGGTTAAAATTCTTTATTTATCAATAGTTATAAATTGTTAAGTTTTTTGCTTTGTCTTGGAGTGAAATTTGCAATTCTTGTGTTTTGACTTAACAAATTATATTGCAGAAAAATGTTGTTCATAAAATCAACAAATGTATCATTTCTACATAAATTTATGAAATTAAAATGTGTTAAGGAGACTCGTAGAGAATCTTTCGAAGATTAAAATGACCCTCCAACATTAAAATTGGAAAATAATAACAACTGTTATCTAGCGAGAAAGCAAAACAATAAAACTGTTAATACCTATTGTTTGATAAAGAATTTTAACCTGAACTATTTTTTTTCAAAAGTGCGCCTCAAATTTTTTTCTAAAATTATTTACAATAAACAAAAGGAACATTTTTTAAATGTAAAAAATCATTTTTCACGATTGTCTTTGATGAACTTGAGGTACTTAAGGGCGTATCGAAAAAAAAGTTATTTGCGTGAAGTTCTAATAGCAATGAAAACTTTCTTTTGGCAGTCAAAAATACTCCCCTAAAGTTTCATAAAAAAAATTGCTTCTGCCTCTGCATCGCAGATATGACTAAAAATCTTTAAAAAAATCTTAATAGCAATAGTTGAAAGAAAGCCGATTTCTACCTGTGAAGCGATAATTCCGTTAAAATATTTCTACCCTTCCTAACTGACTTTGTAGGTTTAAAAAAATCGAAAGAGTCGCCTTTTCGAGATTTTTTTAGAGTCACGGCAAATTTCTCGACTACTTGACCATATAATGTGAGATATAGATACATTAAGGGAAATATATTTGCAATATGTTGCCACAATAATATATACGGAATTCTGACATTACAGTAATGTTTATTGACGTTGAATTTAAAAAAATATTTAAACGTGATATATTTCTCTTTGTTTGACAATAAAATTAATTTTCAAAATATAAATTATCAGAAAAAACATTTCTAAGGAAATGGGTTTGTACCCACATAGCAAAAAATTAATGAATTTAATAATAATTAATAATTAATTAATTATGATTATTTATTAATTAATTATTAAATTACAATTTAGTAAAATCATTTTTTATGTAGGTATAAACCCACTTGCTTCGAACTATTTTTTCTGGTAATTTATGTACCGAAAATTAATATTATTGGCAAATAAAGAGAAATATATCACTTTAAATCTTTTTCGGAATTCCGAACCGCGTTTCTTAATTGTGCCAAAAATATTGACAAAGATTAAGCGTTTTGCATTTCGAATTGTTTTCAATTTGGTACTTGGAATATGACACGTGATGGCAGCACTTTCGTTTGGCGGCAACTATTAAAAAACAGTTATTCCCAAATTTTCTACATAATGTTTACCAGATGAAAGTGGTGTACGATAAAAAATGGGCTGATAGTATTATGTATTTAAAATATAAAATCAGATACGCGAAAAAATAAAAATGTTGATTTTATATTAGTGAAAGCAGCACAATTTTTTTCTTTTTAGTATGCGCTCTTGGATTATTTACTGTGGTGAACGTTTTATAAAGGGTTATAGGTTTTAAAATCGGTTGACATTAAAAGAACAAATAATTGAGCGAATATTTTTAAACAACGAAACTTCAGAAAAGCGATTGAAGTATTATTTTATTATTAAAAAAATCCAAGATGTTATTAATTGAATAAAGTTAAATAATTAAAAAGTACTATTAGAGATAAAAGATTTTTTTATCAAGGAAAGTTCTCAATTTTTAATTCTTCGCCATTATTAATACATAAATTTATCTTATAATGAAAAAAAACTTCTTATTAATTCAACTTTCTAAATTGAACAGTAAAATTACTTTTTTTTTCATTATTCACAAGGCAGCCACTAACAATGAAAAAAAAATTGAAATGATTTCCTGGTTAGAAGAATGTACACAGAATAGAAGAACAGAATAAAACTCAAAGTTTATAAGTTTTCAAAGATGAACCTTTTTAATTTAACGTATTTAAGACTAATTTGCAAATGAAACCCTTCAAAGTGAAAGTTTTCTGAACACTGACAATTTTTAATGTGTAATTAAAACATTTAAAAATAGCTATTACGAGTACAAACGTTCAATAATGTATGTAAAAATTACAAGACGTCTATACTCTGTTCCCCGAGACAAGATCTTACAAAACGATCAATTTGGTTTTCTTCGCGCAGCCCATTGTTCAATTTTTCCAGATGGCGGGATTTCTTGAGATGTTTCAGCTAATCTGAAGTGAAGCTCTCCAAATTCATTTAAAAACTTTGCTGGATTGATTTATGACATTGGCGGGCATTAGAATTGATTTTTTCTACTACTTTTCTGTTTGCTCACCGATCTCAGTTTGGATGAACTTACTCGAGCAGGGGTTTTTTGTCCATAGGAAGGTCAAAGTAAGAAAATTAAAACAAATTTTAACTGAAATTAGCCCGTGTAGGAATCCAATAAGGGATCCGGTTAAGATCCGGTAGGGTAATCCGGCCACAATGAGGTTTAAAAATGTTGCTTCAGGCGAGAAATTGGTAACTTATTTTGTCTTTTAAGTCTCATCGTAAAGAGTACGATGAACCTTAAAAATCAAATCAAGTGAACCAATTTTGGCAAGAAAATTGGAGTAGAATTTCAATCCCTGGTGATAGAATCTCCTAACAATTTGAAAATCACGTGGTGATTTGAGGTTAGGAAGAAAGAAAGTAAAAACTGTATACACAATAGTAGGGGAGAGGGCTTAGTTGCGAGACAGGCTTAGTTGTGAGACAGACGATTTTCATTGTCATGCAATATCAACATGGCCGACCCGACAACTCCCGAACTTCTTTTGTGCTGAGCTAGTGCTTGTGCCCACATCGAAGCAGATAGACGAATTTTTGCATCAGTTGAAAATATCGTGTGCAAAAATGTAGTGAAAAAGCTTTTTTGATTTTTTGCAAAGTGCCATTTTATCGAGTGAATTAATTGAAAAAGGCAAGTGGAATGCATTAGCATTTAGTTTTTTCCTCATATTTTGTGATGCAATATTACATTATGCCAATATACGGCTGGAAAATTTTTGTTGTTGTCATCCTCATAGTGGCATCATGGTTTGGTTGTGATGCATAATACTGGCTTAGTTGTGAGACACTTTGCCTTTCCCAGTGTACACAATTGAAAGTGTATACCACGTTCAAAGATTATCATTTTTGTCACCATAAAGTGTTTATTTACCATTTAACTGGTTAGAAAATAAAAGCATACAATCGGCTGCCTGCAACGGGCATTTCTCCATTCAATCCCGATATCTTCATTGATGCTGATTTTGTCCAAGTCGTGGAACAAAATGCTGAAGCAGTAGCGGGTGATGCTGATCTCGACGAAAATAAACAGCGGCGTACTATTTTTCATTAGACTAATATCAGTCGAAAAGAAGAAGTGGTCACATCTGAACCGTCAACATCTGAACCATCCACATCTCGATCGGAATCAGTTATGTCAGCTCCCACCACTTTTTCATCGATTTTAGATGCAATTGGCCCATTGCAAGCAACCGCTGCCACACAAAAACCGTCGAAACGTGGCCGAAAGATGATGGAGAGTAGCGATTTGACTTCTTCAGAAAACATTGCTGTTTTGAAGGAGAAAGCAGCAGCAAAGAAAGCAACAGCAGCGAAGAAAACTAACACCGAAGAACCCAACAGCAAAGAGGGCAAAACCACCAGCCAAGCGTTCCAAAGTGAAACGATCACCACCATCGGATAAAGATGCAGACTTTTGCAACATTTGCCTCAAGTTTTTGCCGACCACATTGGCCGCTTTTAACTTTATAAAATGCATTTCGTGTGAGCGGCCGGTTCATTTGAGATGTTCAAATATGCGTGCAAGTTTCTACACTTGCAAACATTGTTATAGCGATTTTGATTGAGAAGATGATAATGAACAATGAAAATTGGTAGTTATAAAAATAATTATTGTCCACTGAAAGCCTTCAGAATCAATAAAATTCATATTTGCAAATATTTGTCAAGGTTTTACTTGATATTTTCCCATTTTCAATGGATTTTTCTAGATATCTCACAACTCAGCCATTTTTTTCTTGAAAAAATTCATGCATTCACTAAATTGGTCATAAATTTTTTAGTATTAATGGAATAAATAACTGAAAATTACTAAGTATCAATGCAGACGCCAGACGCAGTACAAGCTATATATGGAAGTAAATTTGAAAGTGTGCAGGCTAAACATTGCCTGAAAATAGAGAGGTTTATACAAATTACATCATATCTGTTATTGCACATAGCAGAATCGGTAACACTTTGATTTAAAAAGTTAAATCATTCAAAAAATTTGATGTTTTTTTTTTTAAATAATTTTAAAAAGCTCATTTCTGTTTCAGTGATCTAATAAATTTTTAAATTATAATTTTCAAATAATAATTCATCTAGCATCCATACTTAGGTCTTTGATAATGTCACGGCTCTTATAAAATGTGTAATTTCTACAAAAACATTAACCTGACCAGTGCCCGGCCGGCTCCCGACCATGCGATATAACCAGGGTTAGCCCGGCCAGTAACCGGCTGGCTCCGGACTACGTGATTTGAGAAAAATGTAGCCTGGCCGGCTCCCGCCCGGTTCCTGTCCATAAAACTCAGCCAGGGGTAACCCGGCCGGAATCCGACCAGAGACCTTGTTGTATTAAAGCCAACCGGGAAAATTTCAACACGGAAGCGATTTGAAAATATCATAATCAGCATCTACGAATTCTCCGATTCCAATGATATATTACTTGCATAAGATAATTGAAAATTTGAAGAAGTTTAATTAAAGAAACGTTAGCTCAATATTCTATTTGATATTGCTCACTTCCTTAATTTTCAAACTTTACGGACGAATTGCATATCGTTGGATTTGGGATAGTTCGCATATTATGAATATATTACTTTCAAGTCGGGGATTGCAGAATTATTATTTTTAACTTTTTAATTACAAAGAGAGCGACTGAGTGAAAAACTGCTTTTCTTCTATGGCTAAAATCTCGTAAAAATCATTAAAACTATTTGAAAATGAAACCCAAGGAAAGTAATAAATACTAAATTGAGAACAAAAGACTAGTGAAAAGATAAATTAAGAAAGTACGTGTGCAAAAAAGGATAAGGAACTCCTCCACTAAGAAATGACATCCCACATGCGCGTCTGTAGCGTCTTCTCTCGGGGAACAAACTATAGACACTTCTTCTGAATAAAATATTTAGAATTTTACAATATGGAATACGCCATATTTTTTCCTTTTTTTTTTGCTAATTTTATACTAAAAAAAAACATTTTTTGCTCTTTCAACTTCCGTAAAAGGGTGGTGGCGCTATCAGGATGTCCACTCAGCGCTGACACCTACGAAAACTCATTAAAAATTATTATAATGATATGAACGATTAGTGGAGATTTTCACAGAAAAAAGTACACTGTAAGATGTACAATTTCGAATAGTAAAGCTGAAGTTTAAAGCGTACCCAGTGTGAAATGAGAAGTTCTCGCAGTATTGAGTGCCGTGTGAACCAGTAATCTGAGAGTACACTAGTCAAAATACCATTTATAGTAATAGATAAAGCAGCTTTTACAGTTTGACATTGTAGAGTGGAAGAGCGTTGGCACACGCTGTTTAAATTACTGCTCCCCATTGTAAGGTTTCACTTATAAGCTGTTAGCCGTTACGTTGTCCGATTGTGAATGCAAAATGGTGAATTCTACAGTTTACAACTTGCAAGATATCCCCTTTCATACTGGGATAGATAGTGAGAAACAAAGTAGATGGTGCAGTTTGAAATAGTAAACCGGCATACCACTATGGGGCCTCACCCCGCACCAATTTCGCTGTGTGAAATTGTAACATCTCCTTTTTCGTACTGTATCAAATGCTGACTGCGAGTGTTAGACGTACATTGTAAATCAGAAAAATAAATGTTATTGGGCGAGATTATAATATCTCCATTTTCAAACAATGTTATTCGCTGAGCGAGATTTGTTTTATTTCTTACTATATTAAGTTTACTTTTATAATTTATTATTAATTTTTCTTCTAATAAAAACTAAAAGATGTATTGACATTATAATAAACTTCATATCTGCCATACAAAGGAAAATCTTACGCAAGTGACATTGTCATTTAGGTCGAATTTAACATTGTCAGTTTCGAGAAAATGGACCGTAATCGCGGCGGATAAGAAATATTTTGCCTTCAAAATCTGGGAAATGATAACAAACATGCTAACGGACATCCCCACACACTTTTTTTGTGTTTGTTTATTAAAAAATTTTTTATATTGCTAACAACGTGCGTGTATATTTCGAGGTTATGTGTGTTACAATTCACCCGAGCGTTACTTCCAAACTACACAATATTTTTGGCCGAAAACTTTGGACTTACAAATAAACATAGTAACTAATCTCCCGGAACTAACCTTGTTTACAGCAATCAAAAAAGTTTATTTCATAAATAATTTCCAGATTATCGGAAAGGCAGAGATGAAAAACGACTTAACCTCAAAATAATGCCTTTGCATAAAATTTTTATTAAGCACAATAAAAAAATAGTTATTAACAATCACGGATCTTGATCTAAAAAAAAATGAATTAATTGCGAACAGTTCACCGAAATTCAATAATTAAGTAATGAAAATTTTGGTTACGAAGTATACTTTACGCTAAAAAATTTTAGGTCGTAAAAAACATTTTTTTATTGCTTAAATAATCGTTTATTTTTAACAATTGAAAATTAATAAATTTTCTCCGCCTATAAAAGAATTCTTTAACGTGCCAATAGATTCTACAATCTCTTCCGAAAATTTTGGTGAAAAAAAGTTTGTATTTTGCAGTAGTTTAAAAGTTATGGATTTTTGTGACCGCGCTCCGACCTCTAGCCCTAATCGAGCACATTCGGACGCGATAGGTTTATCTTCAACGAAGTATAGTAAAATTTTCAACCAAGAAGATTAATTTTATAAAAAAAAGTATTTTTTTAACAAATCGGTTCAAACATTCAACCTAGTAGTTGAATTGTAAACAAAAAAACAAGAATTTTCAATAAAAAAATTTAGTAGTTGGTATTTAAATTAAAAATCTTCATTATCTTAAATACCAACTATTAAATTTTTATATTGAAAATTTATTTATTTTTTTAAATTCAACTACTAGGTTGAATGTTTGAACCAATATGTTAAACAAATACTTTTTTGGTAGAAAATTAATCTTCTTGGTTGAAAATTTCACTATACTTTGTTGAAGATTAAACTATTTTATGAAAAATTCAGTTTTTGTGTTGAATCTTCATTAGTTCAGTCGAAAATTCATCTTTTTGTTGTAAGAATTAATTTTTTGGTGAAAATTTGTTTTTTGCATTAAGAAATAATATTTTCAATGATAATTTGACTATTCGATTTTTTTTTTATATTCACATGTTTTGATTGAAAATTCAACTAATTGAATGAATACGTAAACACTCTCTTAAAAAATCATATTTTTGGTTGAAGATTCATTTCCTTGTTTGAAAATTTATCTAAGCCTAATGGAAAATTAAACCACCTTATTCTTTTTTAGTAGAACATTAATCTTCTTGGTTGAAAATTCATCTTTTTGTTCAAAAAATAGCTATACCTACGCTGACAAATTTTTGAGAAAGCCGCTGTCTTCTTAGTGGCAACGCAGCGCCACCACGACGCTTGGTGCAGTGCACAGATCACATTTAAGTAACCTATAAGTATCAAACGTGCGAGCAGATTCTTTTCCGTGTGTTGGGAAAGCAGCAGTCCCACCAAAGATAAAGAAATGGCCCCACGAGTATAAACTGTATGTATAACTCCGCACGAAAAGTCGGCTTGAGGATTCCGTGCTCGCGCCTAAAGGGAGCGTTACTGTACCAATACTGTTGGGATTACAGCTGTTCCAATGAGGGAACACAGCGTTCCAAATATGAGAAAGGATATGTACCAAGTTGCAGGCGAGCAGCGCGCGACGCATTTGGTGTTCCAGCTCCACCGCGTGGGCGAGCAGTTCGCCCAAAAAATTTTCAGTGTAGTAGAAAGTTGAACCGCTTGATTAAAAATTCATTTTTTCAAAGAAAATTTATCATTTCAGTTTAAAATTTGTTTCTTATTGTACTTAATATGATACCCATAATAATTTTATTTAAAGTAATTTATTAACTAATTGTTTCTTTATTTCTTGGCTTAAAGTTGATTCACTTTATTAAAAAATTAATTTTGTTTAAATGACGCTTCATTCTTTTAATTTAAAATTAATCTATTTTGTGGAAAAGTGAACTATCTTGATAATATAATAATTTTTTTAATGAATCTTTTCAACTGAAAACTTAACCATTCAAATTTTGGTAGAAAATCGATTCTTTTAGTTGATACTGGATCTACTTTGTTGAAAATTCATCTTTTTTAGCATAAAATTAAACTTCTGGGTTGAACATTCATCTTTTTGATTAAAAAAATGACTTGTAGAAAGTTGAACCACTTGATTAAAACATCTTTTTTTTTAACGTTGATCATTCTAGTGGAAAATTCGTTTCATATTGTACTCAATATGAAACCCGCGCACGTCCGAACGTTCTCGACCAGCGTTGCAAAATACAAACTTTTTTTCACCAAAATTTTCGAAAAAGATAGTAGAATCTATTGAAACATGAAAGAATTCTTTCACAGGCGCAGAAGTTTAATTAATTTCCAATTTTTTTAAACAAACGATCATTTAAGGATTAAAAAAAATGTTTTTTAATGCCGAACAATTTTTTAGCGTAAAGTATACTGCGTATTAAAATGTTGCATAACTCAATTATTGAATTTCGATGAACCGTTCGCGAGTAATCCATGTTTGAAAAAAAAGGATCAAGAACTTTGGTTGTTAATAACTTAAAAAAAGAAATGTTGAAAAAATATTTTAGCGGAGTTATTTTGATATAAAAACAAATAGAAAACTGTATGAATGAATGAACTGTATGAATGAATGTATGAATGAATGAACTGTATGAAGAGTGCTGTTTTAGATTACATATTATTGTGCTACTAGTGACTAGCGCTACACTACCACCGAGTCTGTCGGTGGCACCGACAGATCGCGAGATCGCGCCACTCTTGACTGTATCTGTAAGCATTGTAGTTTTGTTTCCATTCGTCTCTCTTATATTTTATAGTATAATCAAATTCGGAGATGAAATCTTCAATTTCTACTAAGAGCCACTTTTAAAACTTGTAGGACTGTTACAGTGCGATACCGCCACGCTAAATCTTTATTTTCCCGGAACAGAATAAGCTTTTCTTATATGCACTTTTTATTCTTATTCAGCCTCCTCGTATTTCAGGAGCAAGTTTTTATCATGTTTTAAAGCTGAAAAATAAATTTACAGTCCCTGTTTAAACACAATTTTCAAAACTCACGAAATTTGAATCTCTTTGAGATTGTAAACTTCCACATTTTATTTCTCGGAACTGGATACTTGTGTTTAATCATACTTTTTGGCCTTAAATAAAAAACATTTAAGCTAGGAAGTAACTTTTGTTTTTATCTTTATTTGCTGATTTCGATTTTACAGAATGCTATTTCGGTTTTCTAAAAAATTTTGCTTTTGTCTGTTATATACTTAATTCT
This sequence comes from Belonocnema kinseyi, assembly GCF_010883055.1. Taxonomy (NCBI): domain Eukaryota; kingdom Metazoa; phylum Arthropoda; class Insecta; order Hymenoptera; family Cynipidae; genus Belonocnema; species Belonocnema kinseyi. The sequence goes on along the minus strand of NC_046661.1, from coordinate 55,960,277 downwards.
GTGTACTGCAACCCTGCAAATATTTTTCCAGGAATAAAATTTAAAAATATGAAAATAAACACCGTTTACTTCACAAAACTATGTTTGCAATTTATTATACTATTATACTAATTAGTATATCACATAATGTGCATTCTTATATTTCATCAAAATGTATAAATAACTACTATAGCTTTTAGCAAAGTTTTATAAAATTCTTAGCATTTAAAAATTTTCATTTTAAAGACTTATTTTTTCTAATTTGAGCTAGCCTTCGATTCAATGTTCAAATTCAACTTAAAAGCTAGAATATCAATCAGGTTTAAGTACCTTGTATCTTAAACAATTTCTTCAACTCCAATGTTTCAATAAATTATTTGTAGTAGCTGCTTTTGTTTCTATTTTCAGGTTTTTACTAAAGAAGATTAGTAGGACCATAATCACTCGATTCTTTTTTTTGAGCTGGAAAATTAAATTTAAATTTAAATCTTTATAAACTTAAAATACATCTGAAAGTAATAAATCCATTACACTTTTGAGCCTTAGAATTTGGAAAGAACTCACAAATGAAATGAATGTTTAAATTAAACATTTAGTTACAAATTTTAATTAATTAAATTGAAATATTTTTATCGAGCATTTGTAAATCAGCCCTGGCTTACCAGCGTAAAATCTTGACTGAGATTTTGTCAACAGAATTCAAGCGATGCATAAGTGTAATTAGCTAGAGCGTCCGATATAGGCTTAGGTTTTAGGTTGTTTAGGTAGGTAGGATTCGAATCCCACGAGGGTGCGATTTTTCATAGCGTTTAAGCGTTCGATTACGTCTGTAAGTAACCGCACATGCAATTGCATGATTTCACAAATAAATTGAATGCAGTTATTAAAAATAAAACTTTTTTTTTTGGTAAATGTATCATTATATTACATCATCTGTTTCGAGCTGCTGTAATGGAATGTCTATCGACGATTCTATTCTTGGGCACAACTGTGACTTTTGCTTGTTGATGCTAGAGATTTACAAGGCGGAACTATAATTGTTCCTCCCAGAAGGAGCAAGATTTACTAAACGAAAGTGTTATCTCTACTCTTGCGAGACAAGCGCGCAGTGTACAATGCGAACAGTATCTAGCGCTCGCTACAAAGTAGGGATTACTGGGTGACATTGTTAAATTATCACTCAACCCCATTCGATCTGGATAAGGATTTACAATTTCACAAAGTAAATCTTGCACTTTGATACAGTGAGGTTCGCTAATTTCTCCCAAAGTGTAATAATTACTCTGTGGTTGCACGAAAGGCTTCGTTACTCCGCCACGGAGTAATATTTCATAACTTTTCCGAGTCTATATTACAGCGTACTTTTTTCCGTGTTCTAGATTATATTTGCTTTCTGATGACATATATTACGTTTCCCAAAAAACTACCCCTAAGTCTTACACACCTACCCCTCGTGATCAAAAACGTTTTAAAAGTGGGAAAATCACCTTCACAAATGTCAACATGATTTAGGGCTCCAAATTAATTACTTGAGACTTAAAAATTTCCCTCTCATTATAATTTCTCTTAAAACAACCTTGCCACGTAAAATTATGGAGCAGAACATATATGTGTATGAAAAACGCATTAAAAATAATAAAACATATAAAACACTGTTAGTTGATATTTTTTTGCTCTTTTTTGCTCTCCGATTATATATAATGCGTTACCCAAAAACTACCCTTCGTGACCAAAAACGTTTTAAAAATTGGAAGACCACCTTAAACAATGTGAAAATTATTTAAAACTAATGAATGACATAGGGATAGTTTATTTAGAACATTTTATATATTATCGAAGGGAAAAAAAGGGCAAAAGAAATATCAACTAACAGTGTTTTCTAAGTTGTAATATTTTTATGCTTTTTCACACATTTATATGTTCTGCTGTATACGTTTACGTAAAAGGGTCGTTTTTTGGGGAAACTATCATGAGGGGAAAATTTTCAAGAGTCATATAATTAATTTGGATATCCAAATCATTTTTACATTGTTCAAGATGGTTTTCCAATTTTTAAACGTTTTTGATCACAAGGAGTAGGTATGTGTATGACTAAGGGGTAGTTTTTGAGGAACGTATTATATATCGTCTAAGAACAAAAAAAGCATCAACTAAGAGTGTTTTCTAAGTTGTATTATTTTTTAAGCTTTTTTCATACATATATATGTTCTGCATACCTTCACGTGGAAGGGTAGTTTTTGGGTAAAGCTGTAGTGAGAGGGAAATTTTCAAGTCTCAAGTAATTAATTTGAAGCCCTTAATCATGTTTACATTGTTGATGGTGCTTTTCCCACTCTCAAAACGTTTTTGGTCACGAGGCATAGGTATGTATGACTTAGTGGTAATTTTTGGGGAACGCATTATATATCATCGGAGAACAAAAAAAGAGCCAAAAAATATCACGGATCAGTGTTTTCTAAGTTTTATTATTTTTAATGCCTTTTTCCTACGTATATATGTTCTGCTGCATACCTTCACGTGAAAGGGTAGTTTTTGGCGAAAACTATAATAAGAGGGAAATTTTTTAAGTCTCAAGTAATTGATTGAGAGACCAAAATAATGTTTACATTGCTGAACGTGCTTTTCCCACTCTTAAAACGTTTTTGGTCACGAGGCATGGGTATGTATGACTTATTAGTGGTAGTTTTTGGGGAACGCATTATATATCATCGAAGAGCAAAAAAAGATCCAACAAATATCAGCGAACAGTGTTTTCTAAGTTTTATTATTTTTAATGCTTTTTTCTTACATATATATATATTCTGCTACATACCTTCACGTGGAAGGGTAGTTTTTGGAAAAAACTATAATAAGAGGGAAATTTTTTAATCATAATAAAATAATATTTTAGTACATCCAATCAAAGAATCATAGAAATATCTTTAATTCCATAAATATGATCAAATAATAAAATAGGTGAAAAGTTTTGATGCTTTTAAATGACAAAAAACCTCACATATTACTTTAATTCAAGATTGGACTGTCATGTACAAACCCGTTAAGTAATTACTTTCTATACGAGTTAGAATATATCTATCCCGCATTTAATTCGGCAGACTTATAGCCCGAAAATTAAAAACTTATTTTATTAAAGAATTCTTCTTGCTACTTAAGTAAAAGAGTAACAACAACGCTTAACTTAAAAATTTTGATGTTGTGCTTCACATGAATTACTCTGGTGTTACTGAACTGATTAGTAAATAAGTCCGAAATCACTGATTAATCATAGAAATATGTAACTTATATTTCAATCAGTGCATTTTTAACTGATTTACATTTAGAGAGCAGAGACCCAAAAAAAACATTTTAAAATTCAGATAGAAAGACGTCTATAATGTTATATGATAGTTTATGATTTTAAGATTAGACATAGACAATCCAAATTATTTGAGGTATTAATAATGGAATATTTTAAATATTAAAAATTATTTACAAGCGGTTTTTTACTCTTTCAATCAAACAAATGTCAACAATATACATATAAAAAAGTAAATAAACGTTTTACGACAATATATACGCTATATTCCTACTTGATAATCACAATATATCACTGACACATCCGTGATACGGCATGATTTTTGCATGTTGAAATAATCCAGATACTATCGACTTTTCATTCGGTATACCGCGTGAACAAACATTCTACTTTTTTGAAATTAAAATTTTTGTTCAACTATTACAAATTTAATTTCTAAACAATAAAAGCGTGTGCGCCATCTGTGTTACAAACAAAAACTGCAGAGGGTGCATTGCATGCAAGTGAATTTACTCAATTCAATACGATGGGTAACAATTGACAAAATCAGCAACAATTTAAACCGATTCAATTTTTAATCACTCTTAATCGTTGTAAATCGTATCCAATCGATTATTTCTGGAAGGGTAAATTTATTTAGTTTTGAGAGACTTAAATTAAAAATGTTTTAATTTTGAAATTCAAATTCTTCCATGATGAATGATTTTATTGGATGGGGGGGGGGGTCGTTTTCAAGTTGAAATTAAACAAGGGTTGTCGACACAGATTTGAAAGCAGACCATCTTTTACTGCTAGTCCAGGCGAATTAAATTATTTCTGAGTAAAAAAAAAGAACATTGTTAACGGCACTTGAACAATTGGAAAAGGTGAAGTGGTTCATAATAAATGTAAAACAGAAAAATGCGGAGCAGGGGTGTGGCGGGGTTGATTGGGGAGGGGGG
>NC_046661.1:55943338-55956052 GCF_010883055.1 Belonocnema kinseyi | reverse complement strand
GGGGGGGGGGTAAAATGGTTGTAAATGGTATTATTGTGATTTTCGGCGAAAGTTGACGTCAGAGAAAAAAATGTTTAATAGAAAACAAATAGATTATAAAAAAATCTACAACTTTTGTATCAGTGACTTTTTTACATAACCTCAAAATGTCCGAGAAAAATAAGAAAAACCGTGTTTTCTTCTTTTTTTCGTTTTTTATTTTTCATTTCCGCAAAAATAATTTTATTTTGACAAAACTCAATGAAACTATACATTTTTATGTCCTTAATCTTCACAATTTTTTTAGGTTGAAAAATCAATTGTTTTCCGAGATAATCATTTGTTCCGGTCCAAAAAACTTTTTTTCAAATGAAATTTGTCCTTCAGAAAATCATCATACAGAGTTCTTTCAGGGGTCAATTTTTTTGTTTTGACATATACTTTCTGATGAAATGAAAAAAATATAGTCCCTATTTAAGAACATGCTCAAAAATAGAAAAAACTCGAAAAGTGACTTTTGCAACGATCAATTTTTCACTAAATGTTGCTAATTTGTTCAAATTGTAAAATATCTCAAAAAACAGATTAGTCCAATCAATTTCAAAAATATTTCATTTCTCTAGATTTTTACACTATGATTTTTTACAACATAATTTACATATAAAAATATATAAATAAACAATAATACGCTAGTCTGGGTCTTTTTGGCAACATTTCAAATTGATCTTCATGCTACGAATTTTCAATATACTGCACTTCTTCCTGATCTTCAAACGTTTCTTCGATATCGCTCGATTCCTCGGGTAACTGAATTTCCGGGTTCAATCAAAGACCTAGCTGCTCGATTTCACGTGAAGTGTCTTCGTATTCATCGAAATCTTCCGAAATCTTCCGAAATCTTCCGAAATTTTCTTAAAGTTCGAATAATCTTCCAAACCATGACATTTTGTACATTGTGTACATGCTTATAAATCTATCAATATAACAAGAATTTAAAAACCGATTGATTTTAAAGCAAAAAAAAATTTAAATTCGTATTTTTTTCTTATTCATCTGAAGCTTCATTATTTGACTTGAATGTTGATAACGTTAGTGTTAAAAATGAAGCTTCTGGTCAAATAATAAAATACAGTTTTTTTCATATTTTTCCGTTAAATTTAATGGACTAATCAGTTTTTAAAGATATTTTACAATTTAAACAAATTATCAACCTTAAGTGAAAAATTGATTGTTGCAAAAGTAACTTTTCGAGTTTTTTCCATTTTTGAGCATGTACCTCATTAGGTACTATATATTTTTTTCATTTCATCAGAAACTATTTGTCAAAACAAAAAAATTGAGCCCTAAAAGAAATCTGTACGATGATTTTCTGAAGGACAAATTTCATTTGAAAAAAGTGTTTCAGACCGGAACAAATGATTACCTCAAAAACCAATTGACATTTCCATCTGAAAAATTGCGAATATTGAGGACATAAAAAGGTATAATTTCATTGAGCTTCATCAAAATAAAATTATTTTTGCGGAAATGAAAAATAAAAAACCAAAAGAAGAAGAAAACACGGTTTTTCTCATTTTTCTCGGACATTTTGAGGTTATGCAAAAAAGTCACTGATACGAAGATTGTAGATTTTTATAATCGATATGTTTTCTATTAAACACTTTTCTCTCTGACGTCAACTTCCGCCGAAAATCACAATAATACCATTTTTAACCCTTTACCCCCCCCCCCCCCCCCCCCCCCCCCCCCCCCCCCCCCCCCCCCCCCCCCCCCCCAATAAACCCCGCCACACTCCTACTCAAGCATTTTTCTTTTTCACGCTCATTATTAATCACTTTGCCATTTCCAATTCTTTAAGTCCTGTTAACAATTTTCGTTTTTCCATAGTGTAATTCGCCTAGACTATGCTTAAATCTGAAACAATGTGATTTTCAATGTTCTTCATTCACATTATTTTAATTTCAAATGCTCGAGATATAAATTCACGACAAATGCCGAATTAAATAGCAGAGAAGTTGGGCAATCAATACTGTCCAATTTAGTATAGTACTTAGAATTATTTTAAAACTACTAGAATTTCTTCGAAGTCTCTGAATTCTTGAAATTCTCAGAATGACTTGAATTATCTGATAACCTTGAATTCTTTGACATCCTTAAATTCGTAGAAGTCACTAAAGCCTCTGCATTCCTCTAAATTCCTTAAAATTTTCTGAATTCTATGCATTCCTCACATTTTTTAAAAGTTTTAACAGTTTAATGAATTCCGCGATTTCAATGAATTCTGAGGACTTCAAAATTATCCAAAGAATAAGACTAATTTTGGGAGCTTAGAAACAATCCAGGAATTCAAAGGTATTTACAAGAATCTTAGGGAACTCAATATAGCTCAAGGAATTGAGAGGAACTTTCGGAGTAGGCGTGACTCACTCGGTAGGGGAAAGGAGTAGTGTGTGGAAGGAATAGAGATTTTTCAGATTGATCCAGAATTCTCGTGCTACTTAAGTAAATAGCACGTTCGCTCCGCAACACTGCTCGACCCAGGTTGCTGATCAATCTTTTTAACAATCACCCTAAGCGAAGAACCTCACGAAGTCGTTATGTAAGGTTCCCCACTTGGGTCCATTAGTGGCCAAGGTCTATTGTTTCAGGCGTCATTCACTCTACTGACACTCTTTTTATTAACTATTTGCCGCCATACTTTCCTGTCCTGGCATACTTCTCTAGCTTCTTTTATGTCCATGCATTTTTTCATGCAGACTCTCGTGTTTCTGTGACTTCTTATGTCTCTTCTAACTAGGGTCTCACTCACACATTCTAACCATTCTTTCCGCGGTCTACCTCTGGGCACGTTGCCATTTACTTTACCTTGATACACTTGTTTCGTAAGTCGTTCATTTGGCATTCTCTCAACGTGTCCGAACCATCTTAATCGATTTCTTTCCCATGTGTCTATTAGCGTCTTTGCTGCACCACATTCTTTGAAAATTAACTCGTTACTCACTTTGTCTATCAGAGTTTTCCCGCATATTATGCGCAAGAATCCCATGTCAATTTCATTAATTTTACTCTTATCTTTTTCTTAATAGGTCCATGTCTCACTACCGTATAGTACAGTCGGTACAAATATAGAATTATGTATTACAATTTTAGCTTTATTTGATATATTTTAACTTCTGAAAAGGGGCCCTACTCTACTAATAACCTTATTACCTTCGTTTATGCTTCTATCTAATTCCTCATCTATCTTCTCGTCCCTAGTATATAAGCTACTAAGGTATACGAACTTATCAACTTGTTCAATTCTCTCATTATTTAATAAAATATTGCATAGTGTTTTCTCACTCTTTCCTTCGAACACCATAGTTTTTGTTTTATTTGCGTTAATTTTGAGGCCCATGCTCTTCATGCTTGCATCTAGTTTATTCAACATTCTTTGTAGGTCTTCGATAGACTCTGCCATAACAACCTTATCATCTGCGAACGCTAACCCACATACCCTTATTGTTTCGAGATCCACACCCTCTTCGTCGAAGAGAGCCATTCTTAAACACTTGTCCATTAATAATATAAATAACCATGAAGACATAACGCATCCTTGTCTAACTCCTTGAATAATGTCGAAACAGTCACTCAGTTTCCCATTCACTCTTACACTCGCTTTGCTACCTGTATATATTGTTTTTATAGCTTGTAGGATCCATCCATTGACTCCATACTCTTTCAGGACTTCCCAAAGTTTACTTCTATCTACCTTGTCAAAAGCTTTTTCTAGGTCAACAAATGCACATGACCTTCCTGGCATAAATCCACTTTGGACTTCCCAAATTTTTGCTTCTGTTATTTTCATTACGCTACGAATAAGTATTTTTGAATATATTTTACTTACGGTGCTTAATACGCTAATCCCTCTGTAATTATTGCACTCGCTTTTATCTCCCTTTCTCATGTATATTGGTACGATAATCGCTTCTTTCCAATCGTCTGGGACGTCTCCCATCTCGAAACATAAGTTTATCAATTCGCACAGTCTATGTGGTATGCACGCGCCACCGTGTTTAAGCACTTCAGCGTAATACCGTCTACCCCGGCAACCTTACCGTTTTTCAAGTTCTTCATTACATCCCTAACCTCAGTGACACAGACTTTTTCAATTGAGTTTTCCATCGCATCGTGTTCAACATCTCAGTTGTGGTGTCTTATAGCTTCATCTCCGAATTGTATCCTGTTTTTCGCGTCTATAATCATTTCTACGTCTATTTCTTTCCTCATTGCTAAGACATGCGATGTTCAAAGTTCTCTTGTACGCTTCTCTTTTTGCTTTTTGGGCAGCCTGAATTTCATCATTCCACCACGCATCACCAGAAATTCTTCCTACAACTGCAGTACCACACACTTCGATCGTACATCTAACAAGGATATCCCGTAACATTGTCCGGGCGCCCTCTGTATCTTTTTTTTTATACGGTCGTCCCATGTTGCCCTATCTATGTTTTCGATTATCTTATTTTGGAAATCTATTCGCACACCCGGTTTCCGTCGGTTCTCAATTTTGATTCGCGTTTGTTTTGCTTTATTGGTTCTGTTTTCTCTCCATCCCCGACCTAAGTTAATTTTTGAGATCAGAAGGTAATGACCAGTATTGCACTCAGGACCCCTTATGACTCTTGTATCTTTGACTAACTCCCTTAGTCTTTCATCCGCAACAGCAAAGTCAATTATACTGCGGTTATTTCCTTTAGACCAGGTGTACATGTGGATCATTTTATGCCTAAACCAAATATTTGTAATAAACAGACCCTTTTCTAAGCATAGAGAATCTAATTTAACTCCGTTATAGTTTGTTCTTGGATCCCCAAAATTACCTAATACTCTTTCTGTATCCTGATTTTGGATGCCCACCCAGCCGTTTATGTCTCCTAGTAGAATTATTCTTTCCCCATATTCGCAAATGTTTATGGTGTCATTTAAAGTGTCCCAGAAGGCGTCTTTTACTTCTCTAGGATCACTATCAACCAGCGCGTAGCATGCAATGATAAATAGTCTTCTGATTCCTACATTCATTCTAGCCTACAGCAGTCTGGGAGACACGAAACCATGGTCTCCGAGATGCTGCTTTGCTCTTTCATTCAAAATTAGACCTAATCCTTGTTTACTTTGTGATTCACAGTCTACTCCTGCCCATATTCCAAATCCGCCTTTCAACACGCCGTTTTTTATGTCTTTAGTTTCGCATCCCTTTTTCTTTGTTTCGGGCACACATAAAATATCTAGTTTCTTTACGTCCATAGTTTCACGCAATTCTTTTACCTTGAGATCATTTACTCCCCTACCATTCCAAACACCCAGTCTCCATTCGTCGCCTGAAACATGACCTTTAGATTTTCCGTGTGCATGCCTTTTGTCATTAAAAGTTCCAGTCCTTTCCGAGGCTATTTTGTAGTTTGTATTATTCATTGTTTAGATTATATTCCCAACTAACACCTTTATGCAATAAGTTTATTTTCTGAGTCGAAATCATATCAAAGTTAAGTATCAAATCGTCATATGGTGGAGATTGTAGTTCTAACGTCAGTCCTGCCAAAAACTTCAGTTAATAAGGGAGGGTCGGGAGAGAGGGGAGGTAGAACTGGAACCGAGAGAGTCGTCTTGGGTTTGTGTTTTTGTTTCCATGCTGAGAAGGTCACCAGCCTTCATATATATTTTCGAGAATTGAAGAAATTCCGATAATTCAAGGAATTCTGAGAATTAAATAAATTCATTGATTTAAGAAGCTTAGAGTATTGAAGATATTCAGAGAATTTAAGAAATTTAGATAATTGGGGTAGTTCAGATCATTCGAGTAATTGAGATAATTTGGCTAATTCAGATAAATCGGGATAATTCGGATAATTCACCTAATTTCGAGAATTCAGATAATTCCGCTATTTCAAATAGCTCAGGATTTTTAGAGGAATTCAAGGTACACTAAGAAAAAATATTACTTGATTCGAAGAAATATAGTACTGAATAAGTCCAATGAAATATTTCTTTGATCTAAAGAAATTTTGATCATAACAAAAGTAAGTTTTTTTTAAATAAAATTATTTCTTGAAATAAGATAAATTGTCTTCGATCAGAACAATATTTGATTGAACGTATTCAGTACTACATTTTTTCGAATCAATTAATATTTTTTCTTAGTGTATTCCAGGATTTTAAGGAATTCCGTAAATTCAGAAAATTAAGGAAATTCAGAGAATTAAAGGATTTCAGATAATTAAGGCAATTCAGAGGATTAAAAAAGTTGAGAAAATTGAAGAAATTCAGATACTTCAGATAATTCAGACAATTCAGGCAATTCATACAATTCAACTAATTCAGAGGATTAAAATAATTTTGATAATTCAGATAAGTCAGGAAATTCAGGTAGTTCAGGGAATTGAGCAGAATTCTAGGTATTTAGATAATTCCGAGAACGCAAAGAATGAATAAAATTCAGAAGATTGAAGAAGTTAAGAGGATTGCAGAAATTAAGAGAATTTCAGGGATTCAGTTAATTCATATAATTAAAGAAATTCAGAGAACTACACGAATTCAGATAATTAAGGAGATTCAAAGGATTCAGGTAGTTCAGGGAATTGAGCAGAATTCTAGGTATTTAGATAATTCCGAGAACGCAAAGAATGAATGAAATTCAGAAGATTGAAGAAGTTAAGAGGATTGCAGAAATTAAGAGAATTTCAGGGATTCAGTTAATTCATATAATTAAAGAAATTCAGAGAACTACACGAATTCAGATAATTAAGGAGATTCAAAGGATTGAAAAAATTAAGAGAATTGAAGAAATTCAGAAACTTTATATATTTCGGGTACATCAGATACTTTGAGTAATTCAGATAAATCGGCTAATTCAGCGAATTCAAAGAGCTCAAGGAATTCAGATAATTCAGAGAATTGCAGAAATTCAGAAAATTGAAGAAATTCAGAGAACTGAGGAAACTTAGAGAATTGAAGAAATTCGGAGAATTCAAGGAATTCAGATAATTATGATAATTTAGATAATTCAGTGAGTTCAGGAAATTCAAGACATTCAAAAGAATTCAGGAATTCTGATAAATCAAGGAATTTGAAAGATTTTGAACGAGTTTGAAAGTATTTTAGGCAATTTAAAAGACTATAAAGAAATTATGTGAACACAGTGAATTCAAATAAATTCAAAAGGGTAATAAATAATTTAATAAACAGAGAGTATTAATTTCTAAACAAATCTGCTGTTTCTATTATACTATTCTATATTTTTTCTTCAGCTTGTTCGTAGGGTAAGTCCAGGAAAGATGGCCGTAAGGGAGAGATGGCCAATTCAAAAAAATGCTAGACATACTCGTTTGATGCCGCTAGTTATCCCTCAGTTTGCTTTGATTCGTGCGTAAGAATACGTTCACGCAAAATTATTTGCGAATTATACACCAAAGGTAAGTAAAATATATTTTCTTTCTTTTGCGTTGTGTGAAAATTAATTAAGGAGTTCATGTTACAAGTTGTAGCTGTATAGTTTTAGAAAAATTACGCGATTTTAAGTGTTTTCGCAATGGCTTATAAGTCGAGGTTGAGATAACTTTAAAATGAACACATGGACTCATAGATTTTGTTTTGTGGCTGGTGTGGCCATCTCTACCGTAAAATTAGGAGAGATGTCCACATTCGTAAAAAGGGTCCCACGCAAGAAAAAAGCCTTGAGAATGATATCTGACAAAAGCGAAGATGAAGTAAAGCCAATTTTAAATGATTCATCAAATGAAAAGGGTGAAGGGATAGAAGAAGATATCTGTGTGGAATGTGGAGAGAACTATTTCGAAACATGTCTTATCGAAGATTGGCTTCAGCGTATCCTTTACAAACTTTGCATGAAAACTGCATTAAATTTGATAACATATATTTAAAATGTGGGGGAAAAACCTGAAACTGAAACTTAAAAAAAATACCGTGAAAAAGGAAAAAAATATAATCAATTACGAGCCAACTCTCCCGTACTACTGAGGCCATCTCTCACGGACGCGCTGGGAGAGATTCCTAGTTTTGATTTTTAAATTTTATTACTCTTAAGAATTATCTCATTAGAAATTTCAAGATTTTTGTTAATGAACATACAGTATAATGTGAAACGTTTAAATACAAATAATAATTCGAATCGAAATACATGTAGTATTATTTTAACTGTTCCTTGAAAAAACTACGGCCACCTCCCCAGGACTTACCCTAATTGTCATTTATGACTTTTAACCAAGCACATTTTCATAATTATTATTAGTTTAGTCATTATTTTGTAACAGTCGGAATTGTTTCACTAAAAAGTAATTTTGTTATTCAGTGAATTTTTCTCATACAGAAAAACGCTGGTGTTAAATTTGATGCAGCTTAAATTTCATTGGTCTCCCAATGAGGATTTGACAGAGTTTTCAGGCTGAAGTTCATTCCTCTGAACGTAGCTGAACATCTGCGCATCTAGGGGAATGCATCATTTAAAGACTGAATCTTGGCTCATGCCGATAGTTGTGAAGTGCTGAACCGCGCTGTCAGCCACCTGCAGTACCTGTTAAAGCAACTATTCGCTTTGCGACATTAGACTAAATAATTGTTAATAATGGAACTAATTGAAATAATATTTACCTAATATTCAATTTTATTTTATTTAAGAATGCCCGTCATGCTCGTCTGCATATACAATCAGGTATTTTCACTTCAACCACCAGCTAACTTCACTTCGTTGAATATAGAGAATCTAGAGGAAATTTCTTAGAATGCCCAGTCATCTATGTCGATGCAGACGGTCACGACTTAGTTTTTACATCCCGGCTTTGGTGGTTTGAATGTCATGTAGGCTTTCACTAACCTAAGATTTGGATATTATATCACGCCAAATACAATTTTTCTTTCACCCAAATAACTCCCGACAAAATCATTTTGACAGATGACTGGCGCTTTGTAGAGTGGAAACGATACTTAACGTTGCTCTGGATGAGAAAAAACAGTCTCTAAATGAAGCTTTCCCCTAGATTCTCCACGGAAAAAACGAAAGATAAAGTTCACATCGATTCCGGGTGAAAGATTCACCGCAAAAAAAATTAACCTTCCCTAATAAACTTTACATGAATCGAAGATAATTTCCTATTTTTAACCATGCCTGGATAATCTTTCGCCTTATAATCGCTCCATTGTTATTCGCGATGTAGCAAGAATTGCGATGCCAGCACTATCTGTCGTCGTTAAACTTCATTAAATTGGAGAGAAATGAGGATTCCCATCTGTCAGTTACTTTTTGTGCTTTTTGCTAAATGGTATTAAATAAGTTCTAATATCTCTACAATAATCTCATTTATTTCGGAGCATATATATCAGTAAGAACACATTTTTTTCGTATTTTCTGTTGCTGATTGTATATGTGTTACCCAAATTTGCTCACTTCATCGTGACGCTATAGACGAGATGAGCATTATCCTCCTAACCTCAGTGAAACTTTTTCCGAAATATGTTTATTTTTAACCGTTTGTAAGTTTTACCTACAACAAATTCTAATTTTTGTTTTTTTTTTGTGTTGTTGAAGCCTGGTGTCCCGATTTATAGCTCGAATTCACTCATACTTCGCCATTTTCCCATTACTGCTGAGGATGCCGTAGCAGACGAAAGCTTTTATTCCATCGTAGGATAAACTTTCGCTAAATAGCATGTAAACTTTATCAGTTGGAAATTTTACATGCAACAAAATTTAACTTTAGTTTTTTCTGTGTCATAATAAATCTGTGTGGCTCAAATTTGTTGCAGCTCTATTGAACATCGATTTTGGTGTACTTTGGAGGATCGACGATTTTCTGTGCATATTCGCAACTTTGGAACAAATTCGGTAATTTCTCAAGAACAAATTGTTTACGTGTACCCTACTCACTGAATGGTGTTTCCTCGTTTTTTATAACAAAAGCTGATCAGGTACGTCCTGACTTTCTAGCCAAATTGTTTCCATAGATGATGTATTCCCGATGAGTCAAATTGAGGCATGAGACATGAGGCATGAAGCAAGCAATGCAGTGCAAGCATTCGCGAGTACTTTAAATTCCAACAACGACGTCTTAATAAGTGCGGTTAGAGGGAATTTTCTGAGGGCACGTAAGCGCATATTGCGTGATTCGAGCCTCTAGACGCGCGTACGTGTTTTCTGCTACGGGCATTGTGGTCGCTCGAAAATGGCTTTGTGGCCTGTCAGACATAACCGTCCCTACTTCGCCCCATTGGTCATACGTTGCTTATGTTGCTACGCAGTTAACATTGATGCCTTGGCGAATCGGTCTGTCGCAAATATGCACGATCATGCCAACCACGCGTGCGTACGTACTGTTTTCAGTAATCACGGACCGCAAGTGGCATCATGCGAACTTGACGCGTATTCCGCAATCGACTCCTCTTCTTCAATCCAATCTGCATGAGGGATGATTAACATTAAAGCAGATTGTACTATTCATTTTTTATTCTTATTACAAAAATTATTAGCATTTTTATGACATAATCAGAATTTTATACACGATCTCATTGTGTTCACAATCTAATTTTAAACAAAAATATGAACGAAAAAGAACAAATAAAGAAAGAAGAGACGAAGAAGACAGCACACATAATCCCTTCTTTCTCTGGCTTTTACATTTCTATCTTTTGCAATTTTCAAAGAAAAATATTTACAAAACTTTTCTAACGCTGTGGCAACGGGTTAATTACTCCTACAATCTGTTGTTCACATTTTTGCAATAATATGCAAGCTTGTGCAAGCCTTGCAATTATATCTTTGAAAATTTATACTATTTCCTGCAATTCCATGAAATCATTATAAAATCTCGAACGATCTCTATACATTCTTGTGTAATCTCATGCAATATTTTACAATCGTCTTTAGCTAGCACTAAAGGCACTTGCCTACGGCTCGTACTGAAAACATACACTGGACGGTGCATACGATATATATTTAATAAAAAATGCACGATACCAGACGTTTTTCGTAACACAAGCTTGATTTCTGTTCACATGAAGAAATTTCAATTGGGAGCTCGCACGGAGGAATCGCAATAGTTTTCTTTTGCAGCGGCAAAAAGTTTTAAAAAATGTAACACCTAAAACGTCTATACGAACAGATCATTATACATTTTTATATTGCTATTTAAGTTATTTGGAGATATCATCGGATAGTGGATATGTAGCAAGTGGTGATGAGGGGGTTGATTATGGTTTTTTGTTAAATTCTAAAGTGGTGCCGACGAGCACATTTGAAATCCCATACGAAGAGATTATTATAAATTTGATATTGTAATTTAAGTTAGTTTGAGATATCATCGGATAGTAGATCCTCACAAGTGGTAATGAGGGGGTTGATTATGGCTTTTTGTTAATTTCTAAACTGATCCGTATGAGCGCATTTGAAATCCCATACGAAGAGATTATTATAAATTTTATATTGCAATTTAAGTTATTTGGAGATATCATCGGATAGTGGATTGGTAGCAAGTGGTGATGAGGGGGTTGATTATGGTTTTTTGTTAATTTCGAAAGTGCCGCGGATGAGCGCATTTGAAATTCCACACGAAGAGATTATTATAAATTTTATATTGCAATTTAAGTTATTGGGAGATATCACCGGATAGTAGATCGTAACAAGTGGTAATGAGGGGTTTGATTATGGCTTTTTGTTAATTTCTAAAGTGACGCGTATGAGCGCATTTGAAATCCCATACAAAGAGGTTATTATAAATTTTATATTGCAATTTAGGTTATTTGGAGATAGCTTTGGATTGTAGATCGTGACAAGAGGCAATGAGGAGGTTGATTATGGGTTTTTGTTCATTTTGAACGTGAACATATGAGCGCGTTCGAAACCCCATAGGAAAATCACTTCATCAATGCGCATTGAAAACTTCTTATTTTGTTGATCATTATTCGTAAAATTTTGTTACCAAGTATCAATTTTCAAGATTAAAAAAAAAAATTATGGCGCATGTGTGCGCATTTGAAGACGAATGAATTCATGTCCTCAACTTTATATTGCACATCACTGTTAAGGATTTATCACCTGCGTTACACTGGCCCCCCTTACAAAATATGATATATTTGTTATTTAGCTAGCGCAAATTTTTTAGTGATGGCGCATTTGAGCACATTTGACATTATGAAATGTAGGTATGGTGAATTTAAAAAAATTTATTAGTTTAAAAAAATGATGCCGCCCTTCCCCACCTTGATCGCTGATAACTCGGTTATAAATGTGGTGCTAAATTTTTTCTTTATGGTACACACGAGCGCATTTAAATCGCCATAGCAAACCCCTTGATCAATGCGGATTGCAAACTTTTTATTTGATTGGTCATCACTCTGTAAAATTTTGTTACCTCTATATCTTGGACAATTTTTAAGAATTTCAAACAAATTTGATAGTGCATATGAGCGCATTTGAAACCCCATAGGAAACTCCCTTTATCAATGCGGATCTTGAGGATTTAACACCTGTGTTACATTGCCCCCCCCCCTACAAAATATGTAATCTTAGTTAAGCCCAACTCCCATTTTAATCGCTGATAAAACTTGTTAATGTGGATTCAGATTTGTTCCTAATGGTGCATATGAGCCTATTTAAAGATCTTCAAGCTCATGTGATTTGAATTTTGATTTCTTAAATGGGGGGAGGGGGTATCGTGAAGTTAGACCCCCCCCCCCGCGTAACACATG
>NC_046661.1:55941728-55943238 GCF_010883055.1 Belonocnema kinseyi | reverse complement strand
AATTTCAAAGTAGGGAGGGGGGGGGGCTGTTGTAACTGACCTTTATATAAAGTGCGAAGTACAAAAATTAAAAATAGTGATAAATTATTAATAACAAAAGACTCTGATCAAAAAAACAAAAACATTAGATCTTAAATTAATTATATAGTATAAAGTTGTATGCAGGACTAAAATTGCAGAAGTCTACAAAACAAAAATCTGCCCGCTGCACAGCTACATCCTAATCGTGCGCTCGGCGCGCGGCTCACTTCCTTCGCAATTTCGAGCAAGCCTAGGGCCCGCAATTGTTGATTTTCGCACTTCGCGCTTGATGATGTATTTATCTCGGGCTTCGCGCTTGATTTTGTATTTACTTCGCGCTACGCGCTCGGACATTGTATTTTTCTCACGTTCGTGTATTTGCATATTCGCGCTCGGTCTTTACATTTCACCCACATTCGTGTACAGACTTTTCAAAATTACGATCAATGAACCGACAACTGTAATTTTGTGATTGTGAACACTCTTTTGTTAAAGCTCTTTCGGTTTTAGCGAACACATTCTCATCACGTATCTCGTGCTTCGCACTCGATTTTGCCCGAAATGTCCAATTTTCTACATTATGCTCAACACTTTTATATAAAATATAGTATATTATTTATGTACCTCTGTCTGGGATTGGGTATTTCGATTTTGCAAAATAAATTACAAATTGTATTTATCATGATTACTTTAACATTTGTTTCTTACTTTGCATTAATTTTTATTCTTAGCTGCACTGAAACCTGTATCATTTTAATAAATATATATCATTACAATTTCTAATATGCATGGGAATTGAAATAGTCTTATTCTTATTGCCTTGTTTTTTATATTTTTTTATTTATAATCTTATTTTTAACGATTAAAAAAACTACGTTTCCTATCAAAAAAATGTTTGTAAGGAATTTTAAAATGCCATAACTTTAAAAAAATTCTTCAAAAAAAGCTGGCTAAATAACTCGTCCTTTCCTTTGATATCCTTATAAAGTTTGCGTAAGGGGAATCCAATCGAATAATTTCTTCAAATGTAACCGTGCTTGCAGACTACAGCGACAACAAAGACAAGGACGACAGGCAGATACCGAGGTAAAAACTATTTTTTCTAACCCAGGGGGTCTCAAAACGTCGACATTTGATGAAATCGGCACAAGTCATTTTTTACATAAAACCAATACCTTCTCATTAGGATGAGAATGTAAAAAGTTGTCTGCACGAGACAAGTGACTAGGCTGCCTTTATAGATTATGAGCCGCTGAATTCGAATCTGGCTTCAAAATTTCTCCTACACGTTCCAGTTTTACTCTAGATGCAGAAGGTAGGAAAATCTTTCTTTACTGAATACTTTGAATCGATAACGAATAGCAAAGCGAGCGATGATTCTGTTCTATCTTCTGATGAAGATTAAATTGTATAGTTTCTTTTGTATAAATTCGTTGAAAAATAAATCAAATTTATGAGTGTTTTATCAAATTACTTTCGTTAAATTGTT
>NC_046661.1:55933943-55941628 GCF_010883055.1 Belonocnema kinseyi | reverse complement strand
GAGGGAGCTCTTCTTAATATTTTGACACCAAAATCATGTCGATACACCTTACCGACTGCGAGTAAAGCCACCCACGCTTTAACTTGACAGACTGTAGTATAAGAGACCTTCGTGAAATTTCAAATGAAAACTGTACTCTACCTAAATTATTATTTGAAATTAATAATAATAAAACTTTTATAAATATTCCTAAAATTGATTCCAATATGATACACAGTGTGCTTGAAGTTTAAACTTTATGATTTTTTCATTGTCTAAAAAAAGAATGAACTTCTATGTATATTAAAGTATTAAATTTTTTCTTCTATAGATAGTTTCAGAATATATAGTCACTTAAATTAGTCTCAACAGAATCTAAAAATTATGAAAATGAGCTAAGTTAGCACGAGCTGAAGTGAACAAAACTGGTAACTTTTTGTTTTCGAAATATTTATAATTTTCTTCTTATTTAAAA
Source organism: Belonocnema kinseyi (assembly GCF_010883055.1). NCBI lineage: Eukaryota > Metazoa > Arthropoda > Insecta > Hymenoptera > Cynipidae > Belonocnema > Belonocnema kinseyi. Next base: position 55,941,174 of record NC_046661.1, on the reverse strand, counting down.
ACCTGAAGAACTAACGAATTCTTCGAGAAGAGACAAAAAATATTCGCCTGGAAATTCTGTGCAATTATCAGTCCTTAAAATTAAAATTTGAATGATTTTTGTAAATTTACTTTCAGCACATTTCTTCTCAGGCGGAATCCCCGCTTTTTATCGCAAGAGGTTCAATAATTTTCAATCAAAATAAGCACTGAAATAATTTTTGAAAAATTCAAAAAAACATACATCCCTGTATGCTTAAAGATATAATTTTTTACTTGTAATAAGTTGTATGCAGTTAAAAAAGTTTATTTTAAAGTATATATAAAATTTGTCAAAATTATTTCTAAAAATTTGGCAGCATTAAAGATTGTAGTATTTAAATACTTCTAAAATTTAAGAATTTTATATCAAATTTTGATATAAATTTAAGGTGGTGAAAAAAGGAGTTTTATTAAAAAATTTGTGGGATTTTCTAAAATACAACTGCATGAATTTCTGACCTTTCTTATTTTTTAAGTGTATTTCAATCTGCCTAATGTTTAGGGCAAAATCATTGAATAAAAAACGATAAAAGAAATGTATATTTCTTTAGCTGGTCAATAAGGTTAAGGCAAAATCTGTACAACCGTTTGTTAACATTTTTAAAAGTTTTTTGTATAATTTCAAAGGTCATGAAAAAATGCCTCAAAGGCCTTGAAAATTATTTAAATTTTCGCTGATTTTCTTTTAAATTCGATAAAATTAGAAATATTGCCTTCAATTCATACAGATTCTTCTTTGATAATTCTGAAATCGTGTGAAATTTATTGGCATCTTTTTAAATAATCCACTAAATTTTTCCACCATTTTCAAAATTTTTAGAAAATAATAACACATTTTGTGTGATATTTTTTAAATTTTTTCTCAGAAACTATTTAATTCCATATTTGGTTAAAAATTTATCTTTTTAAATTAAAAATCCGTCTATATTATTAAAACCTTAACTATTCTGTAGTAAATTCTTTATTTATTTTAAAATATTTTTCAGTTGAAAATTCATTTCTTCCATCGAAAATTAAACTATTTTGCAGAAAATTCATTTTTTTATCTCAAAATTTAACTATTCCATTTTTAGTTAAATACTTGTTTTTTGTTTTAATATTCATTTTTAAGGTTGAATATTTAACAATTTTTTGAAATTTTTAACAAAAAATATCTTGTTCAATTGAACATTCATCATTTTTAATAGAAAATTATTCTTCTTGTTTGAAAATGGATTTTCTTGTTAAAAATTTAACTGTTTTGTTAAATTCTATTTTTTGTTAGTTAAAAAAACATTTTCTTGTATCATCTTCGGTTGAAAATTTTTTTAATTTGAAAATGTAACAATTCTGTTAAAAATTTGTTATTTTTTTGTTTTTTGAAACTTGACCTTTCTCACTTAAAAATTTATCTTTTTTGGTAGAAAATCATTCTTCTTGAAAAATGCATCTATTATATTTTAATTAAGAATTCATTTCTTTAGTTGAAAATATATTTTTTGGTAAGAATTCTTTTCTTTTGTTGTGAAATGGTTGAAGGTTTAAGTATTTTTTTAAGTTAAACTATTTTGCTGGCAATTTTTTTTGTCAATTTAGTTTTTGAACTGATAATGTAACCGTTTTTCATTGAAAAATCAAACATTTTGTTGAAAATTCGTTTTTTTGTTTTGTTGTTTTAAAATTGATTTTAAAAACATTGAATTTCTGTTTTCGGTAGAAAATTATTGGTTTGAAAATTAAATTTTTTGTTTGAAAATTAAAAAATTTTGTTGAAACTTTGATTTCTTGGCGTTAATAATTATTTTTCAACTGAAAATTTAACTATTCAATTTTTCGTTAAAACATTATCTTTTTAGTTGAAAATTCAACTATGTGGTTGAAAATTCATGTATTTTTTTGAAATCTCGTATTTTGTGGAATAATATTAGTCGTTTTGTTGTTGAATTCACTTTTTTGGTTGAAAATTTCACTATTTTCTTGTAGATTCGATTGTTTTTATTTATTCAAAATGAATGTTTTGAAATATAAATTTAACTGTCTCTTTTTTTTAAACTAATCTTTATTACTTGAAAATTACCTTCTTTCATTGAAAAATCTATTTTTTATCCGAAATTTTGACCAGACCATTTTTGGTTGAATGCTTATTATTTTATTTTAAAATTTGTTTCTGAAGATGGAAATTGAACAGTTTTGTTGACATTTTTTTTTCTTCAAAAATTACCTTGTTAGTTGAAAATTAATCTTCGTTGGTGGCGAATTGTTCTTCTTCTTCGAAAATTCATCTTTTTTTATATGAAAATTTATTTTATTCGATTGAAAATTCGCATTTTTTGGGTTTAAAAATTAATTTTTCAACTACAGAATGAAGTATAAATTAAAACATTAAATTAAAAAATGCATTTTTAAAAGTCATTTCTTAGGTTGAAAATTGAACTATTTTGTCGAAAATTCGCTTACTAGTGTTTAAAAATTAATTATTTACTAAAAATATGACTAAGATATGCAGCACTAAATTTGAAACATTTTAGAGCAAAAATCTTGTTTCTTATATCTATTGACATTAAGCAAGTTATATTTTCCTTTTCGCAGTGAGTCTAATGATTCTAAGGTAACTCGCGATTTCAAAACCGTAATACGTTTGAGGAGCAGCTAGATCGTCACTCGTGAAGTCGGGAGAGTTTGGGTTCCGGCTCGTGCATTTTCGGCTCTGCACAAGGCAGGCCTACGCGACATTTAACAGAGCCGACTCACCGACACGATACGTTTGAATGTGTCGCTCCCTGGTGGGAGAGTGGTGGGGGCCGAAAAATCCCACGTTCTGGAGACACTGGTAAAGGATTTTCAAGTGTTTTAATTTGATCATTAATGTAATTAACCATGCAAAATTAAATTAAAAGCGTGGCAACATTATCAACATGTCTAAATGTGTATATCTTAATATTCTTCAATCATAAGTTAATATTGGGAATCCTTATAAACAATGTCTACGGGAAATTGTACTTTATGTCAGCGTGGCAACATTATCAACATGTCTAAATGTGTATATCTTAATATTCTTCAATCATAAGTTAATATTGGGAATCGTTATAAACAATGTCTACGGGAAATTGTCATTTATGTCAGATGATCATATATTTTGTTGAAATTTTAATTAAATGTATGTCGACTGTGCTACTTTTTGAGTTTATGTTTTTCAGAGTGGTAAGAATTTCGTGTATGAATGAATTTATACATTGATAATAAATTTCGAATTTGGCTTTCATAAAATAATGTGTATAGTTATTAAAATTTATTTTGCAAGACAATTTTAGAGCTTTAATGATTTAATATTTCCAAGATCTGCGAATTCTTCCTTTCTTAGTGAAAATATTAAGCGACTTTTATGAATTTTTTTCTATATTTTAAAAATTACGTAACAAAATTCATTCAGCTAATTTAAATACAATTGCTTAATACCTTTATAACTTCAGTTATTGTAACAGGTCTCAATCCCATAGCAATGAAAGGGCAATTCATGGTAGGTAAACAAAAGTAGTCGTATGCATGCAGCGGGGAACCGGCCTTGAAGCCTACCGAGCGGGCGATGACCAAAGGGGCGCGAGCTACCTGTGATCCTTTCCCTTCCAGTGGGACCCTTATCCCTCACACCTGTCTTGGCGCGCTTAGTCGCCGGGATTGCTGGAGCGCAGGGTCCATTGTCACTAACGACCCTAAATCACCTCTGATTACCGTTCCAACTTATTCACGTAAAATTTAAAAATAACTGATGCAAACTATTTGGAAGTTATTTTTTGGGAATGTATGGGCTTTGACGAGTCCAGGGGTATGCCATTTCTCTTTGACAAACAAAAATTAAATGTCAATATTCCCTCATTCAATCGTAAAAATATGTAGATTCCGAGTATTTCTATTTTCAGACAGAAATTTGTATAAGGCTATTGTCGATATGCAAACAGTATTAAGGAATAGAAAATTCTAGAAAACTTGATCTTTTCAAATATTTGTTTAGATCTGAAGGTATTTATTTATGACTACGTTATTCATAATGTTGAATCCGCATTTCTGACTGAAAATAGAAATTCTAAGATTCTAGATATTTTCACGATTGAATGAGGGAATGTTTATATTTAATTTTTGTCTGTCAATGAGAAATGACATACCCCTGGACTCGTGAAAGCCCAAAGATTCTCAAAAAATGACTTCTAAATAGTTTGCATCAGTTATTTTTAAATTTTAAGTGAATAAGTTGGAACGGTAATTGGAGGTGATTTAGGGTTATTAGCGACAATAGACCCCGCGCTCCGGCAATCCCGACGACTAAGCGCGCCGAGACAGGTGTGAGGGGTAAGTGTCCCACGAGAAGAAGAAGGATTCCAGGTAGCTCGCGCTCCTTTGGGGTGAACCCTACCGAGCTACCAGGCCCGGGTAAGCACCCCCCTCCCGCGGGATAGCCACCCTACTTGGGGTAGCACTTACGGAAACGCTGTTCCAGTGTAAAAGCTCACTTTTTAATATATGCATATGCCTTATAGTTAAACATAACGGATTTTAATCCTGATTATCTAGATGTTACGTTTGAACATCCATTTTTCTTCGTGTATCTTGACGCAAAGCTGGCAGCACTAACCATTTTTTTTCTTTTTCAAGAAATGCAGAGCCGAAAATTGAGCTTTTGAGTATTAAATGAGCGTTAAATGAGCCCTTAATTATGGCATGGGTCTGATGTTCTTTCGACAAAGTGGTACTTTCAGGTTCACCTACCGTAAACTCGTAGCTTAGATAAAGGTGGCCAGATTCACGTTGGTGCAGAAACCGCAGGGACTTACGTGTACGACAGAGAACCATTGCCGAAATCGCTTTTGCGCCGTCACGAAACTGAGCCGCTCTTGTATTTAAGGGATTTTATTATAGCTATAAAACGGGATTGCTTGAATAGGTAAACTAAATATTATTCTGTTTTGCTAAAGAAAGCCGATTATTTCGAGAGATAGTTTATTCATATAATTTGAAGAAAGTGGAAAAAAGGTTGCTGAAAATGCAACTGTGCCAAAAAGTAGACAGCCACTCTCGAAATGTAAATCATATGTAATTAATTAAGAACTACTGATCAAGAAGTCTTAGTAATTTAAATAATAAGCCTTACATAATAAATCAGCATTTTTCTAGTAAAGATTATAAGAAAAGCTTACTGAAGCATATAGTAAACGACTTCGCTATTTTTCAGTAGTAGAAAAATATGCGTCGACAAAAATTTCAAATTTATTTTGTATACTTGTATTTCAAATAATTCACATTCTGATGAGATGAAAATGTATATATTATGTAAATAAAAAAATGGGGTTTAAAATATAAGTGGTAAATTTTTTGTCCATATACAAATGGAAAAAATTATTTTAATTTCTTTTCTTGAAACAGGAAACATTATCTCCAAATCGTAGATTTTCAGACCTTTTAAATCGTTATAAATCACTTTGGCCGTGATATTTAAGAAACCTTTTAAACTTTTTTTATCGTTCTTGACTAATTTACAGGTGATCTTCTCATCTCTGGTGAAAAATTTAATAAATTGTTAATTTGTTATAAAAAATGTAGATACTGCAAAAAATTTGAACCGAAATTAAACAAAAACGCCGCATCTGTAGAAATTGCTTTCTTGCGAACACCGGGCCTGGGAAAGCAGCCTTGATTTACGGCGAATGATTAATAAATAAATACAAAAAAAATGCTCGAATTAATTTTAAAACTACATTTCAATAATATTACAGAAATAATAATTATAAGTATTAACATCTTCTGAAATATAAAAAAGTAAAAATTATTTCAAAACGTCGAAAAATTCTTTTTAAAAAACTCTTTTGAAATTAAAAAAAAATTGTTTTTGTACCTTTCTTCAGCAATCAACATCTGGGCGAAGTAAATATATTGCTTCCTTTTCACAATTTTTACAATTATTTGTGTTCATTTTGCAATTTGTAATAATTTTATTAGTAGATACTGCGTTTACTAAGGTCCCATAATTTCAAGAGAACAGTATCTTTGGATTGCTTTCTTGCGTAACATCACGTGCTCTGAGACACGGTCGCTGTTAAGCAAACACGCAGTGTCTGAAAAATACTGTTTTTTTCCGTAATTTTGGGTGCCGTATTCGAGCCTCCGTGTTATAATTCTTGCAGTTACGAAAATTTTCTGTAGATACTGTTTTCTCACCTAACACGACTCGCCAGAATTAAAAGATGCATATAGATCACTTGGTCAATGCCAAAATCCTTGAACATCACTTTTTTTTATTTATTTTCTATAATATTAATATTTTCTAGAATAATTTTCAAAGACACCCAAAAAATATGTGCTTGGTTCGGAAGTATTCGTGTGGGACTGGTATTTAGACAGATAAAACGCTATTTCTTCTTATAACACAACTAAATATAAGGTTCAGTATAATTATTTATACTTATATGACTTAAAATACAATTAACAAATCGCAATTGTTCGAGAATTGGAAATTTACGACAAAGCGTCAATTTACACATCCATCAAAACGATAAGAGGCAAAAGACAGATTTCTGGAAATCGACAGAAGATCGCGACACTTCTGTTAGCAGAAATATTAGCCATAATAGTTTTAACTAGAAAAAATCCAGCAGAGTTCATTAACTAGAATTTTCTAGTCATCCTAACTATAATTCCGGTTTAAAATAACTAGAAATTATTTAACCAGACGCGTCTATTAACGTTAACTATAACTTTTTCTTAAGTGTGGGAAAGTATGAAAATTGATTGTGATAAATCACTGACTGGTAATAAATTCTTATATTGCAGTTAGGACTTTTCAATCTTTATGTAATTTTCACATCAAATGTAAACGGATGACAAATTATACTTTAAAAATCTCTATCAAAAATATTCTTATTTTTTAAGCGCTAGAATATATATATATAGATTGTCTTGAGGGCACGAAGCGACCCAAGGATGACAAACTTCTGCATCCATCTTGCAAGTGTCTTAGCACATTTTTCGCAAGCGGGTATAGCTTTAAGCTTATGAATAAATGATCGTCTTGCATATTCTTCTCGAGCAGCTTTTGATGGAATTTTTTAATCTCTGCTTTCTTTACTTTGGCTTTTAGAAGTGAAGTACGAGGGTGGATTGATAAGTTTCCGGCCTGACCAAGAAAAACAACGTTTTTAAGAATTTTTTTTTTTTATTTCTCAACATAATCTCCTCCAAGGCTG
>NC_046661.1:55932773-55933843 GCF_010883055.1 Belonocnema kinseyi | reverse complement strand
CATCTCTTCTTTGATTTCCTTCGGCTTTAACCCCTTCAAATAAAAGTATTTGATGACAGCACGATTTTCCAGCTTTTCCATTTTTAAGAAAAACACAGAGGTTTCCTTACTCCTGATGGTGAAATTCAGGTCAAGGGTGTCGGCCGCCTGCACCGTGGCTTTATAAGAGAATGGTCCTTTGCCAATTATTTCGTGTTTCATCACCATTTTTTGGGGAAAGATATCTGCCATTTGCAACGATTCAAGCTGTATTTTGGAACAATTCGGCCTTATGCATATGCAGGATATTACGTGTGGCGATATCAAGGGCCGTAAGTTCATTCTCCGTACATTAAACCACCCTAAACAAGTGGATTAAAACCGGGACGACAAGAATGTTAGTCGCTGATACTTTGTTCAACGCCGACAGACTTGAAGACCAAATCTACCGAAGAAGATATTTGCACCTGCTTCAGAGAGACTCCTTTACTGATTTTACCTCCTAATAATCTTTTCTTTCTTGATATGAACCTTGGAACACTTTTCCAATCAAAATTCTATAACATTCTCTCCTGTGTACTTCTTGACGATATTAAATGCACTTTGGAGTTTGATTTTATTAGAAGCATAGATCTTTAGGTCATTAATATTAAATTATATTACATATTGTATTTCAGAAGAATTCCATAATACCAGAGATAAAGGCAGAAGTTTGATGCAAAAAAGAAAAGGGCTCATGGTATCCCCCGGAAAGACGCCTCTCGAGAATATAATGTTGTTCGTTTTCACACAATAATTTGCAGATAAGATAGTAAATCTAGTTTTTCAAACGGGCATCCACCTTTCTTTGCATCTCACTATGTAAGAATGAAGCTTCGAGCTTTCAAACAAACAGATGATGAGTCTATGAAAGGTTGAATCGAAAGCTTTTCGGTAGTAAATCCAGGCCATTAACAGGACGCGCTGATGGGCTGCTGCGTCTTTTCAGACGTACCTGTCAATTAACAGGTTCTCTCGGCATCCTGTTATACCTTTTTTCCAGCCACGTTGTTCGTACATCTCTTTCCACACAAGCTCAATTATTTATTATT
>NC_046661.1:55931335-55932673 GCF_010883055.1 Belonocnema kinseyi | reverse complement strand
ATTATATTATTATTAAAATTATTATTTTGGAACAGCTGTAAAAATTTTATACAGTGTGTTCAAACAAGTAATTAGCCTGTAATTTACTGGGTTGGACTAGTTACCTCTATTCGGTCGCAGTGTAGTATATTCAAACACCATTTACTACGGAATCGGCATTTTTGATCTTAACCATGAGATGAATATGCAGGCCAGATGTTGGTGTGTAGATGTAAACTTCTTCCACCACAAGTTCTTGATAACATCTGGTCCTAGAGCGAAAAAGTTATTTTTATCCCTAAATGCTTCTTTCACCTCTTCGGCATTGATTGATAAACATTCTTTCTCAGATATTAGGAGGTCATTGCAAAACTTTTTGAAGTGGATGACATCAGTATCATCCTCCAACTGCGAAGTTTTCGGGATCTTGTAAGCCTCTCTCCAAAAAGTTTCTATCTCGTTAGGCTTTGGTGGATTATTGAAAGAGACAAAAAGATCGCTGAGGGGGCGCAATGGGACAGCCAGACACGGACAATTCTCCCTGGTTCATCTACCTTCTGTATTCTTCCCCTTGCGTTAGATAACACCTGTATTTTTAAAAAATATACTGCTTACTAGTCAATTACACACTGCACACGAGACACATTCTATCTTTCCCATACAATCTTTTTGTTTAGTTAAGGCAAGCGTCTTTTTGTCTTATAATCCATTCACAGCTTTAACCTTCGATTTGAATCAGCTAAAGCTTTCGCAGCACCATATACTTAATAATTTATGGTCCAGAAGTCGGAAAACTCGTAGTCTGTAAATAGCAATCATCTTTTGGAAGGTGTTTGCTTTCCGCGGTTCATCTTTACGTCGCTTCTTCTTCTTAGCCTGCGGCTTGTCCATGAAGTGTTTAGGGAAGCGATCTTCATACATCTCCACTTTTCCAGAGGAAGTCGGCTTGATTTCCCAAAGACTGATACGAAACGTAGTGAAACACTGGGTATTTCTGTCATCACAGGATGTGCATACGTGGCATAAAGCCTCCGCGCGCGTTTCATATTTTTGAACCGCATGTATCGTCCGTCCTTGTTGTGCTCCCAATGTAATGATATGGCTGAATAGACTGAGACATCGCCTGGTATCCAGCATTCACCGTTTAAGACACCTCACTCAGGTGTTGTTAAGCTTTTAGCATTGTTGTTAGGTAATCCCTTAGGGGTTATTTCTTTGGAACAATCCCTGAAAAATTGTCCGTGACTGAATATTAATTATTATTGTGAAAATATTCAGAAGAAAACTTTTGTACAGGGATCTACTAGCCGCCACTCGAGGAATTGTTCCGTGGCTTTCTCATAGGCCCTTTGTTTGGAT
>NC_046661.1:55929498-55931235 GCF_010883055.1 Belonocnema kinseyi | reverse complement strand
AAATTGCATTAAATCTTCCACATAAATGTAGAAAAATAGACTTTGTCGAATGAGCAAACTTTTACTTTCCTCAAATCAGAGTGGTACAGAGTGTTTCAGTTTCGCATGCCAGGACGGTTTCATTTCCACCTTAGTATACCGTGATCGCATTTTGTGTCAAGAAGTTCCCGGTAATAGTTCATAGCATGCAATGCACATGCTGGGTACCTAGAATACATACTTTCTGTGTGTCCCTTTCACGCACGAACGACGTATCTCTACAGATATAATGTGGCCTTAAGAATACTTTATTACCAGCTTTGTCGCTCTTACGCTGTTGGCCAGGACTATGCCCTGCCTAATGCTCCGAGGGAGATGGAGTCAATTGTCTAACACTAGAAGTGAGAAACTTTCTGGAACTACGATTTTTGGACAACAGTCTCCGTTGGACAGTCGAGGGCTCACATCATTCTCCAAGTCTTTCAGAAACAAACTATATTCGTGATCGAATTCTCGGATCCGGCCGAAATCAGTGACAAAGAGAGGGAGAAGGAGGAGAGGATTCAAGACCCGAAAACAGAGCTGCAGCGACTGTACCCAAATTTTTCAGTTAAAGTAATTGTCCTTGTGATATGTGCTTTCGGAGATGCAAAACTATAAATGGTTCACGCATGCCAAAAATAGTCCAAGGCACTTGCGAGATGGAGGCAGAAAGCTGTCATCCTTGTGTCGCTTCTTGTCCGGAAGATAAACGAGGATTTCGCCGGCCTCCCATTGTGATTTTATCGTTTTCTGTGACTACTCATATCAGGTCGCGAGACGTGAACATAGGTGTGATTTACTGCGGTTCTACTGAGTGCCATTGTCATCTTTAGGTAACATTTTCTCTCAGTGGGACCATGCAGTGTCTGTTTAAGCCTATTTTAACACAAAAGTAGCGGAACAGGCGTGTATCTTCTTAAGTGAGCTATTTTTCACAAAGATCAAGGTCATTCCCGTAGTAACTTTTAAAAAGGAACCTAATGGGGATCTTAGTTTTGACCTTGGGGATGACCTTCATTATTTTTTTAAGGTCATCTTTTTTTAAGGGAACGCCTCTTTTTGGTATCAGCAATCGAATGAATTGAAAATTTTTTATTCGAATATGCACTTAGGTCATATGTTCCGGATGACATTAAAAGTCACCCTAAAGTCATTTTAACTCTAAAAATATTTTGGCGTTTATAAGAATAGCATTAATAGAAATATTCCATAGCGCATAAACTTATGTAAGTATCACGCGTTGCTGAGAGTCTAAACGTTGAGCTTGACCCTGACCTGGTGGCCGTTTGAAGGTCACGATCGCTCGTCTCGGGTGAGGTTAATTTTTAGCGTTAATGAAAAACATTAACCAGGGGTTTTTTTGAGGTCACTAATGCCAATTATAATATATATATATATATATTTAAAAATTTGTTATAAGGACAACCGCAGGATTTCGCCGGGAGCGGGTGCTAATCTGAAAAATTGCACCCGCTTCCAGCGAAATCGCGGTAAAATTTCAGCCATAACCACGTCTCACAACCGTGAGATAGGTGGTTACAGTTTGTAAAGGAATCAATACGACGATCCAGCAAAAGCCCCGTGGACCCTAAGAACACGGAGCGACCTAAGGATAACCGCCTTCTGCAATTTTCCCGCAAGTGTTCTAGCATATTGTTGACACGCAGGGATGCTTTTTAGGCTATTAGCAAGTGAAAGCTTGGCACCTCCAAGAGC
>NC_046661.1:55916597-55929398 GCF_010883055.1 Belonocnema kinseyi | reverse complement strand
CCAATTATTAATAATACATATAAATATAATATATTGACTAAGGTAAATTATATTTTCTAGGTGACACAACTATTTTAAATCTCGTAAAATCATCGAAACTTTCTACAATTTATAATTTCACACAGACCTGAGATACACTATACACTGTATTGTTACGAAATGATGTCACTCCTTCAACAGAAAAATAATGATGTTAAATTTGTTGCAGCTAAAATTGCATTGGTCTCACAGTGAGATTTTCAGAGAATTTTCTGTCTTATATTTATTCCTATAAACGTCGTTTCACGTTTGGGCATCTACGGGAATGTGTCATTTTGAGACTGAATTTTGGCTCCTGTTGAGAGTTGTGGAGTGCTGAACTGCGCTGTCAGCCTCCTGAATACCTGTCAAAGAAATTATTCGTTTTGCGATAATAGTCTGAATAATTTTTAATAAACAAATTAATTGCAATAATTACCTAATTTTATTTAATAAAGTCGGGATGTATAGAAAAAGTCATGCCCGTCTACATATACAAATAGGTATTTGCTGCAACTCAATTAAACATCGATTTTAGTATATTTTGAAGGATCGGCGATTTTCTGTGAGGTTTTTCCGTTATGATAGGGACTGCATACGTTTTATGTCAAGATCACCGAACTTTCTGTAGAGTTTGCAATATTTCACTTACTTAAAAGAATGTATGTATGTTTTGCTGTGACATTTTTTTTGAACTTTTGGGTATAAGTGACATCTTTTAATTGTGAAATTATAAATATGACGTTCAATTTATACATCAAAATGCTTAAATTAATGAAAGCACAATTCACGGAAAAATTTATGACTAAACCAAAGATATTTTTCTTTGATTGGAGCATAAATATTGTTATGAAAAATGCAAAGAACGAATCAATTTTAAACTATCTAAAAGAGTTCTATCAAAAAACTCTGATGTTCTTTCGCGATATCTCTCATCTTTTAAGAGAAAAATTGAAAAAATTCCGCTTTTGGAGAAAACAATTTATCAAACATTTAAAAATGGTTTACCCTGCATAACGTCGATACGATTTCTTCATGGTATGAGCAGCAATTGCAATAAAATATGGGACAAAATAAGAAAAATGCGGTTTTCCAGAAATATTTTTTTTATTAGTTTTCTTCAAAGAATGAAAGGTATTTTAAATAGAACTTAAATACACCTGTAAAATTTTATTTCAACATGTTTTTGTATCTATCATCGTTTTAGAGGAAAAGTAGATAATCCCCATCGTATGAAAAAATCTTCTAGCCAAAAAAGTTATTTAATTCGCATAAAACTCACTTTACTTTTATTTTACTTTACTTTATCCCTAAATCTGATCTTTGTCGAAGTACAAATTCAATAATAATTATACATATTTAGTATATAGTATCTGTTGATGAAACAATAAATAATATTTTAGTTTTTCATATTTTAGAAAGTGCCTCCCCCCACCCCCTACACCCCTACGCACGTTAAAATAGTCAGGGCCTACCCACTTGTTTTTTTCACAATCGCAAGCCTTTCTTAAATCTTTCATTGTTGGAAAGTTTCATATAAGTAAAAATTCAAAATATTTGTTTTGCCTTCAAAATGTAATGAAATACGTTTTAATCATATTTGAATGTTTATTTATGGCACTAATGGATCAAAATCATAAAAAAATAGAGTAGAGTAGAGCTGAAAGAAAAATGTTACAAGTGTAAATAAAGCGCTTAGAAAAAGACAGTAATGTTGACGGAGGTTTCTCAAGTCTAATTTGTCACCTATTTAACAGTTTATGTGAAAATTTCATAAAAATATATGGGCATAACTGCAACAAAACTATGTAGAGTTATTACCGGTATTCGGTGTAACATTTCAATTTTAATATCTTTCTAAAACTTGGATTCGAACTTGTAAAATCACAAAGTGATATACTAGTATACTGAATTCAAAGGTATGACAATCTGAGATTTGAGGATATAATTCCCTGTTTCAAATGCAGAAATTATAATAATTTTTTCCGCTTATATATAGATAGAATATTTTAAACTCATATTTATAATCAAAATTTTTTTTGATTTTCAGATGTATCTTTTAATCTTATTTCAATGATCAATATTTAAAATTCAAGTGCACCAAATGAAAATGATATGGTAATAATTTTTATAGATCGAAGTCGTTTAGTAATTGCTTTAGTGAGATTTTCTGACAATCTTGACTAGAAAACTGCTATTCTGTTCAGATCGATTTTCAGAAATCTTTTTTTCACTTCCTTCCAATTATAGAAATAAACTAATTCTGTTAATATATTTTGAATCAAGCCGTGTTTTCAAATTTCAGTTGGTTTAATCGGTCTTTATCTGATAACAATGAAAGTGTCATTCATCCCGCATGACTCGACATGATGCTGTGTATTTGGCTAGCAACGTTTGACAAGGATCGACGGGCATGCGGCGAAAATGCACCCATAGCTAACCCTGAGCATCACTGCTTTATTCTTTTTGTTTTAATTACTAAACAAAATATAAACATTTCTTTCTAAAACCGGCTCTGTCCATCGAAACATAACAACGCTTAGATGATATATGAAAAAAATCAAACAAAAATATTCAACCATGCTGCTGGAAACATGCATCTCATTTCATAATTCTCATAAATCCCCCTAAGCTAGTTTATTCTAAATAAGATTACTGTACGTTCGCCGGTGTAACTGGATCCACTACGTAATATGTGCCGAGTGTGAGTCTATCTGCAATTTAAAAGTTTTTCAGAAGAGCTAATTTAATTTTGATATGTTAAAAAAAGTCAAAAGTATAGTCTAAATTAATGAAACTGGTTGCAAGTATTTAATTAATTTTTAACCTCAGAATTACCATCTAAGTTCTATCAATTATTATGTTAGATATCAATAAAAACGTAATGATAATAATAAGTGACTTATTGCTCATCATACTAACAATTTCTATAATAACATAAAAGAATTGAATCTTAGCGTTACGAAGATTTAATAATAATCACTGATTGATGTGTAATTTATAATTATTCAATTTTTGTTATACTAAATTACTAGAGGAGATGTCTCGAATATGGAATAGGGCTCGAATATAGCACACTTGGATTTCTGATAAACTAAAACGTGTACTCCGTTAACAATAGTAGGAGTTGAATGCTCTTTATTATAGTAAAAAAAAGTGTGAGTTTCATTGTTCGATGTGCAGTACTGGAAACATGAGATGAAAAAATATATGAACAATCATCCTTGAGTTCATTTTAGATGAGTCTTAAATGTCCATTTTACATTCTCATCAGAGAAGTTATTAGATTTGTGTAAAATTTGATACCTCAGTTTTTGTCAAATATCCACGTTTTGAAACCCCTGAATCCGAAAAACAGGTTTTTACGAATGTGTCTGTCTGTATGCTTGTCTGCCTGTAAGTATGTCTGTCTGCGAACTCGATAACTTATGAAACAATTAATCTATTAGATTGGCTTTTGGTACACTATTTTAGTGTCCTAAACTAAAGGTCAAATTTGTTAGCCATCCATTTGATATGATATGAAAAAAAGTCAAGAGAAGAAAAATGTTGATTTTTGAATGCCCCGTAATATTATCGTAAGATTTTTTCTTCTTTTCTTAAAAAATCGAAAATTCAAATTTCGACAGCATACACACATAATGAAAAATCCTTCAAATTACATTTTTCGTTCAAACTATGCAAAATACAGAAGAAGATGAGTAAACAAAAATGGTGCATTTCAAAAAGATCCAAAAATTTGTAATCAATCACTTTTGGATAGGATGCGTAGTTTTCGTTTTAATTGTGAAAACATAATTAACAGTAAAAAAATCGCGCCCGCAGCGTTGGTGCATTATCATTAAAATTTTTGTATTTTAATTTCTTTATTGTCTCACATGTAGGATTTAAAAAAATTAAATTTCTTAAATGTTTTTAATGCTACTTTTTTACGATTAAAACAGAACTATCTAAAAATTATTCATTACAAATTATTTATTTTTATATTTTCATCAGAGAAGGTATTAGATTTGTGTAAAATTTGACCCCCCTAGTTTTTGTCAAAAGGCCCACGTTCTGAGACCCCCTGAATATTAAAAAAAAATTGGATACACATTTTTTCATGATTCAAAACACACAGTTGTTCATAGTACTGTAAAAGAAGAATGTTACTTTTCGATATCCCTACAAGATTATCATATCAACATTCAGAATTTTTTCGAAAAATTGAATATTCAAATTCTGACCGCAAAAATACTGATCAAAAATAAAAAATTGCATTTTGCGGTCAAACTATGCAGGATAGGAAAAAAATGACAAGACAAACATTGTGCAGCCAAAAAATATCTACAAATTTGTTATTGATTACTTTTTTATAGGACATGTAGTTTTTGTTTGATTTATAAAAAAACATTAAAAAAACAAAAATTAAATTTTTCGAAACACGACACAAGCTAGGAAAAACTAAATAGATAAAATTATTTTCATCGACAGTAGAGCAAACTAATTTTTATTAATGTTTTTTTTACATTCTGTTCATAGAAGGTATTAGATTTGCGTAAAATTTGACACCCCCCCCCCACGTTTTGTCAAATGTTCACGTTCTGAGACCCCCTGAATCCGAAAAATAGGTTTTTACGAATGTGTCTGTCTGTCGGTCTGTCTGTATGTATTTATGCCTGTCTGTATGTATTTATGCCTGTCTGTCTGTCAGCACGAAAACTTTAAAAAAAATTATTCTATCAGATTGGCCTCTGGTACACTCTATCAGTGTCCTAAACTAAAGGCCAAGTTCTTTAGCCAGCCATTTCGGATAAAAATTCACAAAGTGAGTGCATTTCAAATATTTTTAATTTTTTTTTTTAATTTAATAATTTTCTGTACAGAAATTCATAGTATTTAAATATCAAACAATTGATCCAAATGACTTTTTTCATAAAATTAAAAATAGTCAGAGTTATAGCATTTACAAAATTCCAAAGCAAACGAAAATTAACCTTTTAAGACAAATAACGGACGATATGAAAAAATGGTAGGAGAAGAAAAAGTTTAATTTCTAAATGCCCTAGAAGATTATCATAACAACTTTATGAGATTTATTGATGAATCACAAATTCAAATTTTGACCGCATACAAAATAATGGAAAATCGAAAAATTACATTTTTTTATGCACCAATTTCAAAGTATTTCAAAGTTTCTTAATTATATTAATGCATTTAAAAAAACATATTTATAGTTTATACACACACACAAATATATATATATATATATATGTGTGTGTGTGTGTGTGTGTGTGTTTGTGTGTGTGTATACATAATTTAGAAGTTAAAACACAATAAGGCTGCTCAGTAGACCGTAGTAGTGCAGTAGGGTTAGTAGAATAGTATTGCAAATGAGTTATGGAAACGCTTTTCTTTAAAGGTTATGCTTTTTAGACATGAATAATTTGTAGGTAGAGGCTCGAATATGGCACATTTTTTTACCAAAAACTCACAGTAAGACATTATTCAACTTTCTGAATGTTAAAAAAAATAGTTTCATGTATCCCTGTACTTAATTCATTTTCTGCGATGGATGTTACACTTTGCCAGATGAGAAATCTTGGGTAGAGTGTACTACCTGAAACGAATGATGTCAGACTTGTTGCATCGGAGCATAATGAGCCCTATGAATGTGCGACTATTGCAATAAGTGCGCTGTATATTGTATTCTTCAAAATCATATTAATAAAAATTTGCATACTGTTAACTTAGTTACTTTTGGTGTATTTTGATTTTTTGCAAGGTGTTCCATATTCGAGTCACCGTTTTTCGATTTTCGAAAACCTCGTTTTTTGGAAAATCTTCATTTCTAAAAGAACAGTTGGTGATGTAAAAACATCAACCTCACGATGCAAAAGGTTATTCAATAGCCTTTCGAATGACCTATTATTCTTTTAATTTCGGTTCATAGAGTCCCGGCAATCCATCAAAAAGGAGTTGGTGTGCCATATTCGAGCCATTTCCTCGATGTATTAATAAACTATTAAATAAACCGAATGATAGAACGACTTCACACTATGTGAATAAAACCTCTAAGTATCATATGGGTATAGACAACAAACCCTCCACGTCAACCACACATACAAGGTTGCCAACACTGTTAAAAGAATCCTCTACACGGAGAAAAATGGTTTTTAAAATCAGAGGTAAAAGTACTATCTCACTTAGTAAAGTTTTACACGAACTGGGTGAATGGTGGAAAGAACATAAAATTCTGATAAAAAGTGCTATTACACAGGATTTAGAACTATTTCTACATGGTAAAAATGATTATTTTTGTAAGTGATAAAATTAGCAATATTTTAAAATTCTAAACGCTAAAAATCATGGGATACTTTGAGAGGTATTTATGTATTTTATCTTATCCTAAAAAGCATTTTTTATCTGACTGCTCAAAATATAATACCTTATGTACAGTAGCACTAAATATAATGTAAGGAGGGCAAAATTAATATTTTTAGAATAATATTTATGATGAAGGAGAGGACATCATACTAAATTACATGAAGAAAAATGCCTTTTATCCGATAGCGATTTAAGCTATGAATGAAAAATAATATTTGCCATCAACCATTGCACAAAATGAATAGTTGTGAGAGTACTAAGCGCTAAGGTATAATAAGAATTCGTACTGCTCCACATAGTAAAAGTTCTTTTGCACTGTAGCTTAGATTAACTGTGCCGCATAGTCATTTCTTTAAGGGTGCACAGTACATTATTCTATCCGAGAAGTAATTACTTCTATTTCAAATAATAAAATGCACTCCTGAAGATCTTTTTTTGCATTCACATTTACTTTTGGAGCTAGATTCCATAACCAGTCGTGATGTGAAACGTGAATCATCGCGCATCCGCATGCTACTCAGTTCTTTAGTTGATATTGATCAAATTTTCCAATAACTTTATTGTTTATCAAAACAGTGAAAAGTAAAACTAAATATTTTATTATATATCTGTTGAAAAAACTGGAATATTCCATGGCAAACTATCAAAAGGATTACTTTTCTACCTGAAGGTAAGTTTATCCAAAACGCAACCTTGTTTAAACATTATTTTATAATGACTTACATTTAATAAATTTATGCTATTTTCTTCACCATTTATTTATGTGAAAAATGAAAATTTTAGTTTTCATTATTTTCTTGTGGAAACAATTTATAAATGATCAAATAAAGGCCACTTCTCATGTGATTATCCATACTTATTTATTCGTTTCTTATTCATTTCAATTTTCATAGAATTTACAGTTAAGTCTTCTTAATTTCAGAAATCTTATAAGCGTAGGCTCATTACAGGTTCTATAAACTCACTGGTATAATTTATTACGTTTCCAGAAATTTAAACTATGTCAAATTGAGAAGACTACATTATATGTATATTACTGCATTAGGCAGATGTACATCCAAGAGCATAAACGCATCCCTGACGACACAGTTACTGTCTCTCTCCTTCTAACCAACTTCAATGTTAGAGGGAGAGAGATGGCACACTGGTACGTCAGCCAAAAGAGTACGAATTTCTACGGATAGTCGACGCCAAGTAGACGCCTATTCAAAATATGTTGCAGGTATATTAACCAGAAATTTTTCGACAAATTCGTAGGACGGAGAGAGATACATGGATAGTGGAAATTCTACAATAAGGTCAACAATTTGAATTTAGTACTTGCAGTCATCAGGCGTCTCTCTGAAGTTATTTTAAACCTCTATTTGACATACCTTTAACCTTTCTTATTCTATTTTAATTTTTAATGGCAGAAAAAAATTATTCTAGCACACTCATTATTTGCGAAATTTTTCTTTTTGCAGAAAATCAAAATGCTGTGGCATGCTCTTTATTGCCAACGCTGATAACACCCACACAGATATAGTATGGCACTGTTCTGAAAATATTTGACCTAATACATGATATTAACTGTTTTGCAGAAAGCTTCAGAAATAGATCAAGTTTTAAAGGACAAACTTCATGGAAAAGGACTTCGATTTCAGCCTGTCATTGTATTTCCGGAGCCAATTAGAAATTTGAAATCGGTCTATGATGTTGTAGATAAAAAAAAACTAATAAATAACTGAGAACGAAATACAGATAAACATATATAATAATAAATCGATTTTCATTGTACTTTTATAAGAAAATAACATAATATAATCAGATTTTCTACCTAGCGTTAAGAGCTATCAAAATGCCACACTTCATATTTTAAGCAATTAGAATTACTATTTGGTATATTTATAGAAATTATTCAATACAGTACTTTTAGGTATTAAAGGAAAGCTCAATTTACCATGTATCATAGTATGAAATCTATTTTTAATATGGTTCTCGCAGATATCTATGTAGCAAGAGCACACTAAACAGTTTGAAGTAGTAAAATTTACCATGTAGCATAGCGCATAAGGCTAGTCTGCACGGGATACGCAGGTACCTACAGTAGTTATACCTGGTACTTGACTAGGGTCAAGTTTACTATGTGACCAAGTACAATTAACTCTTAAATCAATTAGCGAAACTACGTTTATGTGAACTGTGTATTAGTAATAATGATTGAAACTACTATGTAGCATAGAATATGATGCTGTTTTTGTTGGTGTAAAATCCCTTGACTTCATACTATACATTATTTTGGTGAAACATTGTAAACTACTATTAAGCTCTATGTGTCACCAGTTTACTATGTGAAATAGTGAAAACTTCTCAAATTCTTAGCACAATTAACCAACTATTTTTCTCTGTGTAGAAAGCTTAATATACATGTGAGTTAAGTCATTTGTATATACCGTACATTAATTCAAATATACCATCACGTTGTAAAATTAATATACATGTATATTAAAGTCGGTAAAACAGAGTGCGTGAAAGCAACAAGTGCTTTGATACCTTAAAATCTTTTCTAATATTAAAAAATAAAGTAATAACATCAAATTCGTCGACTAAATACTTATTTATAATTAAAGTGTAACGTGCGGGTGAAATTTTTTCTAAAATTCACTGTAAATGTTAGAATTTGAACGTGAGTACAGGTGTACAGTTGAGTACAGGTATAATCATTTTCTTATTTGAACTTTTCCGCTTCAAAACCAGTGAAATTTATATTTATTTAGGAAGAAATGTTTTCCTTTATTATTCATAATTGAAAATTACTGACAAAATTTTATTTAATTTGTGTAAAGTGCAAATATTTGCTTTTTCTAATAAATGATTAACATGCGGTATATGAAATTTAATATACATAGTCTCCTAATGGAGATATCGTATACTAAATTTTCAAATTTAATATACAAATGTATATTAAACGTATATTAAAATCGTAAACTTTTTTAGCAGTGAACATTGAATTAAAAAAATGATATTTCTTATTTAATAATGAGAATTTTTATTGGGCTCTCTAATTGATTAAAAATAAAATTTTTGGTTGATTTTTTTCTTCTCTTAAAAAAAAATCTCACTCTGCGAGGAATCAAATTTATTTGATACCTATGGGAAAGAATGAAGAGAGGAAAATCAAGTATCAGGAATGAAGAATGAAGCATCAGGCATCAATAATGGAAAATAAAACTCACAACAAGTCCGGTTTCAGAAACCAGTCATATAGTAACCGAAATAAAAATGAAATTCTCTTTGGGAAATTATTAATTTGGGTCTCTTTTTGAAAGTTGAGAATAAGAGAAGCAAACACATCTTGGTTGTGTGATATCTTGCACGATGGACCATAGTGGCAGCGAGAGTGAACGCCTGGGGCGCTGCCGGATGCTTTCGCAGATCCGCACTACGGCAGTATACTAGTAGAGTAACTATATAAGAAAGTAGGTCCATTCTTTTTCTCTCTCACTCTCTTTCTCTCTATTTCTCTCTCTCTCTCTCTCTCTATTTTTCACTCAAATAGTGACTGACTTGCCAGGAGATGCGAGCATGGCGGGTTCAAGGTCCAACAATGAAATGCACTCAAGAATTAAAATACAAAATCAACATTAATGCGCAGGAAACGATTCTCAGCTACTGTGTGCTCAATTAAAATCTTCGGGCTAGGAAATATTTATCTGGATGTTCTATTGAAATCCAAATATATGCAGGGATAATTTTTGAATTTAGATGGATATCATAAGCACTTCTTTCGAATTTTTGAAAGAGCTCCTTTGTACACAATTTGATTGTTCATAACTTTGCATTTTTACTTATTTCTAAATACAGAGTGAGAAAACTTATGTAGCTTAATAGCTGGTTACTGATCAGGGCCTATAGAGAATTATGTGGAGAAAAATGCAACGTTCAGCAAAGTCTGATATTCACATTGCAAATCTGTAGCATATGGTCAAGAATGTTCGCCATTAATCTTTGCCTAAAATATGTATATGGAATGTAAGCTTCCTATGTGTCTCCTAAGGGTTTATATTCTTCTTGCACCTTCTTATCTATTCATTTACACATATCCTACACACTTACTTGGTAGTAAGTTTAAGTAAGTTTAACTTTTTACAGTTTAAGGTTTGTTCCGAACTACCAAGAGCAAGAGCTTTAAGTACTTAGAGAAAACCTTTTTCTCTAGAGCTATTGGTCCGACTACTCTCCGGAGATGCACAACTCCCTTGATAGGCTTGTGTTAGCCGAATGGGCCGCTAAAGAAATTTTATTCAATTTACTTTAAACCTTCTGAATTTTTTCTTAATTTCGTTAGAATTCCCTTTATATCACAATCAGTTCAATGTAATTTAATTGTAAAGAATAGGCTTTGAACTTTGTTTAAGACATTTGAATTGAAACGAAATTCAACTACATAAGAAAATAACTTTTCTTGCGTGTGATATCAGATAAATGCAAGGACTTGCATGTTGGTGGTAATAGTAATAACGTGTTCGCTGACAGGTGTGTGAGTTTACGAGATTTGTGCAAAAGGTGTGAGTGGAGTGTTAAGGTGGCAGCCTAGGAGGCTGTTTCGCGGACACTGTAAGAATCAGGTGATTAGCCCAGTGCCGTCGCTTACACTAGCTAATGCAGTTCGAGATAATGCAGTTTGTAGGTTAAATTACGTTGACGAAGGTTTTTTTTATTGGTTTTGTGCAATGATAATGGAATATATATTTATGAAGTTATTACACTAGATCTCTGTTCTTAATATTATTGAGGTATGTGGAAACATCTTGTCGAACTGGTTTTTTACAGTAGCAATTAAAACAATTCACATTTATAAGAACTTTACGTCCGATGAATTTTAAAAACAAACATTATTATAGCGATAAGGATTTCTAAGAAATAGCATGGAATTAGCTTTAGTAGAGAGTACAATATTGATTTTAGAATGAAATCAGTAAAAGGAACAATATTTATTTATGTCATAAATAACCTAACAAAACCTTGTTAAGTAGAACTATGCTGGAATATTTTGTTTTTCTGGCTAGTCGAAAAATAAAAATTTAAAAATAAAACTGGTAACGTGGAATCAGGAGAAAGAGGTATTGAGGGAAGTGCAGGGGAATTTTTTTCGTAGGAAGTAGGAGGTGTAGTAGGGTGGAGGAGTATTGAAGGTGCTGGACTTAAAAATAGCAGGGTTAAAGAAAAAAGGTGAACATTTTTGTAGATATATCCAGGAATTTGATGTTATGTGTCTAGTAGAAACGTGGTAGCAAGAAAGAAATGAGATAGAACAGAGTCAAAGCTGCCAAGGGGTATAGGTGGAGGCTCGAGGAGGCGCTCAGAGTGAAGAAGAAATAAAGGGCTAGTGGGGGAATTATAGCGCGGGTTATGGATGGATTAGAGTTAGAAATTTATGAAGAAGGATAGAGGAAGCAAGTATAAATGAGGACAGTAAGTATAGGAGAGGTAACGTGTAAGTTTGTGACAGTGTACAACAAAGATGAGATGGAAAAGATTTAAAAAAAATGTAATACTTGCTTGGCGAAATAGAGGAGGGTATAGTAGTACAGGGGATAAAATAATAAATAAGGAGTGGGAGATTTTAAGAAATTGAATGGAGGATAGAGGCTTGGCGGTGACGAGTGGCATGGTAAGAGGAAATGAAGAAAGGGCATACACATGTAAGTAAGATAGGGCTATAGGGTAAGAAAGACTATATAGTCAAGAGGTTAGAATCAGGCGTCGAGGCCGTGATGGAATGGGGAATGTAAAAAGATGAAAAGAAAGGTGAAGAAGAAGTACAAAAAGAAGTACAAAAAGTGGAAACTGCAAAAACAGGAGAGTTCGTAGAAATGAGGAAGGAGTTTAGATTGATATCTAAGTAAAAAGAAGAAGAAAAGAAAAAGATCTGGTAGAGAAGTTTAGAAGTGTTACGATAGAGGGGGTGCGTGGAAGATAATAAATAGGTTTAGGAAGTTTGGAGTCGGGATAAGTAAGAAGGTCTGGAATGAAGAGTAAAAATAGTTTTTTTAAGAATCGTTTCAGGGCTCATATACACAAAAGAGAGATGACAAGAGTACATTAGAGAGAGAGGCAGTGATGGAGAAGTTGAATGACTAGGAGATAGGAAACAGATAAGGAAGTTAAGAAGGTCAAAGGCAGCAGGGCTGAATAAGGTAGAGAAAAAGCGTAGCTGCTTAGTACACAAGAGGTTAGGGAGAGGCTGTAGGAGGTAGTGAAGAAAGTATGGAGGAATGAGGGATTTCCAGGAGGGTGAAGAGAGCGGTTAATAGTGTCACTATACAAGAAAGAAGATAGTGATAGGCAGAAGGCAGGACAATCATAGAGGGATTGCGTTAATGCATACGGCGTACAAAGTGCACGCGACGGTGATTCTGAGAAATAGGGGGGGGG
>NC_046661.1:55915578-55916587 GCF_010883055.1 Belonocnema kinseyi | reverse complement strand
GTGAGTGAGAAGGGAAAATGTGGCGATGAGGCAGGTATAAGGGCTGAGAAAGAGTATCTTATTTTATGGAGTAAAGGTGTGGGGATGGAAGGAAAGTGATAAGGTAAGTGAGATACAGGGGAGAGGGTGGAACGATGGAGTTTCAAAGAGAAAGGTATTTCAGAACGAATGAGCTGCAGATCAAGGATGTCAGAAGGATGCACGAGGAACGAAGGAAGGTGTATAATATGTTTAAGAAAAACAAAATGGAAAGATAGAAGGCATCAGGGGAGGAAATGAGAGACAGTAAGTCACGAGCTTATAGCGAGGATGAGACGTGGGTGCATGGAGAACTTTAATAGGTTTTAGCTTCTTAAGAAAAGGATGTGTGAATTGTGCGGAAAGGGAGATGAAAAAGTGGAACACTAGTTGAAGGAGTGTAAGGAGGTAAGGGGAGTGGAATAAGCAAGTTGGTATTGGAGCATGAAAGAGAGGACGAATGGGCAGTATCAAGGGTGAACGAGGTGTTGGGTAAGAAGGAGAATAAGAGAATGAAGGAGGAAGAGGAATGGAGAAGGAAATATTAGAAATAGGAGAGGAAGTAGAGATAAAGAAAATGTAAATATTGTAGATGGTAAATAAGTATTAGGTATTAGACGCGGAAGCATAGTTTGCGAGGTCGGGTAAAGTGAGAAATCAGGGACATACGTGCGAGGCGAGGCGAAGCGAGGAAGGCAAGGCTGTGAGAGCGAGGGGCCGTATAGGTAAGGCGTGTATAAATGTTAATTTCTAAGATTTAGTTAAAAAAAAATCTGTAAAAAATGGAAGTGTAAGCAAGTCAGTTTCTAAATCCAGCAAGACGAAAAATAAACGTTCCTCTACATATCTCTTAGTAGAATAGAATAGAATTCAGTATAAAGACAGGTTGACATACGAGGGTAGTTCAATAAGTCTTTAGAATGACCAACAGATGGCGCGCGAATCGCTCCAAATCATCTGTTTTCAGTCAGCACCACTCCCGACTAGATAT
>NC_046661.1:55910599-55915478 GCF_010883055.1 Belonocnema kinseyi | reverse complement strand
GGATGAAACATGGATACACCATTACACTTCTGAGACAAAGGAACAATCCAAACAGTGGATTTCCACAGGCGAACCAGCTCCAAAGAAGGCAAAGACCGTAAAATCAGCTGGTAAGGTTATGGCTACCGTTTTTTGGGATGCACGTGGAATTATGCTTATTGACTACTTGGAAAAGGGTAAAACAATCACTGGTGAATATTATGCATCATTATTAGAGCAGATGAAAGAAGAAATTGAAAAAAAACGACCACATGTGGCGAGAAAAAAAATTCTCTTTCATCACGACAACGCCCGAGTCTGCTTATTTTGAGGAACTTCCGAAAACGCAATTTTCTGAAGGATTAAAAAAACTTGAAAAGCGATTGACCAAGTGTATAGAGCTCCAAGGAGATTATGTTGAAAAGTAAAAAAAAATGTACCCAAAAAAAATTGTTTTTATACTTCATTCTAAGGACTTATTGAACTACCCTCGTAATTGGATCGCAGAAGCAAAACTTTGAATGCTGAAAAAGATTAAAAACATAAATCACGGAGTAGAAAAGTTTCCAAAAATTAAAATTTTTGAAAAAAATAAAGTTTAGTATTTTTTATCTGTTAGAATAATATTTTATAGGCCAAGTCCAAAAGTCCGGACATTCATACGTTTATGAACGTTTATAATATGGTTTAGTCGACACGCACGGATCTGGAAAAGCGAAGGGGGAGGTGGAAAAGGGAACGGGGAATGACTTGTATATGGACCTATATACACAAGTCATGTCCCTTCCCTTTTCCAGCTTTTCCTCACCTTTGACAGGTCCGTACGTTTAGACTCGACTGCGTTATAAGCGTACATAAACGTACGGACTTTCAGGACGTATAGGAGCACTTCTTACGTCATTCCGAAATTAAGTAGGAATCGTCAGTAAAAAGAATTTGAATTAATTTGAATTTTGTATGCCAGTTTTATAGTACTTACGTTACTAGATTTTATCGATATGGTGGTCCCCAGAATAAACGTATTTTAATTGACTTATAGGAACATTTAAAAAACTTGAGAGTGAGGGAATGATGAATAAGTTGAGGGAATGATAATTATAAGTAATTCATGAACCTTCATAAACAAATGATTGTTTATTTTGTATAGAAAATCTAATACTTTTAGTTTTTTAAATATTTTTAAAACGTTATTAGGAAATATTAACTTTAAAATTACAAAGTAAGACTAATATTACAGTTTGAAGATGACTTTAGATACTTATAGCAAAACTTATTTTTATTATATCACACTTAATCACAATGCGATTGCAACATTAAACTATAAATGGACAATTTACAAAAATATTTTATTTTCTTAGGAAATTTAAAAATCTCTCATAGAGATTTTAAAACACTCTATTAAAATTTTTATATTAACTCATTGAATCTTAAAGTTAGTAATATTATTTTTGTTCATAGATCAGTCTACATTCAAATCTCGCTATCTACTTTAATATTAAATTCTTATA
The DNA here is from genome assembly GCF_010883055.1 of Belonocnema kinseyi. NCBI lineage: Eukaryota > Metazoa > Arthropoda > Insecta > Hymenoptera > Cynipidae > Belonocnema > Belonocnema kinseyi. The sequence continues at coordinate 55,913,991 of NC_046661.1, read as the reverse complement.
ATTTAAGCTGATATATTTCCTTTACGGAATAAAACCTTTTTTGATCCAGTTTGTAGGATTAATCTTCTGTAGAACATCTGTCCAGTGGTACAACTGTTCATCGTTGATTGTAGGCCATCTCCGGGATTTGATTCCTCTTTCCATTCGCTTTACCAAAGCGGCATCCTCAGACATTGAAGTTATTTTCTCCGGGTAAATTTTGTCATTTCATCTGATGATAACATAATCACGTATATCATATTGTACATCACTTGAAGTATGTCCACCATGGGACCGCGTTTGTACTTTAATACGTTTTGTTGGAGTGGAAATGACTACATTTGCCCACACATTGAGAGCACGAAAGACTTCTGAACTCCAGCATATGATAAGTAAACACAAACTGGCGAATTTTTTGAGTTTCACGGAATGCAATGATAGTGTCAGATTGTTTGACTAGATCTTCTATTCTTGTGATACCAGCGGTGTTAAATTCAAACAACATAATCAAAGGACGTCTAGTCATAAAAACGTTTTTTTTCAGTGAATTTAAATCCACTATATCTTTTTTTTCAGCTACGGCTTTGTCGGTAGATATTTTCAATGTACCACCCACGCCGTCTGGTGCACCTTTGCCATGGCCTGGTTCTGAGTAGTGCCATGAAAACCATGTCGTTCCCGGGAATAAGTCATTAATATGATGGTATACAGTGTGGAATATCAATTTGTTTTTAGAATGGCTAACAGGGCTATCACTCAGTATGTGGATTCTGTGAATATTATAATTCTGACGTTTAATCTATTCGAAAATTGGTACTAAGTGAGCCCGCACCGCCATCGAATCATGTCTGTTATTGTCAGGTAAAGAGCAGAAAGTTTTGATTCTAACAATTCCATTGTCAAGTAGATATAATTCACATGTATGAAGTGTGATTTGATTTTTGCGCTGTGAAAAAGAACTGCTTGTATCTCTTCGTTATATTTAGAGCAATAATTTTCACTGAATTTGATATGTATAAGAACTTCTTGCTCAGTCAAAGTTTTTTTAAGTTCCGAAACGGTTTGATACTGGTGAGTTATCGTAGCAATGCGCTGAAAAAATGAAGATAATGTTTCTTCGAGTTTTTGTGCTAGTTCTCTGGTTGACAATGTGATCTCTTTCTTACCAGGTTTACGTACAGTCTTTATCTTTTTCAAATGATGTAGTTTCATACATCCACTGATAGAATGTCACCATTCGACTTGGCTGGGGAAGATGATATTTTCATTTTTTATGTTTACAATCTTGACGATTTCTCAGAAAACATTTACTTGAATAGACGTCACATGTTATCATAAATAAAAGTCTTGTTAAATTGCAGTTATGCAATGGTTTAATTGCATGTAAGTTCGTGACCATCATTTTGACATTTGCATCGATCATACATTGACACGTATTTCGGTTTTTTATGTTAGCCCAAGTCACCCAAAAAAGTCAAAATCTACAGAATGTTGCTAAGCTTTCTTTATATCCGACTCTAGTCAAAATTTTTTTGTGTAAATTCTTCATAGTATTACTTAAAAAACGCTTTTGTTTTACTTGTCCTTTGGCCTGATGAAATATTTATTTCCTCGCCACATCTTGGAATTTTCATCTTTTTCTAAAATCTTGTAACGTCCTGTTTAAAATTGTCTGGTTCTAAATTTCGCAATATTTCTTCTTTTCACTATGTTTTTTCAACCGACGAGTGTAACTGTCGATCAGTTGTTTAGTAATGACTTCAGAAAATATAAGCTTCTTTTTCACTAGCTTAGAAACTTGAACGTTCTTTAAAAGTGCTGATACTTTAGCTTCAGGAGACGTTAGAATTGGTTTGGTTTGCCTTTTGACATCTCTTACGGTATTTATTTATATTTCTTTTTTTCAAACTTTTCTGTAATCTGGCTATTTTTGCAGATTGTCTTGCTCGACGCCTTCTTAGTCCCTGCCTTTTTAAGCAGCTGCTATGCTTTTATGCGGAATATTATTTTGAAAAAACGGGTTTTACAGTAGGTCTGGAACTAGAATGTGTGTCATTTTTAAACCTTGTCGAATCCTTACATATTTTTGCTTTTTTGTCTCTATGTCTTACTACTTTTCTTCCAATTTTTTTATTTGCATTCTTTCTCTGGAACTTATAGTAGATACAGGTTTCACTTGACCTTTATATATTTTTGTTAGGTATTTAGCTCTTTCAGTTTCGCGAAGTTTTTCTAATTCTTCGGGGCTGGACTTTATTTTTTCTCGGCGCTTTCTATCGTATTCCTTCTTCCTTAATTTAGCTTCGGCATCAGACAGCATGCTTTTTCTTGTTATCATTTGACTCTACAACAACAACAAAAGACCATTAATTCAAGGATTATATAATCAAATAAATAAAAAAATCAAGTTTGACAATTATTAAAGTACTGCCAAATATCGAAAGACAGTAAGACTATTCGTGAATGATTGTGAATGCGCTCATTTATCGACTGTCGGTAAAGGTGTGAGGGAATGAGTTTCTTTATGAGACACATGTAAAATCTATATTTGAAAGCTTGTATATTACTTTTTATGCTAAGTTTCAAAGATTTAAAAAAGTTCATAGCAGTTTTAATAGATTACTTAAAATGGCGAACAAATTTCTTGAGAATATTTTGATTTAAAAATTCAAGAGTGTTTTAATCTGGAACTTGGGACATAGTGAGGGCATGACTTTCCGGGTACTAAATTATTGTTATTATTTGAAGATACCCATATGACTCGGAAATTACAGTCAATACTATTAGCCTCAGTGATGTTCTTTTTAAGGAAAAAAATATCCGTCATATATCGGTAAGCTTTTTGCAAAATCTAACAGGAGAGGAATTTCGAGATTTTGTGAGAATCACCCAGGCACCACTTATTTTATATTTTATGCGTACAGCTTAAAACTGAAAAGTTATTACGTGTGGTTATTTACATTTTCGGTGAATTTAGGATTTTCGGAATTTAAAGTTTTGAGAATTTACTTATTTCAAAGATTTGGAAATTTAATCATTTTGGTCGGTTGTGTAGTTTTATTAACTTTTATACTAAGAATATTTCATCTCATGCGTAGATATGGCATAGATAGTTTTCGTTAAAAGAAACTGAAGATCTATTAAATCTTTTAATTGAACAATTTTTTTCAGTAACTTGATTGCAGCGCACTTAAACTCTATAGCATTTCTTTGAACTATGTGGATTTCATAATTTATTATAAAAACAAAAAATTATATAAAGATATAAGTCGGAATTCCATTCAATTCTCTGTAATTAGTTTGAATTTAGTTGATTCTTTTAAAATTTTGAGTTTATCTAAGCTTATTTTAAAATACTTTAAATTCCATTAAATTCATCAGTCAATTAATTAGAAGGGAACTTTTTCTAGAAA
>NC_046661.1:55871801-55910499 GCF_010883055.1 Belonocnema kinseyi | reverse complement strand
ACTATTACGGTTGGTCTGGGACATTTAAGTCCCGTAGCAGTTAGATTGTAGAATTGTACAAACTACTTTACTGAACCCTTTTTTAAAATCCTCAATGAAATTAACGACGTAAGGTAAAAGTTTAATAGATAGGTAGACATTCGGTATCATCTAGTTTTAATAGTCATCCTTCTCGTTATACCTCCCTCTCGTGTTTGGTTTAACGCAGGAAATAAAGAACGGAATTCCATCCAAATGCTAGCTGCGCTCGAAATGTCTTCTTGTCCGAGATTCCACCCGACCTAAGATTGGCCGAACAGCTAATGTCGCCAGTTCGACTCTAGTACAATAAAATTACTTCAAATTGACGAGTTGTTCCAAAGTCAAAAAAGGGTCGTAAAGCTGCGAAAGGGATATCTAGCAAGGGCATTTGTGCGCTCCCAAGCGGTGCACCATAGTGAATGTTATAACAAACAGCGGCACAACCCGTGTGGAAATAACGCTATTTGGCGCTATTACAAGTCGGGCATTAATCGGGGGCTAGTCGGGTTATTAATTTTGACAAAGTACCCAGTCGGGGACTAGTCAGGCACTAGTTGGGCTTTTTCTTGTCAACATTTCAGTCGGGTCCTAGTCGGTGGTCGGTCAGGGGCTGGTCGGGCTTTTTCGTTCACTAATTACCGTACGGGTAATCTGCAGGATCTGGTCGGGAGCTAGTGGGGCTCTGGTCGGGTTATTCTTACGTTTAAGTTTTCGACGAGGTCTTACCAAATGAGGTATTATCTAAAAAATCGTAATGATTTTTTATTCTGAAGCGCTAAGAATATATTTGACAATAATTTTTTTAATTTTTCAGTTTTCAGAATAGCCTGATCTTACAATTTTTTCGTTTCCATAAGAAAAAGTTTGTAAGTTCAAAAACGATTTACGTATTTAAAAAGTATTTTTTTCAAAGAAGTTCTCATTTATCATCCATATGATAAATTCTTTAAAAAAAGTAAACACGAGTCTTTCGAAGAAAATAGTCTTCACGATAAATTCCAAAGACTGAGGATATATCGACTGTATTCTACTTTGCGTGTGTTGTTTCTTCAAATATACTTAAACAGAAATATAAGGCACTGTAAAGAAGTGAAACGCAGTACATATAAACACTGTTTTTGGAGATATTTGTTAAAACTACACTGTAAAAAATTTCGGGAATTTTTTCCACTATTTAGTGTGGGGAAATCCAAATTTTCGTTGGGGAAAATCACTTTCCCCAAGATTTGGGGAAATTTTCCTAAAATTTCTTATAACTCATTAAAAAATTGGGGAAAATTCCCTAAAACTTAGGAAATTACATAATACCTACAATTTTTGGGGAAATTTCCCTAAACTTAGGGTAACTTATACGAAATTTGTGGAATATTCCCTACAAGGTGGGGATTTTAGGTATTCCCACTAAATTTAGGGAATCGTTCCAAAACTAATGTTTAATTTGCCGCGTGATCAGGTAAATCTTCTAAAAATGCTTGAGTGTTTCTGTATGGGCAGGAAGATATTTTGCTCTAAAATAGTCGATAAAATAGCATAATATTTTGAATAATTTTACATACTTTTTGGAGATAATATTTATTGATGTTAAAGTCATCTCAAACAGTTTAAATAAATAATTATTAAGTCAATAATTATGTGTGATAATCGACTGTGCCGGAAGTCATAAGACTCTAAATTTGTATAGATGCTTATTTTTTAATTGATCTGAAAGGTTTGCCATACGTAAATAAAGTCCAATTCTTCAGGTGGTTGAAATTGGAAAGATAAAAAGTTTTTGATTATTCAGTGAAGAGTAGTATCCAAGTAGTAAACTATTCAGCACGGTACAGTACAGATTTCGCTACCATCTTCAGTTTAGTCTTGCGGTTCTGGACTGCTAGCTTTAAAGAAAATCCGCAAGGGCGTGACGTGCCCCCTCTCGCGCAACAGAAATGACGAGTCGAGTGTTTAAGACAGCAGTCCACACGTAACAAAGCGTAATTACCTGGAGCAGAGACTACCGTGATCAACACGGCGGTTCCTTCAGAGCGAAGCTCTTCCATTGCTGCGTTCCAGCTAACGTTTTTTTAAATTAATATTCCACCAACTTTGGGGAATTTAAGTTACATAAATTTATGGATTTTTAAGCGTAGGATTTGTTCTCCATTCAATCTTGGGTAAATTTGAGCACTTTTAAATATTTCAAAAAAGTTTATGGAGATTTCCTTAAATAAGAAGTATTATGACAAACTTTTGTCACCTGGCTAGCTCCCGACTAATCTACCGTGACGCTACTGGTCGGGGGCTAGTCAGATGACCTGACGTTATCTCTCCCGGATAAATTTAAAAACCCTGCAAAGTTGATTTCATGAAAAACCCCATCTTTTTATTTTATCTAATATTTTTTTAATCAGTGCCTTTTTATGTAAGGGTGCATTTTTCCTATTCAAGAATTTTTTTCTCAAAAAATGGAATTCATGAATTTTTCTCGCGAACCATGCACGGTATCCAAACACTATGAGGTATTTTTGCACAAATTTCGAAAATAAATTTTTAAAATTTTATCAAATCTGTCATTTTACATTAAAAATGCGAAAATTCAATTTTTCAACAACAAAATTCTCGTGGTTACAAAAATGGTTTTGTCCCACATACAACTCACAATATATCTCACTGTATAAGCACGCATTAAAAAAAATAGACAGAGTAAAGAATTTAGTATTTTATATTGCATTCCAGTCTTTTCGCTGTTAAATTAAAAAAAAAACCTCATTTTTTTATCATATAATTATTTTTTAAACCTTCCTTATACGGAATACATTCTTTTACTTCTACAGAGGCAAACTCATATTTGTGATTGAGAGAACATAAAAAAATTGAATTCTAAAATATTTCTCGCGATCGATACAAGATATTCTAGAAGAGTAAGATGAAACAAATGTTTTTTGGAAATTCTTACTCATCTGAAGAAGATATTCTATAAGTACATTCAGACCGACTTTTTGTTGAGATCACGAATTTTTTTTCAACCCGCGTGATCAATGTTTTTTTAATTTATAGAAACAAAATTTTCATAAAGTTAAGGAAGCGGAATATCCATGTGACACTGTCAAGAAGGTCTATTATGGATCTGAGTAGAAGTGAAACGTTTTTGTATGGTCAAATGGTAGTCGGAGCGAGTTAATCTAGCGCTAGATGGTCGGACTTCTGACTCCTTTGGAATCTATTTTAGATTTCTGACGTTTAAAATTATTTCAAAGACTGTCTTGAGTCTTAATGACAGACCAGTCAGCACCCTATCATTATTATGAATATTATTAGAGTTATTTTTCATTTTCGATATTTTTTAACTCCCTGGCTCTTTTTGGAGATATTCAGAAAAATATTGAAATATAAGAAACTTAGAAACACCCGTTTAGAGCCAGAAAAGACTTTCTAGAGATTGATTTTTGTTTTTGTCACTTTTAAATACGCTGGCTTTTTTGCAAATGTGCAAACAAATTTTGAGTAAAATACTTAGAAAAATGTTTGGTCATTATGGGCTAGCCAGCACCTGATTAGGGCGGGAAAAGACTGACCACGTGATGATAAGAAAAATACAATTTTATTGTTTATTTTTTGACTGGGGTACTTTCAAACACCCTTGATATTTTTGGAAATTTGCATCAAGATATTGTTTTGAAACTTCCAATTTTTTGTCCTGTTAGGCTAGGCAGTATCTGAATAGAGCCCGAATGAACATTTTAGATTGTGTACGATCTAGACAATGCCCTGACTGGACGCAAGTCTGTACCGACAACTTTCTGTATGGTAAACATGAAATTTTAAAATTTATCGTTCGCATGACGCAAGATATAATAAAAGAGAAAAAGGTTATTTTTGTAGAATTTTTTGAAATCTACAAACTTTTATCTTAGAATTTTGTTGAATCTGTCATTTGTGAAAAAAATAATAAAATTTATATTTTTGCAAAAAATTTCTCATGTTCACAATGCGGTATGGCTCATATCAAACGTACATGAAGTTTTTCTTATGCAAGAAAAAATAAGAATAAATTGGCAAAAAATAAAAGAGTTCCGTTTGTTTGAAAACAGTTTTTTTATTTTAAAAAGATTGATGTAATTTATTAATGTCAAATACTTAAAAAATTTTAACGGATTTAAAAATATTGCGATAAGTCTAATCAGAATCACGAATATGTTTTGAAACAAATTCTTCAAAATTGATAAAGAGGAAGGGAGCCATCATTGTGTAGCTGTAGGCTATGTCATTTTCAATTACTTATGTCACTCAGGCATGATCAATCAAAGGTGGAGCGGGCTATAATGAGTTAGTTCCCATCCACTGTCAGCCCCAAAATCGGCGCTATAGAAGAGTTTTACTGTACCTGGAAAATCAGTAGAGCAATTTATTTGAAACATTAATAATGAGTTACATATATGCAGATACATTAGGTCCATAAGCTTGAGTCATTTAAAGCTATTGAGAAATGAAAGAAAGGAAAAAACTCTTTTTTAGATTATTCTGAAAATATAGACCTGAACTTTGCTAAGTATATGCACGGAAATAAGTGATATAAAAAAGTTATATGCTTATTAATATTATTATTAATATATATTTAGTTGAAAATTGCATAAAGAAATTGATATAAATAATTTGCTTATAAGCGATATTTGGTCATCATTAAATAGGAAAGAGTAGGTGAAAAAAGTTTTTGCATAACAAGCATTTAATATTAATGGCAATAGTTAGATTGCAATTGCTAAGGAAGATTAAAACTTATTTTAGAAACCGAATATTATTTTTTATAGGGTAAAAGACTTTTAAATTCTAGTAGCATCACATTTGAGATATTAATCATTCAGGGAACATAAGATGCGTAGTAAATTCGTTATTTCATAATGTTTCGATATAAATAGACTACTTTCAACACTTTTCCTTGTAATGCCAAAAAAAGTAACTTCATTAATACTTTGCATTGCAAATAAAAATGTGGCGATGGACCCAATAGCACCTTTTGATATTAAAAATAAGAACAATTTATTTTATTTCAAAAAATTTAAATTTGAAAACCAACAGTAAAAAATCTTTAATATCACATTTTTATAACCTAATTTCTCTTGAGAACAAAAAATTTACACGTCAAGGATTTCTATTACTGAAAGCGAAAATTCCGTCTAATTTAAAAATCGATTCTGTTTAAGGTTTGGGAATTCTCTTTTCGTCTTGAATTATATAGAATGGCTATACTATGGAAATTATGAAAGCGAGCTTCATTAATTTTAATTAGAAACGTAATTCCTTATGTTCATCCACGTGGAAGGAAATAGAAATTCTGTCAGTTAGTTTGTCTCGAATACGGCTTCCGCATTTGAGAACGATGAAAAGTTCTTGGGGGTTCTTTTATCGGGGGGATTCCTCAAATTAATTTTCGAGTTACAACAGGGACTCTTCTTGGACTTGATCGACGTTACTGGACCACGACCTATACTTCCTCAATCTCATTCGGTAGCTCGAGAAAGTCGCTGATACTAATCAGCCATCGTAAACAGTTATGGCGTTGGACGTGCGTTATTTCATATTTTATACGTAGAATGAATGTCCAATGGAGCGGTTGTATAAAATTAGATTTGCTATTTTACGCCAAAGGCAGTCCGCAATAAAGAGACCCGTTCGACGCATCCACTTTCAGATAGCATCTTCTGATTTCCAAGCCTTTCAGGAAGCATGGCGATAAAATTAGAACGAAATGAAAACGACTGAGACAAGGAAACATTATGCTGCGGTTTAAACATTGAATTTCTTTTGATAATGATCGCTAGAAATAAAATGTTATTTCTAAAAGGCGCAATATGTGATATATTTTATGGATATTAGTATAAAGTGAAGAGTGCAGTAAGTTGCCATGTTGAGGAATACTTCTGCAGAAAAATGGGCATATAAAATCAGGCATCGAATATTCGGTCCTGTAAATAGGGGTGATGGGTTCCCAGAAAAGTAGCATTTCTAGAACAATACTATCAAAGTTGTAGTAGTAGACGTGAAAAATAGTAATTATTACCTTGTTCGTGACAGCAGTTGTCTTCTATTAATTCTTATAATCTATTAAATAACTTAATTATAGAAATTACAGAATAGAATTATAGATTAAAATTAGAGAATTGTAGAAATTATAATTATAGAAAAAAGTATATTAAAATATAAAAAATATATTTAAAAAACATGTAAGGTAACCCAATTAAAAGATTTTTAAAAATGTATTCAAAAAATTAAAAAAAATTAAAACAACTTCTTGTTCTGCGTTTTTTAACCAATAATAAAAAAATGCAATCATATGTTTAATAAATTTTTTTTAAAATGCGCCTTCTTTAATTGTAAAAAAAGTCTTCGTGCAAGAAAAGAAATAAATATTAATGGACCGTCGATACACATTTTAAATGCTCATTAAATGTTATTATTAGAACTTTTAAAATGGTCTAAAACGCGAAAAAATAAAATATGACACGAAGAAAAATTGTAGTCGATTTAAATTATTTATTTAATAATTATTTTATTTATATTCCTATTAGAAGTTTGTGTATTTTACATACATAACGTCGTATAATAATAAATAATTAGAAAAAGAGAGCTCAAAATTGGGTACTTTAACTTTTCTGAACTGTAGCTTATAAGGAAGGCTTTTTCAACAAGTTTTAACTTGTCGGTTTAGTACAGTGGTTAGCACTCCCGACTGCTGGGTGATAGGTTTAGGTATAGATTTTTTTAATGTCAAAATACTCGCAATCATTTAATATTTATTTTTAAATACCTTTTTTGTTATATCTTTAGATTATATAAATAGTGGGTGTTAAAATTAAACAGATAGTTTGAAAATTAGTTTTTTGTAATTATAAATAATATTCGGATGATATGCGGTCGTATGATGATGAATGGATGGTCTTCAAAACAATCAAATAATTTGTTATCATTTTTAAAATTAACTCTCCGGCATTTTCGTACGCCACCGGTTTGCCAGTACTGACAGTCAGTACTGCGCCAGTGCTGGCACGCCAGTATCGCCAAGAATGACAAGCCAGTACTGGCCCAGTACAGCCAGCCAGTACTTGAACTCCGATAGGCTGTACTGGGCCAGTACTGGGCTGCTGGTGTATTTTTACCTAGACGGTATTTTTTGGAATTTTTTCCACATGAATAATTTTCGATCCATCAGTACAGTGTTTTCAGCTAGTTTTGACATCAGTCTAGCTCAAACAAACATTATTTATATTAAAAATTGAAGGGTGCTAGTCCAAAAGGGGCTGAGGTTTTTGTTGGCATCTTAACAGGAGAGCGATAAAATATTTTGTAAAATTGAAATTATCATTTAAAGATACAAAAAAGTATACTCCCGAGCTGAAGTATTACTAACTTGAGGAAAAAGAAGTCTGATCAGAAGAAATTAGCCAGTTTAGGTGAAATAAATGTGGAAGTTGACAATCTGAAACTGACACTAACCTAAAATTGCAGCAGGCTCAGCTACGGGTTGAGATAAAAGAGCAATTCTTACTTAAAAACTAAAACAAAAACGTGCTACTGAAATATTTAGTTTTTGAATATGAATAAACAAAGTTTGATGTAGAAAAGTTAACTAATTCAGAGAGAGTCGACGAACAATTCTGACGCTAGAATTTCACAGGTTTTCATAATCGTTTTGGGGAAGCGATTAAAAGTAAAATTTTTAGTCTTCTACACAAATAAAAATAATCTTTCGGGATATGGAGATGCTGAATGAGAATTACAGATTTTTTATCCAAAAAAGTTATTCAGTTTGGAGGAAATGAAATTTTTGTGTGACGGTGTCGAGGTTTAACAGATTGTTCTTCGCTTTTTCGCTCTTAAGAGTAAGTAAATGTGATTATTATTTTTATATGAAATTTGACATTATTTGGAATAAATTATGTTGATGAATAAAAGCCGAACTAGTTACAGAAATTGATAGGATACGCTGCATGGGGATCAATTACACTAATTACAGCATGTCCCTTGACACCCTGCGGCATATCAAATTTTTATTACTATACTAAAAATGTGCTTTCGAGCAAATCCTTTTAACAGGCTGTGTAATTGAGTTGAAAAAAGGGTTTGGACCAATAAGCCCCTTTTTGCCAAAATGTCCTTTCGCACGTCTTGGACTGCCACCCTTAAATTGTTTACCTCTGTAAGTCGCAAGAATTCTGAAAAGTTATTTTCTTTAGGATATTTAGTACTTAAAAAAAATTAATTTGCTATACGATTTTTTCACGTAAATCGTACAAACATATTATTTTCTGCAGTTGATGACACAATTAACGATTGGTAAGATTACTTTTTTTGGTTTAAGATATTCAGAAAAATTATACTCGGTTCTGAATGTTGAGGCCGCACGATTGAATGATTTTTGTCTAATTTCTTGCATGCGTCATCTACATAATTATATCTCGGTACAAGCAGAACTATTCTATGAATTTTCGCCGCATATAATGTAGAATCTATAATCTATAATGTAACATTTTATTGAAAAATCGGGTTTGCGTACCTTAAGATATGATTATGTAGATGGCGCACGCAAGAAATTAAAAAAATTTAATTGTGCGGCCTCAAAATTCAAAACCCAGTACTCTATTGAATGTTTTTGTCTACTTTTTTGCATAAGTTATCTACATAATCATATATCAGATTTAGCATAGCCACTTTTTCGATAAAATATTTTTATTCTGTTCAATAATAAAAAAGAAAAGAACAACAGTAGAAACGTTCAGTATTAGCTATCCATGCATTTTCGCCGCGTATAATCTAGATTCTAGATTATAATCTGTAATGTAAACATTTTACTGAAAAATCGGCTCTGTGTGCTTCAAGATTTGATTATGTAGATTACGCATGCAAGGAATTAGACAAACATTTTTAAATGTGATGCCTAAAAATTCAGAACCGAGTACTCAATTGCTAAATATCCTAAATCAAAAAAAGAACTTTTATCATTTATTGATTGAGTCATCAATTTCAGAAAATAATATTTTTTAAGATTTATGGGGAAAAACTTTTTTTTTAACTAAAGAAGTTTTTTTGACAAAGTACTGAATATTCCGAAGTAAATAATTTAATTTATAATAATAAACTATAACTTAATAATAAAAGTCAGACTTATGTACAAAATATTTGAGAACACTCGACTTATGGATTAAAGATATTTCATGTGGAATTTTTTTTTTAAATACCGTTTATAGCGTAAATTTGGTAGGAAACTGCGGTGTAAATGAACAGAGGTTCTTTATTCTCTACAGATTTATATTATTACTACAAATATTAACCGATTATCAGGAATCTTTTTTAATTTTTTGTTGTAATTATGTCAATAAATGCATTCTCTTGATTGAAATAGAATTAATCAATGATTTTATAATGTCGAGGTTGAAAAATTATGGAAATGCAAGAGCAGCTAACAATGAGTGCTATCAATCGCTATTTTGATTATTAAACAAATTATAAACATTTATTCGAGAAATCGGTTCTTCTGGTTATTTAGATGAAGTATGCAAAAAATTAGACAAAAATATTCAAACGGGCGGCTTCATAATTCAGAACCGATTACCATTCCGATAAAGGTTCTTAAACCCTAAACTTTCACTTTGAATAAAATAAAATGATAGAACGATATATTATACAGTTTTGCAAATTTTTGTTCATTCTGATTGTTTAGTGACATTATTACACTTTACACCTTAATGTTTTATCATTTCATCTTTGCGACATTTTGAAACATTATTTGCTTATTGAATAAAATGCAATTTTTCTGGTGAAATATCGAAAAATTGTCAAATAATTTTTTAGAGATATTTTGAAGAGGATAAACTTGGCTGATTAAACTTTTTTTGTATCTTCCACATTTTCAATGAAAATGCGAATGTTGTCATAAAAAAATTATGGTGCAAATATCATTTAAATAATAGCTTGAAACAATAAAACTCCACTTTGGAACTTATGTGCTTCACTCCACATATATAGATACATCTATGAAGTGTACCCACCACAAAATAAAAAGTTGTCTGATCGGTCCAAAGAGTGGGTACAATTTTTCGGCTTTTGAAGCACAGCCTTCTTCTCAAAAATATACCACCTTGCATCAAAAATGTGTGAAATAAAATTTCACCCGCAACGTTTTCGATATATTTTTTTACTGCTTTCAACAAGGTTATAACAATTTTCGAAAAAATTAAAATTTTAACCTCATTCCTAAAAAAATCAATTAGACTTTCCTCAAATATGGACAGTTTTGATTCATTTATTAATATTTTAGTGAAAAAGCTGTGGCCTTTTATTGTGTAATCGAATGATCCATGTAATGACTAGCGGTTGTCGAGTGCTTGCACTCTATCGTGGCATCTTGTTACTTATTATACGATTACTCAAAGACGAATTAAGACGTTGCTCCATAAATTAAAGGTCTTATATAAGGAAGCAACCTCAGCTTACATCCTAAAGTAGCTTAAAAATAAAATAAGTATAAAAAATGTCAACATTTGGAAAAAAGTCAAATTTATATAATATTTTACAAAAACAAGGGTGGAATTTTAATTGTTTCCATCAGTTTTTATGACCTTCTGAAAAATATTGAAAAAATTAATCGAAAACACTGAAGGCTAAATTTCGTTTGATGCATCAGAAAAAAAGTTACAAATACAGTCGAATTTAGATTTACTGTCGGTTTTGGGGCTAATCTTGAAATTAAATCCAGAATTTTAGAACGTAAACAGTCAGGGACGTTTAATCATTTCCGGTAGATTTTACTACGTGGTAACAAATATTTTAAATATAGTTTTTCTAATGCGGAGAAAGCTTAAACTAAATATGTAATGGAAATGGGGAAGAAATTTCAGTCTTACACGTTAAAATAAGTGCATTTTCTGTTTACGTACTTTAAACTTTGCGGACCTTTAGGACTCTCGTTTATCATGAGAGCCTTTTCTTCAATAATTGGTCAAGATACTCTGTCACTCACTTCATGAAACCAATCGAAGAAGTTATTTAACAGGAATCACTTACTTTTATAAATATTAGATAAATTTTTTACGAAAAATACAATTTTTACAATTTTCGCTTCAACACTCGACAGTGAAAGTTTATAAAACGCTACAATGGACGCCATGCTTAAAGTCGATCGGACCTGTCTTTCTGCCATGTGAGATAGAGAGGATCCGATTCTATTACAATAACAGGTATTTTTGTTTCGAAACGATGATACTATATTTTTCATTAAAATGAATTGATATTAACTGCTCTTTTTAATTAACGTTGCTCCATTGGCTTCGAGATACTACTTCGCGCGTCAGATGGCGCTGTTGTAAAGGTTGAAGACAAGCTCATTCGATCGCACGAAATAATCCGCTTAGTGAATTAGTCTCATCATCTTCAGTTAGCCTTAAACATCGGGAAAACACTGCTGCTCAACGTGAGCTCGCTATCGTGCTTATTCGCGTGTGCTTCCCGCTTCAAGTGAACTGTCGGAATGTAGTGACGCAAGTTAAACAGGTCGGCCGTTAGGGTACATCATCTTCCGTAACAATCCTGTTCTGTCAAGCCTGAGTGAACACTGCAATCTTCTCCGGAGCTCCTCTCACCCATCCACGCAGAGCGGCGTAAATTCTCGAAAACTCTAAATTCATAATCAATAAATTCAGATGCGACTGTATTAGAAAATAAGATTTTGCATAAAAACCCAAAAGTTGTACCTATTTTTATCAATATTTATCGGAATGAATTAATTTTCTGTGTGAGAAGTACCATCCAATAGAACTATAAATGATCTAATATGCGGCCTGATTTTTTTATTATGAGGAGGGGATACTTGCAAAATTGTGTCCGATAGGTGTTGACCAGTGCTACTATGTGGTATATTATTGTTACCGCAAAGCTCGTAAAATTGTATCAAGATGCTCTTCTTTCAAATTTTATCGATATATGTACTTCACAAAAAGAGTTGACATTTTCTTGATATTTTGGCAAGTATATTATTATTTACTGAACCAAGACTTCAGAATAGAAATGTTTGCGTATTGCATAAGCGTTATGTGGATTTAATCATTGTTGGAATATATTGTTTCGTCATATATAATTCTTACTTCGACTCTAAAAAGTTCCCTAGACCGCTACTGTTCTTAGGCCCCGACTAAATGGCTTACCTCATTTGTAAATTATAAGTCTCTCAGGTGAATTTTGATGGCTCCATGTCATTACATTTTAATTAAAATGTGTGCAACGGTTAGGTAGAAAATTATGAGTTTAAAAGTAAATCTTTCATCTTCTTGTACACGAATGATACATTAAATGGAGTATAAGAGCAGGCGAACCTGTGAACGGCCTGTCGTAAAAGCGTTTCGTTCCGCTACCACTAGATGAAAGGGAAGGACGCGGAAATTGTTATGGTAACGATCTAATTACCACGAGCCGCGAGCGCTTCGAACCGAGCTAAACTCGCCATTCATCCTTTTCGCTCGATGATGAAACAAGTGAAACGAGATTACTTGGTGACGTGAGAGTCGCAAAAGTTAATTCTCTGTTATTTTCAAAAGGTGAGGGCAATATTATTGGCTTGAACATTACTGTCATGGTGTAGCCTAGACAGAGCACACATTGGAAACTGATCTTAGTGACTTGTCCGGGCCATGGGAAAAAGTTGATTGAAAATCCGGGGACTTTGTTTGTGTAATAGTCTTGGATACGTCAGAAAGTCAATTATAAGTCACAACAATTAATTCAATCGTGATCTTAAAATCATATCACTTTTTAGGACAATTAATAAAGCAAAGAGATAGAAACTCTGTTTAAAAGTAACCGAAAATTGAAAATAAAAGGCCTTTACATTCTATCACACGCTAATGACCCAACTGAATTTTAGTAGTACTTTCTGTTTGGCCTGAAGGTTCTTTTTGCATTAGAAATCTTTATAGACTGAGTGCCAAAATTGACTAAAAATGGTCTTAGAAGAAATATTGGCAAATAAATGTGTAAAATGCGGTATTTTTGTAAATAATTAAGATACTAAACACTTCCTGTATGAAAATGGTGGAGTAATTCACTATTTTTCTCAATCTGCCGGAAAATTAAAAAAAAAAAAAAACGTTGAAAATCGCCAAAATATCGGTAATTTTTCTGAAAACCAAAGTAGTTCTGCTTTAAAAGATTGATAAAAATTTTCTTTGTTATCTTACATATTTCGCAAACAACTTTTTTCGTCATTAAAGAAAATAATAATATGCAAATTTTGCAGTAATAAAGAGATTGCAGATTAAAGCATCCACTTTCACTCCACCTGTTTCCTGTCGTATAATTTCCCCTCATTTCTCCAATTTCCCCTTCTTCGAAAGAAGTACGACGAACGAAGGGACACCCGACCAAAACTAGTAGGGTTTTTCAACAGGACTACGAAACCCTAAAAACACAATTTGAATATCTGAATTGAAATATTAAGCGCACCAATCAAATCTTTAAGTATTTAAGAAAAATGTTGAAAAAATGTATAGTACTCAGTTAAACAAATTTTCTGTTGCCAAAAGGAGTCCAGACACTAAATTTAATGCTTTTTTTAACATTCATAGCGAACGTTCTCAATATGCTCAGTGTATCACTTCGATGTGCAAAAATTGTTTTAAAATGTTTGAGCCTTTTTAATAATTTGTCTCGTACTCATTAATTTAGTAGGACTTTATTTTGGAGCTATTTTGGATATAAAGTCAAACTCAAAAAAACTTCCTTTAACAATATCATATTCTGACAAATATAAAGATAATTAAAAGTTTTTCATAAGAACAACCGCAGGATTACGCCGGGTGTGGGTGCTGGTCTGAAAAACTGGATCCGATACCAGCGAAATCGCGATGCAATTTCAGCCATAACCACGTTTCACGATCGTGGGATGGTGGTTACAGTCTGCAACGGAATCAACACGACGATCTAGCAAAAGTCTCGTGCATCCTGAGGACATGGAGCGACCTAAGGACGATCGCCTTCTGTATTTTCCCTGCAAGTGTTTTAGCATTTTGTTGACATGCAGGGATGCTTTTCAGGCCATTAACCAGTGAAAGCTTGGCAACTTTAAAAGCGACGATGATAAGGACGATTAGGTTAACAGAATATTACGGATACAATCGTCGCAACTCCCTTATAAGGTCTTTATACTTCTCTTTATTTTCATTCTCCTTGTCTATAATGTTTTTTCAGCTATTTCCGAAAATTCGATAACGAACATGGTTCGCTTCTCGAAGTCAAAAAGAACCATGTCAGGCCTCGATTTTGCAACAAAAACAATTGTCGAGAATATAAAGTTCCAGCTTATGCGGTACTTCCCATTCTCAACAATTGACTCTATTTTCTTTGGAGCATTTAGAGCAGCTATATTAAGTTTAATGCCGAAAGAGTGACAGAGATGGTCATAAAGTACTCTTAGTGCCGCATTGTACCTTTTGATGTAGGTTGTTCCCGCATGCGACGGTATGTTAAGGTGGAAGTGACACCCTTTTGACATGCCAAAATGAAACCTTTCATGCCAGGCTTCCATCCGCATGATTTAAGGGAAGCAAAAGTTAGCTCACATGACATTGACTGATCGTCCACATTTCTGTGTAAGATGCCTTGCATTCTCTTATCGAGGAGCTGTTCACGGAAGTTTTCCTCTTGTGCTTTCTTAATACGGCCTTTCAGAATTGACTACTCGAGATGGATAAGATTTGATGCATTTTCCTCACCCCTGATACTGAAGTTAAGTCATTTAGGATAGCTGTGAATATCTTATACAGTGTGGTCAGACAAGTGATTGGTCTGTAATTCTTCGGATCAGCTAAGTTGCGTATTTTTGGCAGGAGTACTGTACGCCCTCTGACCAACCACTTTGGAATTGGCTTTTCCGACTTTGAATATGAGGTGAAAATATGGGCTAAATGCTGATGGGTTGAAGGAAACTTCTTCCAGCAGAAGGTCTTGATACTATCTGGTCCCGGAGCAGAATAGTTCTTTATCCCTCTTAATAGATTTTTCATATTCTGTGTATTGATAGGTGGGCATTCTTAATCAGGTGTTATGTGGGCATCACACAGCTTCTTGAAGCTATTTATGTTCTTTGAGTCTTCGTCCACTCTATGCTGCACTTCGTATGTTTCTCTTCAAAATACTTCGACCTCCTATGGTTTGGGCGGATGGTCGACAGTAACTTGAGGGTCTTGGAAGAGTCGATATGGGTCAAAGGGAAACTGTTGATTTTCGCTGACGCACCTCTCTCTCCACTCTAAACTTCTCTTAGCATCAGATAGTGTCCGTATTCTCTCAACAATATGCTGCCTCAATTACAGACTGAATGCGGGATGCGTACTGTCTTGCCCAGCCTATCTTTATGGCGAGTTGATGCATTCGTATTTTGATTTTATGATAAACTATTAGTTTTAATTAAAGGTTCGCATCGGCCAAAGCTCTTGCTCCGGGTCATAAAACATCGCTCTTCCTATATCGGATGCCTGCCCGCGGTTGATCTCAGTGTCGCCTTTCATTCTCTGTTGCCGATTTGTTCTGGCTGCGGTAGAGTTGGCGTTCCGCTTACATAGTCCCTTTTTTGGAGTAGTTCGGCATGGTTTCGCAGACGGTAATACGAAAATTGCGATAGCGCCGGGTGTTTTTCGCACTACAAAGCATGGAGTTGTACCACGTAACCCCGTTCAGGGGCGACACTTGCATCGTAGCACTCTAGGAAGTCGCGATTTAGTCAGTCCATCCACCTGAAGGTCCCGAGATTCCGTCAATCCATCGTATTTTCAAACACAAGAAACATTATTTATATTTATATCAATAATATTATATCTGTTTGAATTCCCTAAATCCAAGGTGGCACGTAGCCGCCTGCATGCTCTCACAGCTTTATAAAAATGAAAAAATTGTGGAAAATTCAGGAATATTTTCAAAATACAGAAAATTACTTTCATTGCCTTATAATACGTGTACAGTACATTCCAGAGATATCTTTAATCTGAAGTTGTATACAACCGCTATAAACCATAGAAATCTACAACTAACCGACGACCGATAATTTTTATCGGGATTGTAGTAGTCAAAATCATTAATTTTTAAGAATAAGAAAAAAGAATTAAAAATTTCTTAATGATAAGACAAAAATGATAAATTTTCAAAAATAAAATAGTTTAAACTATTAATTTGCAAACAAAAATGAATATTTTTTAATAAAATATTTCTATTAAATAAAAATATGAATTTTCAACTAACATGATGAGTCTTTAACGAAGTAAATTGAATTTTTGACATACCAGTTCGACTTTTCGTCCTGTAGCTGAAATTTTTTTGAATATTATAACAAAATACGTTACTTTTCAAGACAATAGTTTCATTCTTAGTAAAATAACCTGGAAAGTTAGACTTATTTCATTATAAATTAATAAAGTTACGTTTAATAAAAATGCTACATATACTGGTCGGAGTATTGTAGATATGAAGTAAGGAAAAAAGTGAGGAATCTTTTTTACTTACTTTAAATTATTGTTGTTACTTTATAATGCATTCGAAGTAAGTCCCTGAGATATTTGATTTAAACTTGGATAAAAGCGTTGCAATCAATTGAAAACTACAATTATCCGACAACCGATAATTTTGATCGAGAGTCGAATAAAATTATCCGACATCAGATGATTGTACACTGTAAAAAAATTTTCGGAAATTTTTCCGAAAATAGTCGGGCAGCTTAAAATCCAAATGGGTAGTAAATTTTTCCGAATACAGAGTCGGAAATATTGCCGAAATTTAGTTGGAAATTTTGCCCACTATTCAGTAGGAGAAATTTCCAATCTATTCGGAAAAATTTCCGAACGTTATGTTTTTAAGATATCCGAATATTTTCGGTAAAATTACCGAGGAAGGATTAGGAAATATTGCCGAAATTTAGTTGGAAATTTTGCCTACTCTTTGGTAGGAGAAATTTCCAATCTATTAGGAAAAATTTCCGATCGTTAGGTTTTTGAGATACCCGACTATTTTCGGAAAAATTACCGAGGAAAGAGCAGGAAATATTGCCGAAAATTAGTTGGAGTTTTTGCCTACTGTTTCGTAGGAGAAATTTCCAATCAATTAGGAAAAGTTTCCGATCGTTAAGATTTTAAAATACTGTAAGAAAAAGCTCTCTGACATGAAGAGTGTTTGCTGTAACGTGAAGAAGTATAAAATAAATTAAAAAATATGTATATTACATATAACTAAATATTACTTGGCTTTATAGACAATTTCTTTTTCTTGAAAGAATTGATTCGTTGTTTCAAATAAACGTACGCAATAGTTTGTTTGTATAAAACAATTAATAAATTTAAATAAATATGGATTGATTGAAAATACGATAGTACTGTCTGTGGAAAATTAGTGATTTGTACTAAAGATGTGATGATTAATAAAAAGAAAATTTTTTTCAAATTAAACAAACATGTTTGAAATGCAAATAAATATTTATTGATATAACCAAGTTTGTGCTGAGTTTAGAAGTATTTACAAAACAAATATTAAATTATTGCGAGTATTTTGTCTTTCAATATTAAAAGTCCTCAAATGAGAATGAATACATATATTACATTTTTAAACAACATATTAAAATATAAAATTTCTAACGCTGCGGGGTTTCGAAAACCTACACCTATACCAAAATCTATCGCCTAGCAGTCGGGAGTCTTAACCATTGCGCTAAACCCACGAATTGAAACTCGATGAAAAATCATTCTCATAAGCTACACGTCAAAACAGTTAAAACATGTAATTTTCCCCTTGTAGACTATTTTAACACTTTTTATAATAACAGAAAATGTAATTTTATGCATTTATTTAAATTCAAAAAACAATTTCAGTGCATCATATGAATCATCTCGTCGTTTAAATACTGTTTAATTCGAACTTAATGATGTTGGATTTTAACTTTTCCACTCTGGGGTCCTCTGCTATTTTCTGCTGCTTGCTCTTTTTCCCCCGCTTATGTCCCTTTTTCGGATTAATGTCCAAAAGCATTCTGGAACAAAAACGTTTCTATTCAATTATTTGATAATCAGATACTTAAATGAGATGGTAAGCTAACATTTTTAAAAATAGAGGGCAAGCCCCCCCCCCCCCCCAAGTTTCAATCTCCAGCGAAAGAAAATACGTATTTTTTGTGTGTTGAAATTCGAATATTAACGGGTGCCATCGGGTACTTCAAAATCCAATTTAATTAACATGGTGAAATTAGATTTTCCGAAAAATTCAACTAATGTTCCAGGGTTTCATAGAAAAGTACTAAACTTTTTAAAGATTGAAGGGGAGTGTCAGAAATAAAAACTATACAAATATACAAACAATGAGATATATAAAAGTACATTTTTACGCATTATTGTTACTTTTTAACAATTTTCGTCGTCTTTTTCATTTAAAAAATTACTAGTGGACAATTTGAATATTTACCATGATCTTTTAAACAATTTTCAATTTTTTAAAAAATTTAATCACCCACCACTTTTCACATCACCACTTTTTTCACATTGGTATTCTGTGCTAAAAGCTAACACAACCACACCACTAACTTGAACTTCACAAAGTGTTGGATAGCACAGTATTATAGGTCCTGCATTTAGTTGGCACATTGATGAAATAAAAAATGCACTTACCTTCTAATTTCTCGAACGCAAGATGATTGTTTCGCTTTAACTGCTGCGTCTATTAATCTCTTAAATAATGTTGGCAGATCCAAATAGTCACAACATACACAAGAGATTACACGGAGACACAAGTTACAAAATGTGATGTTCACTGTATTGCACATGAACTAAAAGTGAAGCTTTCCCCTCGGACTCTCTGATACCGAGGTATCCTCATCCGCACACTCGTCCAAACTTGTACATCCCTACAATTTTTACAACCCTAACGACTAATTGCATTCCAGGTAAAGGTGCCTCATGCCCGAGGATCAACAGCTTCTTGAAATTTTCACTTGAAAGCCCAAAACCAAGTCTAACTAAAAGGTGCTCGCCACTGAATCACCCGTCCCTTACAAACCCTTCTGCTGAAAGGAAAATTATCAGCTATCTATATTTTAAATTTTGCCGCACAATAATTTTGAATTCTGAATTTAAAAAATCTAGGAAGTCAGGATAATGAAAATTTCAAATATTATAGGAAAAATATATTTCGGAAAAAATGCCGAAAAAACAGAATAAATTTCCATTTTGGTGGAAAATTCCCAAAAATATATAGGAAAAATTGGTGAAGCATTCGGAAAAATTTGCAAATTTGTAGGAAATATAAATGCTCTAATTTGAATTATAAAAATTCCAAAAAAAGTAAAAAATCTCCATATTGGTTAAATAACTTCCAAAATTCTGTAGGAAAATTTAAACAAGGATTGGGGATAATTTGCAATTTTATAGGAAAAATATATTTCCTAATATAAATTGGAAAAATGTCAAAAAAAGAATAAATTTCTATTTCGGTGAAATAATTTCCAAGTTTTGTAGGAAAATTTAAACAAGAATTGGAGAATATTTCCAATTTTCAAGGGAAAATATATAGGATAAATTGACGAGGCTTTCGGAAAAATTTCCAACTTTGTAGCAAATGTGAATCTTGTAATTTTAATGGAAAAATTTTTTAAAAAAAGAATAAATTTCCATTTCGGTGGAATAATTTCCAAAAATATATAGGAAAAATTGGCCAGGCGTTCGGAAAAATTTCCAAGTTTGTAGGAAATGTGAATCTTGTAATTTGAATGGAAAAAATTCCGAAAAAAGTGAAAAACTTTCATATTGGTGGAATAATTTCCAAAATTCGGTAGGAAAATTTAGATAAAAATTGGGGAAAATTTCCAGATTTATAGGAAAAGTATATTTCCTTATATAAATGGAGAAAATGCCGAAAGAAAAGAATAACTTTCCATTTCGGCGGAATAATTTCCAAAAATATATAGGAAAAATTGGCCAAGCATTCGGAAAAATTTCCAAATTTGTAGGAAATGTAAATTTTGTAATTTGAATGGAAAGAATTCCGAAAAAAGTGAAAAACTTCCATATTGGCGGAATAATTTCCAAATTTCTTTCGAAAAATTTTGACAAGAATTGGGGAAAATTTCCAGATTTATAGGAAAAGTATATTTCCTTATATAAATGGAAAAAATGCCAAAAAAAAAGAATAAATTTCCATTTTAGTGGAATAATTTCCAAAAATGTATAGGCAAAATTGGCCAAACATTGGGAAAAATTTCCAATTTTGTAGAAAATGTCTATTTAGTAATATTGATGGAAAAAATTCCAAAACGAACGAAAAAATTTCCATTTTACTGGAATAATTTCCGACTACTTCTTGGAAAAATTTCGTAAAAATTCGGAAATTCATGCAATTTCCGGATCTTTTTGATATATTTCCTAACATTTCGGAAATTATTCCGAATAATCGGCAAATTTGTCGAAAATTTACGAATTATTTCCACTTTTTGTAGGAAGTCCCATACTTCCGAATGGTTTCGGAAAGATTTCCTACGAACTAGTAGGAAATATTGCCGAAATTTTTTACAGTGTAGTAGTCAATTATTATGTTTCTTTTATTCTTAACTTTTTTACTCTATGTTTTTATAATACAATGAGCAATAGATACCTCATTTTTCTGATATCAAATAAATGTAGCGTTATTGACTTAAAGTTGAAGATTCATAATATTAGTTCAAAATTGATATTAAAAAAAACAAACATTTTATTCAAGATTCTTCTTCTTTTTTTGTTGTTGCAAATTTATCACTTTTGTTTTATGACTAAAAATTTATCTATTTTTATAAAAAAATTTTCATCCTTTTGTTTAAAAATAATGGTCTTATTTAATGGGACTTTCTATGAATGTATTATTGATAAGGCACAAAAACAATTTCATGTATTTTAAAAAGATTCCTCACTTTACCACAATTTCTTTATTTTTACAATACATTGGTCAGTAGATATAGCATTTTTATGATTTCATGTAAATGTATAGTTATTGATCTAAGATTAAATTCGTCTAAATGCTCTGGTTATTTTGGGCATTAAGCTGTGAGTGCACGGAGGTGGATAAGAGCCGCCGAAAGAAAGGTCGACGCAGGTAAATTTGGTTATTGCCAGCATTAGGCCTATTGCCGGGCATTAGGCCTAATGCGGGATTCGGCTAAATGCCTACGACATATATGTAGCTTGAATATGAGTCATTTGTGCCATACAGTATCGAAGACCTTCTACTTGTTGAGAAATAAGGCACTCGTACCATGTTTCATATTAAAGTTTAGGCTAATTTAACCAATGAGTCGAGGTAGCTATTGAACTGACCAGTGGCCTGCTCTGACTCCGAATTGTTCCGGTATACATTGTTTTCTAATGCGTTCATGATCTTGGAGTCTGATTCAAATGATCATTTCAAACATTTTGCTAAGAGTGGCTACCCAGCTGATAGATCTATAGCTTGTAGGCAACGTTTCATCTTTTCCTGATTTAACTATAGGCAAGATTTGCACTTTTCTTCAAGCTTTAGGAAAGTAACCCTACTTTAAGCATGCGTTTATCATTAGCGTAATTTGAAGTACGGATTTGCCAGGGAGATATTTAAGAACTATGTTTTGAATTCCATCTGAGCCAGAGGCTTTTTCAGATTTTGTTCTCATTATGGCAATTTTTCTTACTTTAGGAGTTGCTAGTTGTATGTAATCTGAGTCTGATTCTAGTGCAGTGATTTAATCTGCTATTATATATTCCAGGAGATTATTATTGAATTTAACGAGTTTATGTTTTGTGATGTGAGACTTTATAAAATAATTTATAATTTCTGCCAAATTTTCTACACTTTTGTTAATAGATTTAATATCATTTAGAAGCGAGTTAATTATTAGACTTTTGTTTACTTTTTCTTGGAGTTTTTTCAATCAGCCTGTTCGTAGTTTAGGAAATGAAGAGATTTACTGCACTATACGCATATTTATGATTTGAATCAAGTTCTTCAAGTGCTTCTGTAGTTTCCATATTATAAATGTTTTTGAAAATGGCTGAGTCGACTATATTAATTTTTGTAGATAAACTAACATGCAAGGTTTCTTTCAATGGATTTATGGATTCTATTGTCATTTTTATTATTGCAATGGCAATTTCAGTTCAAATGATATGCTTCGAAATCCCCTTCTGATATTCTTCTATTGCTAGAGATTGCTAACGATTGAACGCGAATAAAGAAGCGTCGTAACGAAAAAAAAAAAAATAAAATAAAGATGACTGGACACGAAAATGACAACGATTAGTCAACGACAATACAGAAAAATAATGAGATGCTTTGAGTATCGCAGATGTAA
Organism: Belonocnema kinseyi; assembly: GCF_010883055.1. Lineage (NCBI taxonomy): Eukaryota > Metazoa > Arthropoda > Insecta > Hymenoptera > Cynipidae > Belonocnema > Belonocnema kinseyi. Next base: position 55,888,133 of record NC_046661.1, on the reverse strand, counting down.
GATTTTTATTATCTTGATTTTCTCTTTTACCTATTCTATCCTTTCTGCAAACATATATATACCGCGATTCGTGTACAGAAAAAAGTGACAGTCGAGTTAAAGTAAGACAGTTGAGTTAAACTCTGTCTAGCTAGAATTACAATACATGTGGTATCGGTTTCGAGACATCTAGTACGGCCAACATTTCTGTGGCCAGTGGGGCTAACTAGCTGTCTAGCAAAAGCAAGCAAACATTGAGTTAGGCTAACATTCCAGTTTTTAGGTAATTTAACTAGATTTTTAGTAATATTTATGAGATGTATACTGTTCGGAAAAAGTTTTCTTTTAGAATAATACGCGTACTTGAGGAGCTTTGTGATATGTTTGAAAATGTATACACAAAAAATAAAAGTAAATTTGTTTATTAAACACTGGCCAAAAGCATGATTTCATATTTCACGAATAAATCGTACGCCCTGAATTATTATCTTCAAAAATGCATGGCGGCGACACTGAAGAAAAACAAAGTTTACGTTCCTTGAAATATAGCCTTTTAGGAGGAACGGTTATACAAGTCTAACAAAGTAACCATTGTGTCGTCACGGAAGTAACTTATTCTAATACACGTAAATAAAAACAAAAATAAAAACACGTCGCTTCTCGCAACTCTGAAAATGGCCAGAATAACGCGTGGAATGCGGAAATGCAAGCGGCTGGAAAAACTGGAGTTGACGACGCCGAATATTAGGTAACAGGCTAGAGGCTAGAGGGAAGGAAAGTGTTGTTGAAGGTTATAGGAGAGAGCAGCGAAGGGAGTACAGGACGACGGATCGGTTAAATGTACTAAACTGCTTACAAGAAATTGAGTAGGAGTAACAAAACTTCTGCCTCAAATTTACTAAACGCGCGTAACTAGATTCATCTAGTTGGCCCAACTAGACCTTTTTCTTCGTCTGACTTTAATTATGGGGTAAATCACGTTTATTCAAAATTTAATATATCTACCTTATATTGTTGAAGGAAAGTGGGTACTTCGTCTATTTTATTTTCGAGCCCACCTGCGTCCCAGTGGGCAATTTTTTATAAATTTGCGTGTCTATCACTAGCCATTGAGTTTAACAGCTATCTCATTCAGGCCTTGTAGTATTTCAAAGTCAGTCTTACGTGCAAACATTTTGTCTCTCAGTCTGAGGGCTATCTTAAAGAGCTTACCTAGATCACACATTTGGTTGATCTCTTGGAACACGTTCCTTATGTCCTCAATTCCTGGCTAATCATGCTTTTCAGATTCCCTGATTGGAGGTGCGTGATGACATTTTTCCACGTTTATAGGTTCTCAAGCGGAGGTACTAGGTATTTGATGTGAATTTTTGATTTGGGTAGTCGCCGATAAAGCTGGGAAATTCCTCTGCAGATCACCAGTGTATCCTTATACGTTAATATTTGTGCAACATGGAAATCCATAAAAAATTCGTATAATTCCACAACAACCTCCATCTCTTTTGTGTCGGTCACTGAGATATATGTGTGTCGTCCACTGGCACTGAATAAATATTGAAATGCAAATTACATGCATAATAGAATATTCATTCATTTACAAGTATATATTTTATATCTCCGAAATTTTAATAAAAGCATTCTCATTGCATAACATGGTTCAACAGAAGGGCGTCGGCAATAGCCCCAATTTACCCCACTTAATTAGAGCATCCGTAGATACCAAAAGGAACATTTCACCTGACAATATCTAAGATATCAAAAGGCAGAATCTCAGATACTAAAAAATATTTGTTAGTTATGCAAAAATTACCTGTAAATTAAATATTTAATTTTTGTGTGGCCTTGCTCAACGCTGCTCAATGCTAACATAAATGATGCCTTCTGCGAAAGCATTCCAGATTTGAAGAATCAACTTCACACATTTAATATTTCCATTATAAAAAAATAGCACCTTAATATATTGTACACTGAATAGAAGGTGGCACATCTTATTCCGTAATGTCTATATATTAAGGTTAAATATGAAGTTTTTTATTATCTGTTTTGAACATTTATCTCCTTCCGTGTGAGGAAGCAAATCCAAAGTCAGCTTAGTAGACTCCAATCAAGGTTTGAGCAAAATTAAATAACAAGACAAAAGCATATGATCTGCCATTTTAAATAAGTCAGTCATGCATGAAAGCCTGTCTCACGCCGCTTGCAATGTTGAAAACAATCGACAATTAATATGTGTATCACGCCTGAGAGCCGGTTTCGAGGCTTTTGCAATGTTGCAAACAATCAATCATCAATATGTCTGTCATACTTGAGAGCCAGTCTCGAAGCGTTTGCAATGTTGCAAACAATCCATCATCAATATGTCTGCCATGCTTGAGAGCTAGTCTCGAATCGCTTGCAATGTTGCAAACAATCACACGGTCATGCTGGAGAGCCTGTGTCGGGACGTTTACAATGTTGAGAGCAATCACGCAGTCAGTAAGTACGTTTGTCCTGTCTGAGAGCCTGTCTCGAGGCGTTCACAATGTTGCAAACAATTCATTAGCAGTATGGTCGCCATACCTAAAGCCTGTCTCGGGACGTTTGCAATGTTGAGAGCAAGCATAGTTAGTAAATTTGTCATGCCTGAGAGCCTGTCTCTAGGCGTTCGAAATGTTGCAAACAATCCATCAGCAGCATGGTTGCTATGCCTAAAATAATGCTCCTCTGTTCATCCACTGTCCGGTTCAAAGAACCAAAAATGTTACTTAATTACTCACGGACTATCATAGAGCAGGAAAGGGGTCACTACTGTAAAAAATTTCTTTCCGAATTGCAAGAATTTGAAGTTGTAATAAAAAAGTTGGATAAATTTGAAAACATCTTATCTGTAGGAAACTCAGAATAAAAGTTAAATAAATATATATTTTGGGGAAATTACATTGAAAATTCATAATTATATGTTTTTCATGATTATATAATTATATGTTTTGCAATATCTACTTAAAAAATAGTCAAATTGGCTTCACCCTGAGCTTATTTTAAACAGAATTTAGAAAACAATCAACCTTTCGAAAAGACACTTTTTTAGCTCTGGTATAGTTAAAATTAAGAGAATTTATTCAGTCGTAAAAAAATAGGTAGCCCAAAACTTTTGCACGCCACTGTATATATAAAATTGTGGTTATTCGAATGGTTTATAACAGAATGATATTTTAATGGTTTTTCGTTTGTAAAAGGGTCAATTAATTATTAGCTGGTTAATGTTTTCTGATTATTAAACTGAATAAATATTAAAACTTAGTTCCTTAAATTTCAGAAAGATAATTTAATTATTTACTTAAAGGTTATATAATGGAATATTGAATTCAATTTAAATATTGAAAGTTAATTTATATTTGCAATTATATTGTATGAAATAGATAATTTTTTAAATGATTCTGACATACTGAAATGTGTATTTGAATTTGATTTTTATAATCATACGTAAATATGTTTTATTTTATTTTTCTGAAATTAATATCAACAGTTACCAATAAAACAAATTGTCAAAAATGAATGTGAAATTAAAAAAAAATGTAGAGTACGAATTATTACTATGTTTCAATGAAAATGATTGTTTAATTCTTTTTATGTTATCATTTATGAAAAGATCAATTAATTGTTAGCAAGCTAATTTTTTCACAGCATCGAAGTATATGAAGATTTAATTTTAACTTTTTTTTTCAATTAAGTATCTTACGTTGTGAAATAATATTTGTCTTAACATTTTGCTACAATACTAATTTTTTAAAGATTTGTGGGAAAATTTTAAGCAGTTAATATTTAATTTTGAAATAATTATTTTAAGTTTTAAAGACTTAGAAATCGTTTGATAAAATATGGAAGGATTTAGGAATATTATTTGCATTTTTCAGGATTTAATCAAATTGAAAAATATTACAAAAAGTTTCGAATTACTTCATAAAATTAAAAAAAAAAAGTTTGAAAGTTTTTAAAGCAACATTTGGCCATGATGTATAATTTTAGAACAAATTTCAGTAAATTTAAGAGATATTCAGAAGTTTTGATATGATTCACAAACAATGAAAATTTATAAGATATCTTAGGTATTTTGTAGAAATTCAGGGAAATGAACAAAGTTTTTTAGGTTCTTAAGACAATTTCTTTCGATTTTTTAATTTAAAGAGCAAAGAAACAAACGTAGAGGAGAACATTGAACATCGCAGGTCTGAGCAATAAAGAAAGAAATAGACGTTTAAATAATTACAGACAGAAAAAGTGGATACTCAAACGATTAGTTAAGGAAAATAAAGATGAAATTAGAGCAGACGAAAAGAAGAAAATACGAAACGACTTCGAAAGAAGCTAGAAACTGCTTTATAAAAAAATGAAGGGAAATAAAAATACATAATTTGATAATATGAGAAACAGTAATGGGAAAATGCTACACCCAGAAAAACGTTTTTTTGAATCAAAGAAACTTTCTTTAAATCAAAGAAATTCAATTATTGATATAGAAACAGAAATATAAATTTTTATTTGACCTTTACATTTCTTTAATTGAAACAACCGTTTTGGTTGAATAAAGAGAACAGGTTAGTTTAAAATGAATATAGATTTTCTTTGAATCCAATAATGAATTATAAATAAATTAGCTTTCACCCGAAGCAAATGATTCTATTTAATTTAAAACTGTAATAATTCTAATGAAATAAAACCAAAAATTTTTCGTTTTTCTTCACATGAGGATATTTTTTCAGTAATTGGATTCCACAACTCGAGTTTGACGACACTTTAATGATCTCTTTGTTCACCTGAGGAAAAAAAGTTTATTTTAATATTTTTTGTGTAATAATGAATTTTATTATTTACTAATTTACACTTCCACACGAAAAGTTAAGGTAAAAAGATAAATTGTGACGAAAGTGGGTACAGAAGTAACAAAAATTTACATAAAAACTAGGTTAGGTCGTGCAGCATAAAAGTATCTATTTACACGGCATTGGTAATGTGGATTAAGAACATCTTTCTTTGATTCAAATAAATAATTTTCCTATTTTAAATTATTGACTATACAGAAATTATTTCTTTCATTATTCCTAGTAACTTCTTTTAATCAAAAGAATTTTGTTTTAAATGAAACGAATCATTTTGACAAATAATTTCTTTAAATTAAACAAATTGCGTGACGTCATTGATTAAAATCAAATAAAATTGTCTTTTACTATAAAAATATTTTTATGTTGAATCAAATGAACCTAGTCAAAAAAATGTTTCTCTTTAATTTAATAAGAAATTTTTTCTGGTTGTATATGATGCAGACGGGATACTAGATGCTTTCAGAGACTATTTTAGTGTACAATTCGGACATGAAGCTATAGGACACCACACATACAATGTAGAACACGATGCTTTAGAAAACTCAATTGAGAAAGTCTGTGTCAATGAAGTAAGGGATATAATTAAGAGCTTGAAAAACAGTAAGGCTGCCGAGGTAGACTGTATTAACGCTAAAATGCCTAGACACGGTGGCGAGTACACACCACATAGACTGTGCGAATTGATAAATTTATGTTTCGAGTTGGGAGACGTCCTAGATGATTGGAAAAATGCAATTATCGTACCAATATACGAAAGAAAGGGAGATAAAAGGTACTGCAATAATTACGGAGGGATCAGCTTATTAATTACCGCAGGTAAAATACACTAAAAAATAATTGTTCTTAGGGTAATGAAAATAACCGATGAAAACATTTGGGTAATCTGTAGTAGGTTTATGCCAGGGAGGTCATGTACGCATTCAAATATTTAGCTTACGGCAAATCACAGAAAAAAGTTTCCGAGGAGGAAAAAAGGTTTTATGATGCGTTACGTCTTCATGGTTATTTATATCTTTCATGGACAAGTGTTTAGGAATGACTCTTTTGATGAAGAACGTGTGGATTTTGAAACAGTAAAGGTGCGTGGGTTAGCGTTCGCAGATGATTAGGCTGTTATGGCAGAGTCAATCGAAGAGTTTCAAAGAATGTTGAATAAACTGAATACAACCATGAAGAGCATTGGCCTCCAAATTAACGCAAATAAAACAAAACTATGGTGTTCGAAGAAAAGAGTGAAAAAATAGTATGAAATATTGTATTAGATGATAAGAGAATTAAACAAGTTGATAAGTTCGTGTGCCTTGGTAGCTTATTTCATAGAGACGGGAAGATAGATGAGGACTTAGGTAGACGCATAAACAAAGGTAAGAAGTTTATTAGTAGAGCAAGGCCCCTTATCAGAAGTAAAATATATATCAAATAATACTAAAATAGCAATATATAATTCTATATTTGTACCGATTGTACTATACGGTAGAGACGCATGGACCTATCAAGAAAAAGATAAGAGTAAAAGTAACGCAATTGACATGAGATTCTTGCGCATAATATTTGGAAAAATTCTGATGGAGAAAGTGAGAAACGAGATAATTCTCAAGCAATGTGGTGCAGAAGAAACGCTAGTAGAGACATGGGAAAGAAATCGGTTAAGATGGTTCGGGCCTGTTGAGAGAATGCCAAATGAACGACTAACGAAACAAACCGCTGAAAGAATGATTAGAATCTGTGAATGAAACCCTAGTTAGAAGAGACATAAGAGTTCACAGAAATACGAGAGCCTGCATGAAAAAATGCATGCACTTAAAAAGGGCTGGAGAAGTATAACAATACAGACAAGTATGGCGGCAAATAGTTAATAAAAAGAGTGTCAGTAGAGTGAATGACGCCTGAAACAAAATATGTTGTGTACTAATGGACCCAAGTGGGAACCACACATGAGGACTTGTTGAGGATCTTTATTTGAGGTGATTGTTAGATAGATTGATTAGCAACCTGGGCCGTAGTAGTGTTGCGCAACGAACATATATTACTTTGACGGCTATGTTGGCGGTAGCATTGCTACTGACAGGGTTTCCCATGCCAAATAGGCTGTTAACGGAAAGGAGAGTTATTAGGAAGAACACCAAAACTCAAATAATAATGGAGAGTATATTAACGATATTGAAACGCTTCACCCTACCAGAGGATCGTCGGGGCGCCCCTGGAGCCACAGCTGGGGCCACTGCATACGGGACGGTGGCGATGTTCACTTGAGAGATGGTCAGGAAGATCTCGCTAATCAAACAGCTGGCCAGCAAAAAGATCTGCATCAAACGGCGAAAATGGAAAAAGGATACAATTTAAGAACTAAATTTGCTTCAAAGTATCCTAATATACAGAAAGTCGCACTAAGAGATCTTATCGCTAAAGTAAAGGACATCAGGACTAATTTCAACGTGACAGAACGTCGAGCAATGGAGATTAAACAACAGGTTGATTTGGCGTGGAAAAACGACGGAAAGAAACATCAGTTAGAGGAAGCCGCGTGATACGGTCCAACAGAAGCAATTGATGTTCTTTCTCAACTTAATGATGACCCAACACCACCACATCCTCCAGAGGTGGACGGCTTTATACAATCAGAGGCAGAAGCAGAGATTCAGCAACCAAAAAAGCGACGAAAATGGACATACCATATCAACAGAGATGTTATTCGTCTTTATTTTTTGTCAGAGAAACGTGGGCAAAGTGTGAGGAGAAAACATCATAGACTCTTATTACTAAATTAGCCAGAGCTAGCCACAAAAATAAATGAGCAGAATCTGATAGATCAGAATCGCTCAATATCTGTAAGCACATTGCTTTCGGCTGTTGAAAAAGCTGCTATCAAAATGGAAGTGGAGCAGCAACTTCCTATTGATGAATTCACCGTAGAAGATGTGGACAACGAAGACTTAATTGAAGCTAAAGGCATAGGAGCTAGAGATAATGAAAATCATGTATCGGATCCACTAGAACCACATACTGATATTAATAACGATGATGTGCATAGCGAAATCCCAGAAAAATGCAACAGCAAGGTTTTACATACGTATTTGAACGCTACACAAACTGCGTTAGAGGTGCAAACACTTAGATACTGTGCATCTGTGGCAACCGTTAGAACTTTGGCCCGTAAAACTAGGCCTGCAAATGCAGTTTTTGTTCCATCAAGGGATCTAGATCCACCATGGAACATCAAGTTGGATATGGATCTCAGACAAGTAAGTTGTGAATTGGGTCGATTAACTCAATATAAAGAAGGAAATAGAACCAGATAGCTGATAAACCATGTTACTAAAATCATTGACCCTCGGCATATCGAGGCATTAACAACAGCAATATTGGATGAAATTTTAGACTCTCAACGACAGAGACTTGATGTTCTTACTGCCAGACTGCGTCGGTACAAGAAAAGTATTAAACACGAAGGCAACAAAATAAAAACTTTCAGACAGATGAAAGAAGGTTCTATCGTGAACTGAGTGTAAAGCAAAATGACCAGTAAGACACCGGAGTCCCTTAATTAGAAGATATGACTAACTACTGGTCGGGTGTTTAGGGAAAAATAAACAGATGCAAATTGGACACTGCGTGGTTCAAACTGGAGGAAGCAAGGGCAAGCAATAGCCCTGAAATGCAACTGACAAACATCACAGCTTTATCTGTTTCAGCGGTCTTAAAAAGTGCAAGTAATTGGAAAGCTCCAGGTCCGGACATGGGGCACAACTTTTGGTACAAGTACCTGACGAGTGTGCATCTTGCGTTATCAAGGCGTTTTCAGAAGATCGTTGAACAGCCAGATCTGATGCCAGGCTTTATGCTCCAGGGTACTACGGATATGTTAATTAAAAAACCAGACGCTCAAAATCCATCTGAATTTCGACTGATAGCCTATCTTCCAACAATTTATAAATATCTTACAGCTATCATTGCAGATAAGGTATAGTATATTCTCATTGCAACGAGAATGACATTCTTATAGAAGAACAAAAAGGATGTTGTAAAAACTCACGAGGCTGTAAATATCTAGTCACTATAGACGCTGTTGCCATGACTCACCTTTGTAAGCATCAACGGTACTGTGCCGCATGACTATTTGGTTGAAGTCTTAAAACTTTACCAAATCTGCCAACGCATTATTGTCTTTCTATGTCATGCTGTTGCATCACGTTTTTATTGCACCATTGCGTTCAACTTTTTGCGCTATAAGCTAAAAATTAAGTTGGCCCCTCATTCTTTTAGAAACGTGTAGTTTTAAGGGGAAAACAAGTAATTTTTTTTTACAATGAAGTAATGCTTTGATGATTTCCGCAAAAATGTATTTTTCAGCCTTAAATATGAGCATGATTTAGTTAAAAAAATATTTGGTGTTCTAGAAGTACTTCGTTTAAAGAAAATTTTTAAAAAATTATTAGTTTTCTATTTATCTCTTTATTATAACCAATCTTGGTTCTCGAGTTTTTCGCGGAATCCGCTAAGTACCATCTGTAACATATATTTATTTAGCCTTTGCCTGTGGGTAATATTATAATGTCTTTATTCCGATTGAGTTCTTAAATTGCGGTTATTTCTTGTTTTGTTAAGTTTGAGGAGGGAACTTGAGCTTGGCGTGAAATGTTGACGGTCCTACGTCGTATGTTATTCGCTTTTTCCGATGAATTATATATATTTTGGATTCTAAATTGCTGATGATTTCTTCTTTCCGGATTTTGAAAGGAGCTACTGAAAAATTATATACTTTACATAAGGCTTAAATCCTTTCATTGTTGAGAGGATGGTCAGAGATGTTTTTTACTGTATCCGTTAGTCGCATTTGCCTTACTGCAAGTAATTGGCAAATTCTATTTTTTATTTTGAAGTGGAAAGATCTTTAAGCCTTTAGGATTGTTTAAAAGTTATGCGGTCCGATGTAAAGCAAATAAGAAACCTGAGAGTGATAGGAAAATGTAAAGTTCTAATAGTTTTTTGGAGTTCTTGTGCAAGATAAATTTGGTATATTGTATTCTTTCTTTCAAGAGTAGCAAAACTTGTATTACGCACAATTGATGCGGATTTAGATGTACCAAAATTATTTTTCAGTTTTAAGAATTTTTGGGACCACTTTACTGACCCTGCACCATTTCAAAAAGACTCCGGATGTTATTAGCTTACCTTGAGAAGTCTTGAGCTTACTAAAGGTGTTGGCTTTAGTAAGAATACTCTCCGCGTAGAGTTCTTTGATAATAGATTTAATGCTTTTACGATGATTCGTTTTGATAAAATTAGATATTTCGGGTTTCAATCGTATAAAATACGAGAAAGTTTATTGAGGTTTCGTGAACATTGCAGTTCACTTCTTCAGGTCTCACCTGAGACGTAGGTATCAGGTAATGTTATTCTTCTGTATACTCTCTACGCTGCCAACACAATCATGGACCTTCTAACTGACTATCAATACACGAAACCTAAAAAAGACCCTACAAAAACAATATTCAGTGAAACAAAAGCCCTTCTCAAAGACTCTAAGCCTAACGGGGAAGCGATATCTGATTTAATACCTACTAATTCCATCTCTCCAATACTTCAAGGGCTACCAAAAATCCACAAAGATAACATTCCTCTCAGACCGATCGTCAGCGCAATAAACTCACCAACTTGCAACCTAGCACGCTTTATCGCTACAAAACTAAATACTTTTACAGGAAACACTAACACTCACGTCCAAAACTCATTTGATTTATCAAAAAGACACAACAGATTCTCATTGAACACCAAGACACCATAATGAGTTTCGACATAGTATCTCACCTTACGAAAGTTACAATCTCTAATACAATTCATATTATTAAATATTTTACAAACTTCTCTTCCAACCTTATACATTTGATAGGACACTGTCATGAAGTTTACTAAAACTCACCAATACAAACAGATACCTAAATTCTTCTCCCATCACCACCCATTTCAAAAACAATCTATCATTAACTCTCTTGTATAGAGAGCTGTCTCCATAACAGATAAATATCAATTACAAAAGGAATGATAGAACATTAAACAAATCCTAATACAGAACGATTACACAAACAAACAAATTGATAAAGCAATAACAAAATATACTCAAAAAATAAGTCAACACAACCTACGAAAGAAAAAGAGAGAAACATGACAACCGCCCTACCCTAGATCCAAGGTTCACAGAGCAAATAGGAAGAATTCTCAAGAAACACAACATCCAAACCATATTTAAACTACCTGCGAAATCGGGAGAGCTGTGAGCCCGCGTATGAAAGAACATGAGAGTAAAGTCAGGCTAAAAGATTTCACGCGACCAGCACTAACTGAACATCATGTCGAAACAAGACATAACACTTTATTTCACAAAACAACAGTCATTGTAAAAACACACAATATCTTTCCATGTAATAATAAAGAAGAAATTGAAGTCTTGAAACACCCTAATTACGTCAGTAGGAACAATGGATATAACGCCAATCCGATTTGACTTTCCTTCCACCCGGATTAAAAAAAAACTTGATTGGTCAATCAGGTTCGACCAGTCCCCAGGGTAGGGGTTCTGGCCAAGCACAGGCATCGTAGAGAGTATACATAAGAACAACATAACCTGATACCTTAGTTTCAGGTCAGGCCTGAACAAATGAATTGTAATGTTCACGAAACGTCATCATTATTCATAGCTTTTTACACGATTGGAACCCGAAATATCTGTGTTTCTCAACAGCATTTTTGTATAAAACATTATTTGAAGGGTGGCAGTCCAAAATTTGCTAAAGGACATTTTGACGAAAACAGGTTGCTTGGCTCAAAAATTATTTGAAAATTAATTACACATCCTGTTGAAAGAATTTCCTCGCGAACGCTTTTTTTTATAGTAATAAAAGGTAGGTATGCTGAAGGATATTAAGGAACATGATGAATTTGACCCTCATGCAGTGTATTCTTTCAATTTTTTTAATTTTCTAACATTTCGCAACTAAAACATTTCTTCTCAAGCGTTTCTTAATAACACAAACCCACAAAAAACAAAATTTGTCTGCGCGAGACAAGCGACTAGGCTACCCTTATGGATTTTGAGCCGCTGAATTCAAATCTGGCCTCGGAATTAGTCCTGCACGTCTCAGTTTTCCCCTAGAAGCAGAATATAAGGGGAAAACTAGGGATATTCTGGACATTCATTTGATAAAATCAGTATACGGAAAGATAAACGTAATGGTGTTATATTTCTATATGTTGGGACTCTTAAACATCAAATTTTTACACCAAAATTTCCCAGTGGGCTTTCCGTTTCCCATAGCTAGGATAAATCTACGGAAATTGAAGGTCTTGTGCATGTTATGCTAACTTATGAAGAGAAAAATAAAAAAATGCTATTTCCTCTGCAGTTTTGAGCTTTGAATATAAATTGGACTACGTAATTTGTCGAGCTTTTAGCATTTTCTCCCTAGATGCGAAAAGTATGGAAAAGCCTAAAGATTTTCTGGTCACACAGGGCATGAAAAAATTGTTTGCGCGAAACAAGTGCTATGCTACCCATATGGATTTTGAACCGCTGAATTCAAATCTGGCCTCAGAGTTGATCTTACGCATCTCAGTTTTTTCCTATATGCAGATAATCAGGAAAACCTTAGGGGTAACTTGCACGTTATTTTCATAATACCATTATGTACGAAAATAGGCACATTGATAAATAACATAAAAGTAAAATCCTTTAAACTTTTGCGTGCGAAATAAGTTACTTGTTCCCTGCAGATAGCTTTTTTTTGTGGGCCTGTGTATTTAAAATGAAGAAATTAAAATCACAATCACTTACTTTTAAGAGCCAAAAGCGAAAAAAAAGTTTGCAACACTGTGACACCGACATATAAAAATTTCATTTCCTCCAAACTGAATAACTTTTAGTATCAATTTTTTTAAATCCTCATCAAACTGGCTAACATTATCCGATCAAACTCTTTTGGCCTCAATTTAGTAATGCTTCAGCTCAAGGATGTAATTTTGTGTTATATTTAAATGTTGATTTTGATTTTACAGAATGTTTTTTCGTTTTACTATAAAGTTGCAAAAATGTCTTTCAACACTTTTTGGAATAATATTGTTCATTTATCGATAAATATCAGGAATGTGTAAACATAATTTTCCCTTTCGACCGAAAAAATTGAATAAAAAATTGTGGGAACAAAAAATGCAATTTATTTTTTCCAACCACAGGAATTTCTTTATCACCACCCTACGACATTGTGTATAATGACCACGTACTTATATATGTTTGCTTGAAGTTTCTACGAAGTCGATTTTATATCACTTCGTGTAGAACACAATTATTTTTTGATCTGATTCTGGTTACATGGAAATCTGAGAAATGACCATTTCGCTTTTTCTTCCCCTCAAATAGAAAAAATGTTTTCTAATCCCTTTATATCTTTAGTGTAGAATTCTTGAGGGACCCGCAGTTCCATAATTTTATTTGCATTTTGTATTTCAAAGCCTAGTAGAGAAAACCTTTTTTTGCATGCTAAATGATCTCATTTTCAGTTTTTATCCTATTGTCATTCTCATTTTTTGTGTTTATATCATAAATTGCCGTTTAAATTGCAATGAATTTATTTTTACACTTTAGTATGAGTGCATTTCAACTACAATTCGTTGATTTTAGCCATCGCTACGACCGACCTATGGGGAGGTGCGTTGTGATCGACTGTTAGCAAACGAAGCACCCATCTAGCACGGTGCTTCTCCATGCCCAAATGTTCATGTGAAATATTGATTTGAAATGTATACTAATAGAGCAATTAAATTGAAAATTGATATACAAGTTAGTGAGATACAGTACTATAAAATACACGCTAAAAATTAGACCTGCTGGCGCTATCTCTTGGTCAGGCCGGAAACTTTTCACCCCCCCCCCCCCCCCCCCCGTAGGAGAAGTTAAAAGAGATAAGGCAAGGTGGTAAAGCAGGTAAAAGGATGGGGCATAAGGCGTAAAGCAGGGCAGGGGAAATAAAACGATTTAATTAACGTCTTAATATGATAAGAAATCCTGATTTAGAGGCCTGCGGTACCTACTTTGACTATCTTTTTTTTTTTTATCATTTGTTACTTAAACTCAGTTTCGCGTCATGCTTCGCTAATCGTTTCCCCATTTTGTTGCATTACGAAAACCCCTTGATCTCAGCACTGGCAACAAGTTGTTAGAGAAGCAGGTGTTTATTCATAAACTAGACGATTTTGAAATGATGATTTTCAACAGGGAATTGCCAATCAAAATTGAGAACTCGGTATTATCTACTTTAATAACAGTTTTCTATCTATGATAAAAAACCAATCATGGCCACTAAATTCCAGAATTAGTATTCTTCATTAAAAATTGTGAGGTAAAGCTAGGAAAATAATAAGGTCATGTAAACTTATAATTGCTGGACAAATGGGATGCAAATGGTTTAGGCTGATTGGAAATATTAGATCCTTTGCTTCCTTTTTGCTCGTTAGTAGTTCATTTCGGAATCTTGAGAAATATCCTTCAACGTAGATTTCAGGATAAAATGTCTCACAGTCTACGATTACCCGTAGCTATTGGTTGTTATTTTTTATTAACTAAGTAAAAATAAATAAAAGATGAAACTAATACAAGATGAAAATAAGAAATTAAATTTGAAATTAAAATAGGAATAAATTAATATCAAAGGAAAATAACATGTAGATAAGTTGAAGTGAAGAAACTAACAAAAATGCTAGACTTTTCTTCCTTTTTTAAGTGTTTTTTTTCTTTCATCCATCTTTTCATCCTAGACCATCCGCATTGCAGTCAGGTGCCGCTACTTACACAACCGGTAGATTCCTCCTTCGAGCGGTGAGGCCCGGAGAGCGGTTTCTATTTTCTTCCATCCTGAGTCCGCAGCTCGGTCCGCAGCAGATTTCATCGCCGGTCGGGTATGCACATGTCGATTTATAGTATCGTGCGCCATTAGAGATAATTGTTAGGGCAGACCCCAGTATACCCTGCACACTCATAGCACGATGTAAAGTCGTTTTTCCTCTTATCATCGGTATATCCTTGGCCGCTCATCGACAGATACACACACTAAACATACGAGTCGAAATGCACATTGGAAAACGCAACGCACACACACAGCTACAAATTCACATAAGTACGTTAATGCAACAGACGCATCTCATGCACTTTAAAAGTAATACAATAAGTCATGCAATTATGCACCACATATGGCAATAAATAACCAAAAAATAGATTAATACAGATTCGTATATAGGAACGTATGTAAATACGTATGTGCACACAGGCCGATTGGGCCTTGAGTGTTGCATCTAAGAAGGTAGATGTAAAGATATACTTTTGGTATATAGTGTTATACCAAAATAAATATAATGACAACATCTGTAGAAAAAACAAATTAAGCTCCATGAGCAAAACATTAATTTTGGATAAGCGCACATGTCTTCATTAAAAATTTGTACAAGAACTCGCATTCTGCTGAAAATCAAATTATAGTCCTAAAATTACTCAAAACAGGCGACATGGGCCTAAAAATAAGGTTTTCATAACCTCTTCAGTGGTTCAATTATTCCCATCCTATCCCTTTTTACCTGCCCTCTTTATCTGACATCATTCTGACATCATTTGGGGATCGGAGGTTAAAGGACCTGATTGAAACGTCGTGAGTACGGCGGTATGTTTGTTTATAGAGTTTAATCAATTTTAAAATCTGTTTATTTTAGACATGAGGTTAGCAATAATATAATTAACTATTTAATTCAAAATCTCTGCTGAATTTAAATAAAAGTGCTAAATGTTTGGTTCAATTTAAATAAATATATACATTATATTCAATAATATTAAATCGATTTTTTCATTTATGAGTCTTGTCATTGACTTTTTACCAATTTATCCCCTCAAACATTTTAATAACAATCACCATAACTTTTTAAAAATATTCCCCTCAATACTTGATATTTTTAAGATTTTCAAAGTATAAAGATTCTTTACTATGCAATTTAAGCTGTAGTTTTACATATTCTAATCATTATTATATTTATATTGGATACGAGGGTAGTTCAATAAGTCCTTAGAATGACCAACAGATGGCGCGCGAATCGCTCCAAATCATCTGTTTTCAGTCAGCACCACTCCCGACTAGATATATGGTGCAGTCACAGTCCACATCTTCTGAGTTTACGTGTTTTTATAACCAATTGAAAAAAAAAATTGTTCGTTAAGAAAAATGGAAAAAAATGAGTTCAGAGCGGTGATCAAACATTTTCATGTGAGTTAGCTGAGGCCACAAGGATATCTATAGGTGCAGTTGTTACAATTCTACATGAAAAATTAGGCATGAAAAAGCTATCGGCAAGATGGGTGCCACGTTTGCTCTCAGCTGATAATAAACGCAATAGAGTGGTCGCCTCTGAGGCTCTTTTGGCGCGCATAAGTCGGAATCGTGAGGAATT
This sequence comes from Belonocnema kinseyi, assembly GCF_010883055.1. NCBI lineage: Eukaryota > Metazoa > Arthropoda > Insecta > Hymenoptera > Cynipidae > Belonocnema > Belonocnema kinseyi. Next base: position 55,871,817 of record NC_046661.1, on the reverse strand, counting down.
TTTTCGTCGATTTGTG
>NC_046661.1:55862344-55871701 GCF_010883055.1 Belonocnema kinseyi | reverse complement strand
CTTATTGACTACTTGGAAAAGGGTAAAACAATCACTGGTGAATATTATGCAACATTATTAGAGCAGCTGAAAGAAGAAATTAAAAAAAAAACGACCACATTTCGCGAGAAAAAAAATTATCTTTCATCACGACAACGCCCGAGTTCACACATGCTTCGTTTCAATGGCTAAAATTGAAGAACTAAAATTCGAATTGGTCGAATACCCACCGTATTCACCAGCTTTAGCCCCCAGTGACTTTTCCTTATTTCCAAATTTGAAAAAATGGCTCGGTGGACAGAGATTTCCAGACAACGAAGACATCATTGCCTCTGTAAGTGCTTATTTTGAGGAACTTCCGAAAACGCACTTTTCTGAAGGATTAAAAAAACTTGAAAAGCGATTGACCAAGTTTATAGAGCTCCAAGGAGATTATGTTGAAAAATAAAAAAAAATTTACCCAAAAAAAATTGTTTTTATACTTCATTCTAAGGACTTATTGAACTACCCTCGTATAAAGGATATATTTTTTATTAATTCTTCTTATCACTCATATGTCTTAAATATTTTTGTCATTGAGGTCTTAAATATTAATAATTTTTGCATTAGCTACATTCACAATCTTAACCAAAAATAATTTTTTTTAACTACAAGAAATAATTAAATCAATAATATCAGCAAAATAAATCAAAGAAATATAATATTCGAACTGCTTTCATAATTTATCTGAAAATTAAATTTTATTCATATTAAACTACATATTTTTATGACTTTTTCTTTTTTTAAATGATAAGTATTAGTTGCTATTATTTCTTCATCTTTTTTCTGTTTATTTGCAAACAGCATAAAGTTTTTAATTATTTTAGCTTTTTCTTAATGTAATTCAATATAAAAGTCAGATCAACTGATCGTGGCTTACCACCAATCTCATTTCATTTTATCTCATATCATTTCGAATCTCATCTCATGCCTCGTCTCAAATCTTGTCGCGGGTCGCCACAAGTCTCATCTCCAATCTCGTCCCAATTCTCGTCTCGAGTCTCGTTAAAAAAGTTCGACTTGCGGACAGTCAACCGACCGATATAATTATGGTTTCTTTCCAAGCCTGCTAAACCCTAAAAAAAACTTAAATATCCTTTATAATTTTTTTTTGTTGGGATGCCCATTATTATATGCAAATAAATTAAACGTTTTATTTTATAAATAAAAAAAACTTTTGATTTTAAATAATTTTGAAACAATAGATTTTCATTTTGTAGGTGATGATTTTCCTACTTAATTTTCACGATGTTTCCAATGATTAGGTAACTAATGTCTCTTCTTATAATCTCTTAATGTCAAAGATTCTCAACATCTTATTTTCAAACAATCGGTAGAACCTAGAATCATTTTGAATTCCACTGTATTTTGTTGAATTCCGTTTAGTTCCATGAATTCTTTTATAGCCCATTGAAAACCATTCATTCCACATTAAATTCGAGTGATTTGATTTCCATTCAATTCTAGCTAATAACATTGAATTCTAACGTAGTCCTTTAATTAATAATAATATAATTTAAACTATAAGGAGTTCTGCAACATTTCATAACATTCTTATGAACTTTAATAAATTTGGATAAATTGAAAGACGAAATGAATTTGGACCAATTGTGTTAAGAAATTCTAATAAACTCTGACGAATTCCGTGGAATTCAATGAAATTTCGGTAAGTTATGTTCATTTCCAATTCAACTTCATTTCCCTAATTTAAAAAAAAACCGTTCAATTCCATGAAATTGCAGTCACTTCCGCTACATTAGGCTTAATGTGCATTGCAATCTGTTAAATTCTTTCGAATTTCATACAATTCAACCCTATTCATTGAAGCAGACTACAATTAAGTTAAATTGTTGTTGAATTTAAAGCATGTACCCAAATTTGACTATTTAAATTAAATTTCGTAGAATTTTCGTTAATCACGTTGAATTTTCATTAATTCCGTTAAATTGCGATAAATTTGGTTAAAATTCCACTGAAGTTAAGAGGACCCGTGTGGAAAAAGCCCATTTTAGCCCTCTTAGGTTGATCGTCTCCGGCCGGGGCATGCATTGATGATCCACGCGTAGAAAATATACGAGGGCTCCCGCAGAGGGCGCAGCTCGGTTCCCTCACGAATCAACGATTTAAATTACTAAGTCCAAAGGGTAGATATTTTTTTTGCACAACAAATTTTAAGGTTTCATGAGTTTAGACTTACAAACAATGAATTTCTGACAAAAATTGGATGCCACTTATTTAAATTCGAACTCTGACCAGTCCCCTGAGGTTTCCCACTGTTTCTCACATTTTTATTGAAGATTCATTACGTAGATGGATAAAACTAATGAGGTAGATATGTGAACATTTACATAGTTAATAAGCACATTCTCGTAGACGTCTCCTGTTTTACAAAATAATAAAACGAAAAATATAATAATCACGTGTAAAATTATTTTTGATTTTATATGTTAGAAAAAAATGGTAAATTTATAACGTTAGAACATTTTTGATTATGGAAATATGCCTTTGAATAATCAAAAGTGCATTAATCCATTTTAATGGTATAGCCCACTGCTTGAAGTCCTTGCAGACCAGTTCATATTTAATCTTAGATTTTTGGGATACTAAATCTTGCTTTGCTTCTTTCACTTTTCTATTTATGTTGAGGGAAGGGATTTTCGTGTTGTTTCCATAATTTCGAGTGTACAAATATTTCCTATTAGAACACTTTTCGACGTAATTTCTGATAATTGAAGGTTATTTGCGGATTCCACTGTTGTTGATATGGTTGTGGATGAGAACATGCGATTGGTGTACGTGTTTGGAACTAATTAACTGTCGTTGGCTGGACAGTATGATAAATAGCTATTTTAACGCTCACTTTTCTGGGGTGATGGGCCGATAACCTGGTGGTTTTGAATATATTTATTTTAACTTGGTGTCTAAAGAAACATAAAAGATTATTATTATCAAGAATAAAGTAAAATTCCTTTTACTTGATAAACTTTTTATAGTATGGACTTCATTGGAATTTTTGAGTCCTTTTTATTTTATAAACTTTTCTTGATCTGCGTTTTTTGCGTATAGTTATAATCATGAAACCTATTAGTGACAATCCGAAACAAACAAATTAACACTTCACGTTCCTCGGCCACTTGTCTTATCTTCTTGCTTTTACTTCTTGAGTTAATACGTTATTCTAATTTGTGACTTCCGGTATCTCTAGCCAATCAAGGCATCGTCGAGCGTATACCTAAGAAGAACATTACCTGATATCTCAATTTCAGGTCAGCCCTGAAGATGTGAACTGCAATGTTCACGAAACGTCGGCAAAGAATTTGTAGTTTTTTACACGAGTGAAACCCGAAATATCTCTTATTATCAAAATGAATCATCGTGAAAGCATAAAATCTATTCTTAAACCTAATTGTAAACCTAATTTAAAATTAGGGACTAATTTATAACAAAATTTTTGTGCTAGTCGTTCCAAAATTTCTGTACGAATAGTCGAATTTTATAGGTTTAAATACTTCGTTATTTTATTTAAATGATTTTCAAAGTTTTAATTTATTGTAAATCTTTTGAAAACGTCTAAATATTTCTTTAAATCGCTGGGAATATGTAACATTCTCGGTTAAAAAATAAATTCCCGGTTTTTCCAGTCTTAAAAAATTCCTGGTTTTCTCGGTTTCCTGGTTCAGCGGCCACCCTAAGTGTGTCACTGATTCATAGTAAAATCCCACTGATTCAAATCAAGAGATAAGGTTCACGTCACATTCCTGGAAAATACGACTTTTTAAAAACTTTTTAACATAATTTATTATTATACGGCAAAGTTAGAGTTTTTAAGTATTCGAAAACTAACTTTCAGTTGTCTAAACGATTATTATTATTTGAAACAAATTTTCCCCTGTCAATTCTTAAAATGTATTGTTTTTTGAGTAATATTTTCTTATGAAAAGTTATTATTTTATTTTATTAATATTTTTAGTTGACGATAATTGGGAATTATTCAAACAGTTACTGATATCTAAATTGTGTCTTTTACCATTTTTGAGCGTGATTTTTGCAAGTCTCAAAAAACAAACTCGTGGATTGGATGTTGAATTTTCATTAGAAAAATACTAATTTTTTATTTGTACGTGCATTTGATGCAACTCTTGAAACATTGAAAATGTTGATCAATCACTGAGAAATGAGCACGGATCGAGCGTGCATCCCCACCAACCATTCGTGCGTCTAGCCCCTCCCACCAGTCGTGCGCTCATTTGTCCCGTTTTTACAAGGAGAATTAGTTTGTTGCATTTTTGCTCGAAAGAAATTTTGTTCCGTTTTTACTCGGAAGATTCGTTTGTTCACTTTTTACCCTTAAAAATGTATGTTCTATTTTTACTCCCAAACTTTATATGTCCCATTTTTGCTTTTAGCCGCTCAAATATCTCGCAACTAACCCGACCGGCAACCGGCTGCACTGACAGTGACTGCGACAGGTTATATTTGCGGATGTTCCGGTGTTCCATTCCGCCCCATTCAGTTTGTTGCATTTCGTCCCCAGTGACAATTTTATTTCAAATCCGTAATTTTCTTTTCTAAATAATTTATAATTAAATATAATTTGAAAAACAGAAAATTTAAACTTCATTTTTTTAAACTCTTGTAAGGGAAAAGGGAAATATAAATTCTTTTTGCACTTTCCTCAACTTATCAAACCTATTTTTATTTTGTAAATTTATATCAAACTTGAAGGATGAATATTTTTCCAGATATAGCAGCGTTTTATTTTACCCGCCTGTTCCGTTGAACCCCACCTTCCCCTATGGCGCTATATAGAATTGATAAAATTTCTTTATGACTCCACATGGTTCTTTATATCCTTTTCTTCATATTTATACGTTTCTATGAGACATTAGACAGAAGGTGTCCAAGGATAACATAAGTAATACCTATCGCGCCAAGTCCTCTTTTTATTCAGGATATTATGATATTCATATCCAAAAAGTGGTTTTTCAAACGCGAAGATTGCTCGAGATACCCCCCGATCATATTTTGTTCTTTTTAATTTCCTAGATATTAAGGCTTAAGAAAATATTCGAAGCAAAGAAATACTCAGCAAAAAGAATAATTTTCTTCTAAAAAATACGATTTTTTAACAAAATACATCAATATTAAAAGTACTGAAGATGAATTTCTAAGAGAATATCAAATAATCAAATTTTCAAACAAATAACTAAATTTGGAACCACATAATTGAATTTTAAATGAAAAAAGATTTTCATCCAAAATATTGATGTTTCAACCAAAAACTATTTTTTTCAAAAAGAAATTAGTTCAGAACCAAATATTTGAATTTTCAAATAAAAAAAATAAATTTTCAACCAAAAATGGAGTACTCAAATTTGCAGGTAAAAAATGATTTCCTATAAAAAATTTTGTAACAAATAAATTCATATTTAATGATAGAGATAAATCTATAACCAAAATGGCATTTCTCTAGAATCGTTAGTGCTGAAAATTAATCCTAAAAAAACTAATTTTAAGAAAAGTAGTTGAATTATCAACCTAAGAAACGAATTTTTCACTCAAATGATGAATCTTCAAACAAAAAAAAAATGAATTGAAAAAAAGAGTTCAACATTTAATTCAAATTAAAAAAAAGAAACAATTTTAAATCCAGAAAGACAAAAAAGTTGAGTTCGTAACAATATAGTTGAATTTGGAAACACGTAATTGATGGATTTTCAACCAAATAGGTGAATTGTCAAAAAAAGGTTCATCAACCAAACAGGTTTATTTAAAGCCAAATCTTAGACTTTACAACTAAAAAGTATACATTTTAAAGCGAAAATGAAGTAGTTCAATTTTCAAATAAAAAAATTAGTTATCAACCAAAAATGAAACGAATATTCAATGAAGTAGTTAAATTTCTGACCGAAGAGATGAATATTTGACCAGAAAAATAAAAATTTTTACAAAGTAATTTAACTTTCAACCAATTAGTTCAATGTTTTACTAAAAAGTTGAATCTTTAACAAAATAGTGTAGTATTTTTAAAAATTTAAAAATTGTATACCAAAAATATTATGGCAGACCTTTGAACCAAAACAAAATTACCTTTTAACTAAGAAAAGCTAGATTTTCTTATTGGGTTCTATTGATTCAGTTTCAATTTAAGCGAAAAAAGAATATTGTTATAAATAATAATAATGACTTGTTTAAACAATTGGGTTTTTTAAATTGAATTAATTTATAAATCCACTCTTACTTAAAATGTGTACCAGCAATGGAAAATTTTATAATTTTTCATTCAAAAAAAGTTCATGTCATATTTATACTTTATTAGATTGGAGTTAATCTAATTTTGTACACTCGAATGATTTTCTATGTTCTATGCCATACTGATATTTTCCGAATACGAATAGATATAGGTTGGAAGACAAAGGGATTATCTCCACAGGGGACGTAGCATCGAGGCATTGGAGCATCTTCGAATCCAGTGAGGGGTAGGGTCGTTGCACACTGGAAGGGGAAAGGTTCGCAGGTAGCCGTGGAGGAAAAGATGATCGCCTAAAGCAGGTATACGAGGCGGCGCCGCGCCGTAACTACATATTGCGGGCGCAATAATAATTTCGGCAAAATATGCTGAATTTTAAGTTTCTCTTTCAGCATATTTTGACGTCTTTACTTTTCTATTGTCGTATATTTGAACGTAAACCTAACCCCATCGTTTTAGATTAATTCAAAAGCACTACAGGTTAATTCTAACAAGTGAAACATTAATTTTTGACAAAATATTCCAGAATAGAAAATGAAAGAGAAAATGAAAGGGTGAAATCTAAAAATCATTTTCCCCTTGCTGCATATAACTGCAGATAATAATATGACGGAAGATAAAATTAAAATCCAGTGAAATATGCCGGTGCAGAATACAGAACGTACACCAATAAAGTCAAGTAAACTCAGAGAAACACAAGTATATGCAAAGGTAAATATGCAAGCACTCAGAAATATGCACACCGGAGTAGAAATAGTTGGATTGGCTGGCAATGCATGTTGCATCATACTATTGTATTTTAAAAGGTATGAAATTTTTCCGTCTGTGCTTTGTAGTAGTGCCTGTTTAAAAGCTAGATTTACACAAGCGCAATAAACACAGTATTGGAACAAGTTACCTATATCTATACCTACGAGTATACCTATGCCTACACGCGCACCAGTGATCTCCACGGATCGGTTAATTGAAATGATGCTCGTCCGATTAAACTATTAGCGAACTCCTTTGCAAATCCTCTTCTAATCTCTCCAAGGATTTCCTGCGTCCTCCCTTCCACCTATCACGGCTTTCGCTTCGAGTTTGTTTGTATCTAGTCTAACTAGAGTGCCCTAAGGAAGTTCCGTACTTATTTGGAAACTAGAATCGATAAAGGGACACGAACTCAGGGAGGGGAAAACCTAGTTAAATATCTGCTAAATTGAATGCAAGAAAGTTACAGATAATTGAAAATCAACAAATGAAATAGGGGTGAATGCGAGGAAATAGGATGATTAGAAAAATTGGATATCGTACTTCAGAAAAGGTCACCTAAGAATATTGACTTAATAATTAGCCTAAGGGATCCTTAACATCCATCTTAAAACTAATAAAAGGGTTTTGGATGCAAATGATTAAAAATTAGGTTATAAAAATTGTTTACTTTTTTCGAAAATTAGTATTTTTCTAGAAAAATTAAAAAAAAATTCAGATTTTTCTTCAACAAATGTATCAAATATGGTAAAATAATAATTCATTTTTAAGGGTGGACCTTGAAAATGGATGAGAAATAAATTGACACATATTCTGAAGGGCGATAGGGATGTGACCCACACGTTGGTCCCATGTAAAATGATTCGCCGTGAGTGGAAGAGACGGTGTGGACTATATCCAGCCAATTTTTGTACAATATTATCGGAAATTTGAAATTTGTTCGTAAAAAATAATCTTAAAGTGCATACTTTGATTGAAAAACATTAAGTTTAGAGAAATATTCTGTCTGATTATCATCCTATCATAATAGAGTTAGTTACTATATCGAAAGGAGCTTCTCGAAATCTAAAGCCATCGCGGACTGGCAGAGTTTGCGGAATAGTTATTCATGTGTATTTTTAGGTTATATTTTGAGGCGGATCTAAACAAAACTTGCATATGCCTTTATATTGATAACTTTTCTACATAACCTGCAAATAATATTTGTCAACCCATTATATCTATAATAATTGTGGTAATATTTTGCGATTTAATTACTTACATTAAGTTATGTCCATAAGAGCTCGATTACATGTGTGCTTTCAGGTGAAAATTATTTGATTAATTAAACTAAATGTCGAAGCGGGCAAAAAGAAACATAGGTTTTTTGTAAATTGGTTCAATTGCAATTGAGATCATTTAGAACACCAAATAAGGTATCATTTAGAGCTTATTTATCGACTTGGGTTCCTTTTCAGCAAGTGGGGTTTATTTCTGTTGCAGCTCCTTCAGAACCAAAAATAGGTTCTAATGGAAACCCCAGTTTTTTTGTAAGCTGACATAAGTGAGAGAGAAAGAATACCCGTGTATATATGAAAATAATTAAGTAAACAAATTCGTTCTCATCAGCGTGATTCGTTGTGAGAGAACAAAATGCGTTCATTCGATCTGGATCAGTTTTATGGAAGCCACTTTATGTCAGCAATACGTTATAAAAATATATTTATCGCAAAAATTTATCGATTATATTATCATTCGGAATTTCTTGACTGCCGTAAATCATGTTTATCTGATATTTATATTTAATATAGTATAGGTTTTTTACTTTTTCTTTTTGATTCTGATACAATTTCTTGTTCTCTTTCGAAATTCGTTGGGCAATTTGAAAAAGTGTAAAAGTGATAAAATGGCGGCAGTTTTTATCGAAATATTCAAAGTTAATTTATTTGAAATTCCACTAATTTTTTGTCTGAAAAACAAAAAGTTACGTTTCTTACAGAAATAAACACAGAAACAAAATATACGAAAACCAGCATCAATTGTAATAATCCAGAATATCATAGTGAAATAAATCTAGATAAACAGATATTCATCAGGATCATTCTTCTTATCCTGGATGAACAAGATATACATAAGTTCATAAGGAAATTAAAAAAATAGGTGATGAATCCAGAAACCCAGACGTAAATACGATAATCCAAGGTAAAAGTGATTCTGGGTAATCAGTAAAAGTTTGGAAAAGCTGAAACAAATGACATGGTAAATATTATTATTATTATTACACCATTAAGCCATTTCCCTTTCGGGGTAGGCGTGACTCACTCGGCAGGGGAAAGGAGTAGTGTGTGGATGGGATAGAG
>NC_046661.1:55851830-55862244 GCF_010883055.1 Belonocnema kinseyi | reverse complement strand
TTCAATTCTCTCATCATTTAATAAAATATTGCATAGCGTTTTCTCACTATTTCCTTCGAACACCATAGTTTTTGTTTTATTTGCGTTAATTTTTAAGCCCACGCTCTTCATGCGAATACAAAAATTCAAAAACGGTGGAAATCCATGATAATTTTGGATTAACAGTCACTAATAAAGTGCTCAATCAAAAATCACATTAATAATCTGATAATTCGAAAAAACTTTCACATTTAATTCCATACCACAGAACTTCCGAATGGCTGTTGGGTGCTTTTCTCTTAAGCTACTAGAGAGATCGACAGAAGAATCCATTTTAGAAAAACACGCATTATATTTCCAGGTGTTACAAGTCAAATTATTCAAGGAATCTGTATTATTATGAGAGAAGCACAGAAATTCTTAACGTCTTTTCAGACGAGACGGGGATATGAATGTAAACTTTTTTTAATTAAGTTTTTTCTGAAAAAAGATCTTCTCCTTTGTTCCACTTGTAATCGAATCACAGAACTCCTGACTTCCGTTCGGGTCGAAAGAAGAATCCTTTTTCAGAAATACTGGGATTATTTTGCGAGGTGTTATAAGGTATTATAAGAAAATAACAGGGATTATTAAAGTCTTTTCAGACTAGATGAAGCTATGCATTGAATTATTTCTAAAAAAAGATGTTCGCCCAACCAGCAATCGGAAGTTCTGTGGTTTGATTCCCAGTGGGGCGAATGACAAGATTTTTTTTCAGAAACTATTTAATTCAAAAGAATTTTTAATTGATAGCCGCATGGAGCCTAAAAAATCGTTAAGGATTTATGTTGTTCTCTGATGATAATAAAGTTTATTAAAAAAATTTGACTTGTAACACCTAGCAAAATAAGAAGTTCTGTGGTTCGATTATCAGGGGTGCGTAGGAGAAGATCTTTTCTCAAAAACATTTAATTACATTTTTTTAAATTCATAGCTCCATCTATTCTAAAAAAGACGTTAAGAAGTTATGGCATTCTCTGATGATAATACAGATTCCTTGATAAATGTATATTGAAATCTAGCATCTAATCTTAAATGAATTAAAAAAATATAATCAATTTCTAATACACCATCTTCCGAATAAATGTGACCCATTTCACATTCACCCAAATTATAATCCAATGCAAAATAATAGCAAGATCACAATCAAAGCACAATAATTGTCTCTCTGACTGGATGCCTCGAAGGAAGTATACCTCACTAATTCTGAATCGAAGCGAATGTTCGTTGGAATATATTCTCGTTTGTGATTAAGAGCCAGTTTAATATCACCGAGAAAGAGTAAAAAGGCAAAATCGCTTAATCGTTATTAATATAATCTACATCGTAGGATGCAATTGAATCATTTATCAATGTAGCGCTCGGTCCTTGATGTTCATTGTAAACAACAAATGGGTCATCCAAATGAGACTCTCTTTCAATTAAAGTCTCGATCGACTAATTATCGATTACACGTGCTTTTATCTTGATTCTTTTTCATCAGCTGGAAACTCCGTCTCACGTTATTACAAATTCTCATTATTACGACTTCCTCTAATATTCTTGATAATGTAGGAATTGTCTACTTAATTAAGTATAGTCAAATATTAAGTATCTCAAAGCTCTGTAGGCTTTGAGGTACACATCCTCATCGTGACACTCGCGCTCGATTTCCGACAGACATTTGTAAACAGGTTTTTTTGGATTTTTCTCGTAACTTTCGTCGTTTTTCTACAGATTTTTTTTTTATTTTATTTTTTTCAACGTTATTTTTCACGAAAAAAACAAACAGTACGCGTCCTATCAAGAAGTGATTCTTAACGAAATTGTAGATCTTTTTTGGGATAACCGTTTTTGTTAATTCATTTTTTTTCGTATCCTACATAGTTTGTCCACAAAATAGAATTTTTTATTTTCCATTATTTTATGTGCAATCAAAATTGGAATTTTCGATTTTTGAAGAAAATCCAAAAATTGGTTATGATCATGTTGTAGGGCTTTCAAAAAGAAATGTTTTTCTTCTCTTGAATTTTTTTCATATCGTGCGTTTTTCGGCTTCAAATTTTGATTTTCGGTTGATTAAAAAAATTTTGACAATGCTATAACTCTGAAAATTTTCTTTTTACCGAAAAAATTGATAAGGATCAATTATTTTTTTTAATGCTATAAATACCCGTACATAGAATTTTCAAATTCAGAAAAAAGTGGTCTCAATAATTTTCAAAATGCGCTCACTTTTTGAATTTTTATCGAAAATGGCTGGTTCACGAACTTGTCCTTTGTTTTCGGATTTTCGGATTCACGGGTTTCGAAACGTGGAGATCCGTTGAAAAAGTGTGATGTCAAATTTCCGACAATTCTAATACTTTCTCAATCATAAATGAAGAGAATGTAAAAATGTTAGTTTAAACGGAAAAATAACGAAAAATGAAATTCAGAAAAGGAGTAAAATGCTAGTGAGAAGTACTGTGGGTATATTTATTATGGGCGTGATTATTTTTCCTAATTTCGTTAGCACGTTACTTCCTGATAGATGCAAATAATGTTATCCCAGTGGGCACACATGTCCTAAACTTGTGCTTTTTAGGTCTTTCGGCGGACGTCTTAAGGACGTCATAAGGACCTCTTAAAGACATGAAAAGATCCAAAGGATGTCTTAAAGACGTCAAATCATATGACATAGAGGTACATTCTAAGTACGTCTTTAGGACGTCCCGGTGCCCACTGGGATGTTTCTTTCCTACCTAAAATCTTATTTTTAGAGCATCAGAGTGACCCGCTAAAGATCAGTCACTGTGTTTTATTAGACCTAACAAGTGCCATAGAAGATTCGTCAATAGGTCATTCGAAGTGCCTGGAAGACGCAAGTAAATAGATCCAATAATACCAATTGCATCTTACAAAACTTAGGTTTTTCGATTACTTAAGAGAAAATGATTTTTCACCATATGTTTATTGAGATATTATTCTTTACTTTATAAAAGCTATTCAATTAAATAATATAACTTATGTTTCTTTTTAATCATTTTCCTATACAATTGAAGAGCTTTTGAAAACCGTACACTAATATCCAAGTAGACTTAAAGGGAAAAATCATTTTGTTTTGAAGTTATTAGAAAAATACAGTTTTGTGTTATGCAATTGGTATTATTGCTTGGCCCGCAGCGTGCACACGGAGAAACTCTTGATCGTAAAATTTGGCATTATAATATTGATTCCATTTCATTTATAAATATACTACAAACCGAATAATTGTCATTTATAGTTAGAAAAATTCATATTTTTGATAACAGATTCAAGTTGAAAAAAGTGATATTCACAAATTGAATGATAAAACCGTAGTTGCAATAACTAGCATTCAAAATAACATAAGTTGCAAAACAGGTAAGAAAAATTACCATTTTAAATGCGAAGCTGCAATGAAAGAAAAAACAATTGAATGTAATTCTTCGCGATTCAGTACCAAATTACGTCATTACACGCGCCGAATTTCATGAGGATGATAAAATTCCTAAACCTTATAATTTGCTTTATCACAGGGAAATATCTACATTCTTCTGCCCCGGAAACCTGTGTTCAATTCCCGCCAGGATTAATATCTTTTAACAAGGTTTTTTCTCTTTCAGCTTAGAATAAAATATAAATATCTAATGGTATGTTTAATGTATAAAATGTATGGTACGTGAAGTGAATGCGAATTGATTTTTATTTTGCTCTTTCGACCATAGAAGTTTTTCCTTTCTATGGGAAAAATTTTAAATGCATAGAATGAACATCGACAGAATGATTTTACTATTGTATTTTGTAAACTTCACGGTCTGTCTTAGGGATTATAGTAAGTTTCTTTTAGTGTAAGTGCAATTATTTAATCATTTACTTTATATTTCAATAGACATAATCATTTCAGAGTTTAATATTCACAATCGTAATTCTTGTAATAGTGACTCTATATCCTGGCTTGCTATTTTCGTATTGTAAAAATAAATATTATACCATCAAATTTTATAACTGAAAGTTTCTCCTTGCAGACATCTTGCCAGCTAACGTCACTGATTCAAATACCTAACCTTAGATATATATATGCAATCAAAACATTCTTGTTAACAGGCGAGAAATTTATATTCACCCATTCTTTAGAAGAAATACGCACGTCAGTTTACAAATTTGTAATTCGAAAAAAATATTTGCATTTTCAAAATATGAAATTTTACCATGTAATCAATTGAATAATTTTAAGTCAATCGGGGAACGACTTGTTCTTTTTCCGGTTGTGTGTTGTTCGCTATGGATGAACCATATATTTATAGAATTGTCTGTTCAAAACAATGAAAAAATGCCGGTTAAGACCTCTTCGGATGCCGGTAGAGTGAGGTTATGAATGTAAATAAATTAGATGTAAAGCCATTATTGCGACCAAATGTAATTATAGAGAAAAATATAACATACAATTATTTACCCACTGTCAACAGCTAGCACTTTTTCTTTTAGTTGGAGATGTTTCTTCGCAATCATTGTCAAATTGAATAAAGTCTTGTTTCCTAGCACCCAGCTACAGGATCAGGGGAAACTTCTTTCCTCTTGAATTTATTTTGACATTACTACTTTCATATTTATTACTCAAAACCACTAAAACTTTTGTTTTCATAAACTGTTTTGATGTAGAACAGAGGAAACAACAAAGTATCTGTTACGAGAGCTTATACGTCGAGGCAACGACGCCACATATTTCGCGCGTTAAAATTTAAAAGCTTAAACAGAGAATTAAAAAACTCTACAGAAAATATGTAGTTTTAAATAAGATATTACTAAAACTCAAGAACATAGAGTCAAGACCTTTAATGTAAGTGCCGAATCTTAAGCAAAATAGTATGAAAATGTCTTTAAGAGTGGCTAAGTAGGAACTAGTAGAATAAGCAGCCGAAATGTAGTGGTGGTACTTTCACTTGGAGCATCAAAGTAGGGCTTATATTTTGACTGGGGTAGACTTGCACCTGTATGCTAAATTTTTGAAATTTGGAATCTTGTGTCCCTGATGCCAAATTATGCAGCAGAAACCGTTACATACTAAGGAAGCCAAATAATTCAAAAACTAATCTTTTATTTTGAGCCAGCCAATTTCACCTCCGAAACATGGATTTTCATATCTTTGAATTACCTATGCATGGTGTTGAGTTTCAAATAACACACAAAATAAAAACTTCGCGTGGAAGTTAATAAAAAATTTTTAATTTTTGCCATTGTAATGTTAACTGTGAACACACTCATAAAATGTAAACCCCTGTCGAAATTATTCCTAATTATTTAACGCTATATTTAGACTTCCATGATTTTGAGTTCAGCTATATAATATCTTTGTTTTTAACATTTTAAATTTTAATTCATTAATAATAATAGTGAAAATGTAATATCACGTAAATCCTTATTTTTAAGATTTTCCGAATATCATTGGTTCGTTTTAAACGATATTCTTGGCCAGATAAAGAATAAAATTTGTTGGCTCCGCTACACATGTTTTCTGTGTGGTAAATTGCAATAATCTTTCTTTGAGGTACCGAATGGTGCAGCGCTCTCATAATTAACGATCTTTGTCTTTAAGAAAAATCAGAGATCTACTCGAGTCGATAAATCTCTAAGCGTCTCGCAGATCTCAATAGAGATTAGATAGTTGTTAAGATTAAGCCTCATTTAATTTGCTTAAGTATGAAAAAACGAGGTTCGAAAAATTTATAAGGAATCACCTGCGGTTTATTCAAGAGTAGAGAAGATCATAATTCTTATCCTCACGAACTGTAACCCTTCTTAAATTCAAATAAGAGGCTTTCTCATTTATGAAGTTTAACTGAAGCAGAAAATTTAAGTTTGTAAATTTCTTTCATTGTATTCTTAGCTCTAACATCAATTGAAAATACAGATTTCCAAGAAATTGATCAAATAACGTCATTAAATTTCAGAAGATCTGACAGACCCATGTTGTCATTATCAAAATCGGCTCAGATTTGTTAAAAGAACTATATCTAGCCAAAGTCGAGGGTTGCCGATTTTTTTATCATACTTTAGTCAGAATAACTGTAACCAATATAGTGTCCCTGTAAAAGCTCTAAATTATTTGCGTAAAGACTGAAGAAATCTCTTTCTAGTCTCGCATATCTTACAAGTGGACAAAAGCGGGTTCTAACAATTTCAATTATAGGGGCCATTTAAAACTTTGTGTGACAATATATGAGAGACCCAAAATAAGCAACGCTAAATTTATGCAAATATTTTATATTGTTTCAATAAATTGTAGATTTGATAATATAATAAATAATAATAAATTTATTTAATAATGTTGAGTGAGGTTAACAAAATTAATTTATCTTTAAATAAAGTTTTAAAAATATTCTTTGACAATACTACGAATTATTTCTATTAACATAATTATTTTATATTTATAACTGATCGAATAAAAGGTCAAAGTTTTTCTTCTTCAAAGTGACATTATTCTCTGGCTTTCTATTCTTTCTTTTGCATGCCTTCATTTTTTTAATTCCTCTTAATAAACTTCCATCAAATTTTTGTAAGTCGATTAAAAATAATAGATTTTGCTTTTTTTCTACTCCTTGGTGGAACTTTCGACTAAGGAAAATTAATTTTTTGATGGGAAATCAGATTCTGAAATTTTCTAAATTCTTCTCTTCTTACCGGGGCTCCTTAACATCGAGGTATATTATAGTAGGTAAAAGTTGGATTTTGTTCAAAATTATATACCTCCATTGTTTTCAATTTTGTATTTTTGTAGATCTAAGGCTAAGTTAATGAGATGAAGTTTTATGATCATGAGGAATACTAATTATTGTAATTCTCTCCCAAAACTTTTTTGTTTCCATAAGCGGCTCTGCTATTTTAGGAGAAGACTCGAGAATAAGTATTGTACCTATTCATAATTCACGCTGAAATTTCTAATTTAAACCTAGAAGATTTTTTATAGTAAAAATTCGATGTATCAACCATGCTTCTAAATAACAAGTAATAATTATTATTAACAATATTGTTCATAAAATGTCTAGTAACGCTCCTTAATAATTTAAAGTAACATAAAATGAGTAATTTTTTTAAAAGCTAAATTGGAAATGATATAAATCGGGAAAATAGTAACTTTCCAAATAATTTTCAATATATTTATCTGTTCTGCATATATAAAAAGCATTTGTTTTATTATAACGGGGACAGCGTTAGAACTACGAAAAACTTTTTTTGGATTGGACGATCCACTACATATGCAATCGTTGCTGAAGTCTGCCCCATCATCTGGGATTTTCTTTCACCCATATATTTGAGGAGAAAAACCGCTTGTGACTGGCAAATTATTGCTCATGGTTTTCAAGTAAAGTGGGACTTTCCTAACTGCTTTGGCGCAATGGATGGCAAGGAGATTCGAATTAAGGCGCCACCTGGGTCTGGCAGTCTCTTTTTCAACTGTAAGAAATTTTTTAGTTTTAAGCTATTAGCCTCGTGCGACGCTTATTATCGATTTACTTGGATTGATGTTGGAGATTATGGTAAGTCTGTTTCGAACTCCTTTTTGTTTAGTTGATATTTTTTATCGTTAACTGCGATAAATGTTTATATTTTTAATCACAGGTTCTGTTAGTGATCTGTCAGCATTTGAACAAACCGATTTTTTCCAAGCTATTGAGAGAAATTTGCTCGATCTTCCACCAAACGTTCTTTTGTCGCGATCCAACATCGCTTTGCCTCATTTTTTTATTGGTGATGAAATTTTTAGAATGTTAAATAATTTTTTAAAACCCTATGCAAGAAACAACGGGATACTAGGAGAAGAAGGATATTTAATTATAGGTAAATGGATTTTACTTTTTCCATATTATTCAGGTATATAACAAAGAAGAATTTGCTATAAATTTATTTTTATTTTTAGATTGTCTGGAGCAAGGGGTTGCATTGAATGCAGTTTTGGAATTTTGAGCTCTAGGTGGTAAATTCTATCAAAAAAATTAAACTTCAGGGTAGAAATTTCCATTTCCATTGTTAAGGCGCTGGTGGCCTCCACAATTTTTTTCTCACAGACGAGCTACCTCTAGAGGAAAGAGATCCACAATACGCTCCACCACGCCAAATCCGTCGTGTTATCGGTGAATTGAGAAGACAAGCAGAGGAAAACGCAGAGTTGGGACCCGAAGATGATGCGGATCTTGATGCGGAAGAAGACGGCGATGCTGATCGAGCTGAGGGCGAAAACGACGCGAATCGTGAAGTACAGGAGAAAAATTTCGTCCAGGAAGAGGGCGCAGATCTTGAAGTTCAGGAAGATGGAGATTATAATTTAAACATAATACCCCATCATGTATTGCAGATACGGGAATTGTTGACGGACTACTGCAATTCAGTAGTTTTGGCGTCCTTGTGTCTCATGTTATGCGTATTTGCAGAAGTTTGTTACAGTCTTAACAATTAGAGATTAATCAGTGCTGAAATGCCGTATACATGAGTTTCTAAAATATCTTATGCTTTATCTGTAGAGGAACTTGTGTGAAACATAACCTGTATAAATGAAACTAAATTTTAATTCTTTTAGCTGACTGAGAGGAAGGCTTCTGAATTTTTTTTATACAATACTGACGAAAGTTCAATTACTTTGTTTCTTTTCCTCTGATAAATATACAGTGATTGAAGGTTGCCGAACAACTTCATTTTCTAAATTTCCTGATTTTTCCCTGACCAATGTTTGATTTTTCCTAAACAAAGGTATTCAAAGTCCAGCACTTTAATCTAGTAATATATATATAACATAGAATATTTTATGAGAGAAATAAAAAATTTCAGATTGAAATTTCAAACTTATTTTTCATCTTTTATAACCAAAAAGTATGATTTTTCTACCATGACAGATGAATTATCAAACCGAAAGAACAAAGTTTGAATCAATAAGATGACTTTAAACAAAATAGTCACATTTTGAACCACATAATTAAATTTTCAACGAAATAGTTGGATTTTTAACCAAGTTGTTAATTTTTCAACATAAAATTATGAATTTTCAAACAAAGAAGATTAATTTTCAACCTAAAGCTGTTGAATTTTAGACCGAACAATTGAATTTTTTAGAAGACAGTTGAATCTGTGATGAAAAAAAATGAATTAGCAATACAAAAAAGACTAATTTTTAACAAAAAAGATAAATATAAATAATATAACAAAATACTTCAATTTTTAATAAAGTAATTAAATTTTCAACAAAACAGGCGAACTTTTAATTAAACCCTATAATTAAATTTATAGACACAAGGATGATTTTTCAACTAAAAATAGTAAAATTAAACAAAAAGATATTATTTTCAATCAAGAAGTGTGGATTTTCAAGAAGACCAGTTTTTGCAAGACAGTTGAATTTTCTACCCAATAATTTTAAATTTCAACATGAAGGTCAATTAAAAACAAAACAAAATGTCATAGTTGATATTTTAAACAAATGATTACATTTGAAACAAAATATTTTAGTGTATTATTTAACCAAATAATTGAATTTTTCAGCCAAAAATATAAATTCTACAAGAAAAACGTAGTAGTTGATACGATACAACCAACAATATAATATTTCTACTAAAACAAATTAATCCTAAATCCAGAAAACGAATTTTTAAGCCAGAAGACGTATTTTGTGCGAAGCAGTTAAATTTCTAAGAAGAAAGTAAATTTTCAACCCAAAAGATATCAGCGGCTTAATTGTTGACTAAAAACAATCAATTTTTAACTAGCAATGAAATAGTTAAACTTATAGTGAAAACATTTTTTTTCAATAAAATAGCGACTTGAAGTAAAAAGAAAAGTATTTTCAGCAAATTAATTCGACGTTTTACCAAATACATGGACCTAAAACTAAACAAAGAAATTCTAAAAAAGGGTATTAATTGCATTTTCAATAAGAAAGATAAAATTTCTGCCAGAATAATTGATTAACTTTTGAAGAAGAAACAAAGAATAGTTAACAAAGTACACACAATTATAAACAAATTGCTTATTTTTTTAACTAAAAACAATACAAGGAAGTTTATATTACAGGTAAAGAAATTTACTTGAAGTACAAAAAAGGGATTACTTGTAGTCAATCATTTCGATGTTGAACCAAATACATGAACCTTAAACCAAACATATAAATTCTCTAAAAAGGGAATAGTTAAGTTTTTAATAAAAAAGATTAAATTTTTATAAAAAGAGAATATTAATTTCCTACAAAAAAAAACTTTCAACAAAATACATGTTACAGAAAAAAAATAGTAAGATTTTTTCCAAACAGTTTTATTTACAACCTACGAAGAAAAATTCTCAATAAAAAATACAATACTTAATTTTCAACATATAAATATAAAGATACCGAAAGAGATGAAATTTAAAAACAAAAAGATTAATATTCTAATAA
>NC_046661.1:55850528-55851730 GCF_010883055.1 Belonocnema kinseyi | reverse complement strand
TTTGTCATAAGGACAACCGCAGGATTACGCCGGGAGCAGGGTGCTGATCTGAAAAATTGCACCCGCTTCCAGCGACATCGCGGTAAAATTTCAGCCATAACCACGTCTCACAACCGTGAGATAGATGGTTACAGTCTGTAAAGCAATCAATACGACCATCCAGCAAAAGCCTCGTGCACCCTAAGAACACGGAGCGACCCAAGGACAACCGCCTTCTGCATTTTTCCCGCAAGTGTTCTAGCATATTGTTGACACGCAGGGATGCTTTTCAGGCTATTAGCAAGTGAAAGCTAGGCACCTCCAAAAGCGCGAAGATAAGGACGATCAGTTTAACAGAATATTCCGGGAACAATCGTTGCAACTCCCTTATAATGTCTCGATACCTCTCTTTCTTTCCATTCTCCTTGGCTATGATGTTTTTGTCAGCTGGTGCCGAAAATTCGATAACGAACATGGTTCGCTTCTCGAAGTCAAGATGAACCATGTCAGGCCTCGAGTGAGCAACAGAACCAATTTTCGAGAATATAAAGTTCCAGTATATGCGGCACTTCCCATTCTCTACAATTGACTCAATTTCCCTAGGAGCATTTAGAGGAGCGATATTAAGGTGAATGCCGTAGGAGTGACAGAGATGGTAACAAAGTACTCTTAGTGCCGCATTGTGCCTTTGAATGTAGGTCGTTCCCGCGTGTGTTGGACAACTAGATAGTATGTGAGCTAAATGCTCGGGGTGTGCATTGCACGCCCTGCAGCTATCATCGGGAATGTCTTGGCTCAAAATGTGGCGACGGTATGTTAAGGTGAAAATGACACCGTCTTGGCATGCAAAAATGAAACCCTCTGTACCAGACTCTGTACTCGAGATAGATTAGATTTGATGCATTTTGCTCACCCCTGATCCTGAAGTCAAGTCCGAGTGTTTCAGCAGCCTCCTCCGCTGCTTTGTACAGAAATGCTCTTTTGCCCACTTCTTCGTGATTCCTGACCATTTTAAGAAGAGGGTCTCTTCCATTTGCAACTTTATGTGCAGTACCCAGAATAATCCTGTTGTGAAGACATTCAAGACTCAATATTCCGCGAACCCCTTGACGGCGTAAGACGTACAGTCGCGGAACGGAAGACTTAAGATGCATGCTTTTGTTCATGTGCATAACCTTTCTTGTCCCGATATCAAGAGATCTGAGCTCGATCTTCGTCCATGG
>NC_046661.1:55833798-55850428 GCF_010883055.1 Belonocnema kinseyi | reverse complement strand
ATTCGTCTTTTGGTCTTATGATCAGCCGTTGGTTTTGTTTTACGGTTCGCATCGGCCAAAGCTCTCGCTGCATTATACACACAATAATTGGTAGCCCAGAGGCTATGTTTCTCCGGGTCGTAAAGCATCGCTCTTCATCTATTGGATGCCTGTCCGCGGTTGGACTTAGTGTCGCCTCTCTTTCTTTGTTGCCGGCTTGTTCTAGCTCTGGTAGAGTAGGCGTTCCGCTTACATAGCCCCTTTTACGGAGTAGTTCAGCATGGTTTCGCAGACGTTGCTGCGAAAAGTGCGATAACTCCGGGTGTTTCTCGCACCACAGAGCATGCAGTCGTGCCATGTAACCCCGTTCACGGGCCACATTCGCATCTTAGCAGTCTAGCAAATCGTGATTCAGTTGCTCCGTCCACCCAAAGGTCACAAGATCCCGCTGATCCATCGCATTGAATCCATTTTCATTGGCTCCCCCAGCTCTAGATTGCTCGGCATTGTTGGCCGACCCATTGTCGGGAGCCCTGCGCGTTCTGTTGTTTTGAACCGCACTTACTACAACTATGTTTGGTGTTGTCATTGTTGTTCCCACGAGAAGCTAGGGAAAGGGGTTCGTCCATCCTTGTAGAGCCCCGCATGCAAGGATAAGGCTGCTTACTCTGAGAGGTCGCCCGGTATCCCAGAGTCCCCGTTCTAGACACCTCACACAGGTGCCATTCAGCTTTCGATACACTTTTCACACCTCCGCTTGGGGGTTAATTCCTTCGAGACCACCCCTGGAT
Source organism: Belonocnema kinseyi (assembly GCF_010883055.1). NCBI lineage: Eukaryota > Metazoa > Arthropoda > Insecta > Hymenoptera > Cynipidae > Belonocnema > Belonocnema kinseyi. The sequence goes on along the minus strand of NC_046661.1, from coordinate 55,849,658 downwards.
AATTGTCCGCGACTGCCTATTTATTTTTTTAACCGTATTCAGCAGAAACCCTTGGTACAGGGATCCTCTGTCCGCAAACCGAGGACGCGTTCGGTGGCTTTGTCATAGGCCCTTCGGTTTGATTCTAGAGGAATCAAAACCGAATAGAAGTTAAGTTTTCAATAAAAGAAATCCAAATTGCTTAACTTTAAATCCAAAAGCTGAATTTTCTTTAGAGCAGTTGTATTTTCCGCCATTAAATTACGATTTCAACAAAATAGGTAGTTGTTAAGCGGACAGTTACATTTTGAATTAAATAAGAGAAAAATTTAAACCTTAAATATGACTTTCCTGCCTAAAAACACGAAATTGGAACTAAAAAAGTTCAACAGAAAACTTTGAATTTCCAGTAGAAAAATGTATTATCCACAGAAAAGATGAATTCGCCAGTAAAAACACGAATTCTCTGTGAAACGGTTGATTTTTTTTTAATTTACAGCTGAACAGATGCATTTAAAACTCAAAGAACTGAAAATTTTGAAAGATTAATTTTCCACAAAGAAGGAAAAAAATATTTCTTAACTGAAACATATCCTTTTGATCAAAAAATGAAAGAGTTCCATTTTCACTCAGAAAAGCTAATTTCAAATTCAAAAGCAAAACAATTTTCAAAACATAGTTGAACTTTGAACCGAGTAGTTTCATTTTCAATTAAAGTGGATCAATTTTCAAGAACAGATAGATTTTTAACTAAAAGATAAAATCTTAAAGACAACATTATTTTTCACCAAAGCCGTTCAACCTTAAACCAGTCGCTAAGCATGGGATATACATATATATTTTTTTTGACCCCACACCCCGAAATATTCTTCTGAAACCGCCCCTGATTTGAACCTACAAAAATGATTTCTTAGCAAAAATTTAATAGTTGTATTTTTAGTAAAAAAAATATATATAAAATTTCTACCAAAACAGATGAATTTCAAAACAAAAAAGACTTGTACAGGAAGAGAAATTTCAAAAGGTTAATGCATGGAACTGTTCCTTAATCTTATTCTAGCTTTGATGCAAGACCAAAGATCCCGGAAACCTTGTTTTTAAAGCAACGGCCGTTGATCTCAATGCGAGGTTTCCGAGATCTTAGTTCTTGAACCAAAGCTAGAATATGTTCAAGGAGCAGTTCCGTAAATTAATCTCTTCAAATTTCTGTCAGTTTAGTAAAAAAGTTGATTTTGAACAAAGAAAAAAATTGTAAGAACATAGTCAAATTTTCAGCGAATAGTTCAACTTTCCACCTAAGAAAATGAGTTCTCTAAAACAAATGTAAAAGTTGTATTAAAAACAAAAAAGTTGAATTATTTATAAATAGAGATGAATTTAAAAACCAAAAAGATGAATTTTCAATCACGAACATTAATTTTCTACCAAAGAATATTACGTTTCAACAAAATAAATAAATTTATACATGAATTGTTCAATTTTTAAGTTCAAAGATACATTTTTAAGTAACAACGTAAAAGTTCAAGTTTTAGCCAAATTAATTACTCTTTCACAAAACAAAATTAATTATAAGAAAGTAGTCCAATTTTCAACCTTTTTTAACTAAAATAATAAATTCTCTAATTGAAAAGACAAATTTTGTAAAGATAAACATTTTGAAAGAAAAATGGTTAGTGAATTTTAACTTTTCAGGAAGTTCAGCATTTTATTCTGCTAAACTGCACACAGAAACAGTTATTTCTTTTGGTAAATGACTTAACGCGTCTAAAGCTTATGTAAGAAAGAATTGAATCACACGTAATACGTCAGGCATTAACTTATTTCTTCACTCGAAATTCTTCCATTACAAGAAGAATTTCTTGAAAAAGTTCATCTTGTTGTTCTTCCGACAATGAAATCCATTTTTTTGAAGAAGATTTAGAAACCCATCTCGGGTTGTTACCAGTTTTTTTCTTTTCAAACATACGAACCGGTTCCGTCGTTTGTAGTTGAGCTTGCAATGTTCGTGTTTTCAAGTCGATCATTTTAGTGCACATTGACGTCATTCGAGGAAAATCAGTCGAATATTGCAAAATTGCGTCTTCAATCTTTTTAGTTTGAGTGTCCTTGACTCTTTTCTTCACTTCTGCAAATTTATCTAAAGGGGGCACCTTTTTCCCCGCTTTTCTTTGCTTACGGGTGCACCAGATGTATTATTAACGTTAATCGAGGAGGTGAATGGAGAGAGTGTATCCTTATTTTTAGAGGATCGTCTTGATCCTTGCAAGATAGGTGGAACTTGCACCTGTGTTATATCCTGCAATGGACATCTCTGAACGAAAGGTCCAATATTGTTTGCATATTGAGATTCCTTGGAACCCGTCAAAGAGGTATTTTTTGAAGAACTTAGGAGGCCAGGCGGAATTTGTATCGATGAGAAATCCCACAATGGCGTTTGGTTTTCAGCGATTGGCGAAGATTTATTTTCGGATAAAGTCGCCGTTGATGTCGGTAGTGAATCAATTAGAGAACACGTGGGTGCTTGAACTCCCAATGCTGATCTTTTTTCCAAGATTTCTTGCAACGGCCCAGCAACCTGGTTACCTCTTAATTGAGGTTGACTTTTTGGTAAAGAAGATGATTCTGGTGCCCTTTCGTAGTGTGTAGAGGATGAAGAGTTGCTCTTCAAGAAAGTCGAGAGTGTAGGTGCGTCAACTACTGACCGTTTTACCGAGATTGTCTGGGATGATCCAGCATCCTGTTCTCTTCTGCACTGAACTTTATCATCCCTCAATACAAAAGACAATGGTAATCTATTTTCTAATTGAGTCAGGGGCGAATAGTCATTCTCAGAGCAAGTAGACTGTGTACGTTCTCGGACCACTGAAAAGTCACCCAAAATTTCCTGGGATGGCTCTGCACCATGATCTTCACTGAATTGTAAGAGAAAATTTGATTCAGACCTCTTTAATGAAGTTGTCAGTAATCCCGGTGGTGAAGAACTTGCAGTACATGGAGTCGAAACCATTGAACATGGTACACGAGTTTTTGACAGACAACCCTTGTCTGTGGATTCAATAATATGCCAATTGGCGCCTGGTGCTTCTTGCGTAGGAAAAATAATTGACCCTCCTGAAGGTTCACTGGAGACAGTATCGGCCAGTCCTGCAAGAATGTTTTGTACTGGAAATTTATTCGTCAAACGTTGATCATCATAAATTACAAGCAGAGTTTGAAATTGAAATAAGAATTCGATTATAAATAACAAGCATAAAGGCTATCTCAATGGAGTAGCCGACACTCAAGGGTCCTTTGTTAAGTTTACATATTAAAGTTAAGAAATAGATTTTTAAATTTCAAAGTTAACAGCCTAAAACATAATAATTTGGAATCGACAGATTTAGATCAGTTTAGATACCTAACTTTTTTAAATGTTTAAAATTGGAATTAATATAACTTACCTCGTTAATGAAATGAGACACACGAAAACAGACAACATTTTTTAATTCAACTTCAACATAGTATATTATTTTCTAAGTTATAATTATAAATATGTATAATGTGAAAATTCATCAATTAAAAAAGAGTGTTGATAATTAGAAGACAAATTTAAGAGGGGAGAGTTGGGTTAGCGACGGCTAACTACTGTAAATAATTTCCGGCCCTGTACGTGACGAATACAATAGGACCATTATTTGACCGTCGCATCACTCTAGAAAGGACCTCAAAAAGGACTCAAATCTCTTTGACTATCTCTCAGAATAAATCATTTAAATCGATCCTGCAGATAGCCTGAGAATACTCTGCGATTTCTATCGGTAGGGTACGGACTTTAATTAACTGTCTTATTCTTAAACGTCACAGACAAAAACATATGAAAGGGAAAAATAAAGAAAAATCTTTATTCATTTATTGCTTATTAATGATTATTTTCTTATCAGTGAAACACCTTGTAGCCCAATGGAAGCTGTTGTGCAAAAAGTATCGCCAAGAGCACAAAAAGGAGAAGAGATATATACAATCTGGATCGGAAGCTCCTGAAAATGAGCCACTCACTTGGAAATATTACCATATGATGGGTTTCCTGGAGCAACATGTTCAACACAGAAAGTAAATATGAAAACTTCACTTACCTATTTTGAAATCATCTATTTCGTTTAATTAATTATTTTTCACATTTTTCGTTTGTCTTATTCTTTTCCTGAAATTATCACTAACTGTTAACAATATGCTTCATGTTGATATTCACGAGACGAAAACACAGTATCTCAGCACGGTTTCTTTAAAATGACTTCAAATGAAATGGGTAAACAGCAAAAATGTTGAATTTTTAAAAAATTTTATTTAGTATGCGTGACAACTACTTTTTGAAGAAAAAATCTATTTTTAACATAATGTTTAAAAATCTAAATACCCGGTTTACTGTGAAACAAAGGGAGATATGAAAAAAAATTAAGGGAGAAAATATGTTCTCTAGAAAAATTCGTACAAAAAGACCCCCTTTATAATTGTAATCTCTCTTCTTTTTCGCGTAAAACTAGATTTTTTTATTTGAGTATAAATTTCTGTTTTTCTTGTTCACCATATAATTATTTTAAATAGAAAAAGTAGGTATGTATTATTAAACGAATTTTTTTATACTTTGAATTTGTATTTTTTTAAACAAAGAAAACAAAGTTTTTCAAGAAAGCGAAGGTAAACTAGAAATTATAAATGGAATCATTTTGTAGACAATCTTCAAACTATCAGTTTCGCTTTCTTAACCTTTTTATATCTCGCTTCTTTTCCAAGAAAAAGTGGGTTTCTGAAATTTTATAAATTAAAAAGTGGCCTTTTTTGAAAAATTGATCAGCGAATTCTCTAAAAATAAAATATTACTAGTTTTTCAGAAAATAGTGTGAAACATTCCAGATACGAAATCGTGAGATACATTTTAAGTGTTCGCACTTTTGGGTGAAAGAACTAGCGAATTGTAGGCTCCGTAAACGAATCAAAATTGAAGACTATTTTAAGGCTCGAAGAGCGAAAAAATAGATTTATGTTTCATTTTCGTTAAAATTCGTGTTAATTATAAGAATTCCTATAATCTTAAATGTATCCGTCGTTTCTGATTTTCTAATTATTTTACATATACTACTTTTTGAAGAATTTATAAATGCAATGTAATTTATATTTTCTGCTTTTCAGGGCAGCAAGCAATGTCAAACTAAGTGGAGATGATGATGATTGGGAGACCGGCGAATCTGATGATGATAATGAGTACGTTCATGAAACATCAGCATATGAAATAAGTGTGAATGCTACTAAAGATAGTGTAGATAACGCTGAAAATGTCGGACCCGAAGACGATTACGACAATGATTATATGCTCATTTGTCGTGACGCTTGGCAAAAAATTCCAGAGCAACATCGTCAAAGTTGCTTCTTTAAGTTAAGAAAAATGATTCGCAACAAGAAACAAGGGCTTCCTGTACCCGATTAGAGGTAAAAATACTGGAAATGTATTTAAGAAACTGAATTAGTTATATGATGTAACATCGAAATGTAATTCCAAAGTATTTACGAGGATCACTGTGCGTCTGCTTTATTGATATATTCCTATGATTAGATTTCCTTTTTCTAAAGTCATTAATAAATTAGAAAAACATGAGTTATAAGCGCAGGACAGAGAAACTAAAATTTAAAAATTGCAAATAACTTTCTATTTAGAAAAATAGTGACTTCAAACATTAAAAAACATATGTAATTTTCAGCTTATCCTTTTGTTGCTTTGGTTTCATAATTTTTATAATTGTAAAATGTGTTGAGAATTCTTATCTTTATAACTTTATTCTTTTACACAGTTTATTTTTTTCACGACTTTGAGTCTGTCATAAAAATTGAAAGATGTTTGTATTTTCTGCTGTTCAAAATATAATAACATACCTTGTTTACAACAAAAACATTTTAAACTATATTTGCTAATAATTAGAGAAAATCTCCGATATTCGTATATAAAAAAAGGTTTACAAGGTATTTATGGAAAGATATGCAACTAATTTTGTAAATTAAAACAATGATGGTGATTTTTAGAAAATTTGGTAGGTCCTGAGAAAAGGAAAATATGAGGTAGTTTAACTGCGAACACAATATTTATAAATTATTAATGGATTAAAGATACTCCTATGGATTTTTTTCCGAATTTTTATTATTTTTCCAGTTATTTTTGTTAAAAAAAAATTGAAAAAATGTTTTAAATAGAATTCCTCAACCTAAATGAAAGACGTATCTTATTCCTTTGATTCCGAAAGTTATAAACCCGTTAAAAAAATGTTTAAGCAAGGAATAAAGTCGGTAAGAGCTTTAATTATTTAACATTCACTTTTTGAACTTCTACATTTTACTCTGTGAAAGGGCACCCTTTTTATCATCTCGCTTCTTAAAAAATTCCCGCTTTCTGATGAGATGTTTCTATTGGATGTCGCTGCAACGCTGAACAAAACAAGAAACGGTGGAACGCGAAACGACAGTCCACTGAGCGATTGTTGGCAACAACGTGCGTATAACGTCAAATACGTATATACGTTCGAACGTCGACGCTTACGACTCTCATTGTGGACTGGCCCTCAAGTGTTTCAGGGTTAACTGAAGTTAATGAATGTTATAAAAACTAACAACTTCAGTTATAACACCATTAGGTTAGAAAATCGCAAACATTATTAAGATGCTAAGGACAGAAAATCTAAAAAAATATATTCGAATATATTACTTTACCATATATTTTTAATCGCTTTATTGTAATATAAGTAATTTGGTTACTAAAATGAATTTCATTTCTGTTATCTCCAATCTAACCAATTCGGGAGCGAATGATATTAAACAATTGAAAAACAAAAGTTCTCGGCAACAAGAATATCTCGAGTACGGGCAATATCAGTCGAGATATGATAATTTCTTGTCTCGGCGTGCATCTCTATTCGGCATATTTTAATAATATATTTTTAACAAAATTTTCTCACCTGAATCAATTGATGTTGTATGATCCATACTGTTTCTCATTTCCGTTTCCGCTTTTTCTAGATCCTCTTCCGTATTGAGCTGTTCTATGACTTTCTTTGGGAGGTGCGATATACTCAAACCCACTTTTTATTTGCAGCTAACATAGCTTCGTAGGGCGACTGTCGTATACCTTTGTGGAAAGAACGATTTTTCATCATTTGGACGAATCGAAGACCTTCTGCCCAGTGCTTTATTCGATTACTCTGCATCCATGTAGTCAGTATATTTTGAATATCTTGGTTTGCGCGTTTAACGGACCCTTGACTTTGATTATGTCGAGGTTTTCCATGTATGATCCTAATACAGGCGCTTTTGACCAAGAGTTATCAAGAAGGGATATAAAACTGAAGGATGGCTAGCTGGTTCTAGAAAAATTCTCTCCAATTGCAGTTATAAAGACTACAAGAAATTTTTCAGAATGTAAGAGTGGGGTTCAAACGTCCAATTGCTTCATACCTGATCTGCTGATGAAGAGCAGGTGACACACTTGAACCCACCTCTGACTTGACTTCTCTAAGAATTAGAAATTGTATAGGTAGTATATTTTCAGTCTTTTCAGATCATGTAGTTAGTTATAAAATAAGTATAACAAAATAAAATGAAAAATAAGAAGCATTTCAAATCATTTCCATTTTAAACTTTTAATTAATTAAAGCAATTATATTATGTACATGGAATAAATCGATTTATACACACTTACTTTTGTCCTAAACTTGAAACTTCGTATTACTGAGTAAAATAAAAGTATTTCTGGCTTTGGCCGTAATACGAGTATATAATTATATTGTTATATTGGCTGTACATATAAATATATATATATATATATCAGATAAAAAATGAGCTAATTAGTTAAAGTATAGTGATGGTAACTATAGTAATATAGTAATTCTGGTAATTCTAATTTTCCTGAGGTTTATTTTTGGATATTCATTTGACTTAAAAACAATCTATACTTATTTTTATGTTTCCAAATTGCCATTTGAGCAATAACTCAAAAGGACATAAGTCAATCAACAATTCAAATTCCAGATTCTATATTTGCTTGACTTTAGTTTCGTGTCATTAGTGAAATGAAATTGATATTACATGATAATTCAAATGAATGAAAACTATGTCAAATGGCGATTTGAAAAAGTGTACTTAGGACAAATGAGTATTCGGTCCGATATAAGAGACGACGAATAGCAATTTGGAAGAAAAAATGTGCCCGTCGCACAGGCACATTTTCATACCGTGTTATGCGCGCGGCTCGTCTTGCTCGCAAGTTTGAGCGCTCCTAGGTTGTGCGTCTATTGATTCTCGCTTTTTGCGCTAGACCATGTATATACCTGGCGCTTCGGGCTCGGCCTTTGTATTTACCCCACATTTGTGCACAGAATTTTCAAAATTAAAGGTCAGAATATCGTCACCTATAATTTTCTGATTGTACATTCTATTTTTTTAAAGCTCTTTCGGCTTTAACGAACACATTCTCATCACATATCTTGTGCTCTTGTCGAAAATGCGAACTTTTCTATATGTTTTGATAAAAACTATAATATCAAATGTATATTACATTTATTTATGTACCCTGGCCTAGGATTGATTATTCGGATATTGCAAAATAAAGTACAAATTATATTTATCATGATTACTTTAATATATATTCCTGAATTTGAAACACATTTTATTCTCAGCTACACTAAAAATTTATATAATTTCAATAAATGTATATTATTACAATACTTAATATGCATTAGTATTAAAATAGATGTATTTTCATTGTCTTGTTTTTATAATTAAAGAAAGTGGGCATCCCATTAAAAAAAAGATGATATTGTTATTAAAAATTGTATTGCAACTTTTGTAATTTTTCCATAAATTTAATTTGTTTATTTTCAATGTTATTATTATGCTTTAAACCAATAATAGGGATTCTAGACTAAAGAGGTTCTAAGAAATTATGTAAAAATTTAGGTGAAAAAGTTTGTTAAATAAAAAGTTATTGCCACTCGCCCTATGTAAAAATGATTAACAACAAATTTGAAGATCCTTTTTGGGCGAACAGCTTCAGTCTATTATTATTTTTGGAACGTTTTATCAATTTAAAAAAATCGTATTTTCACTTTTATTGTTATTTTTTACAATTAAGACAATAAAAAAACGGTGCGTTTCTTTAAAAGATAATGGCCAATAACAAATGTATATATTTAATTTGGGTGTACAACTTTTGTCGATAAATTTTGTTTCGTACCGTGCGTCTTTTTTTCTAGAATTTCTTATTTTTTTATTATTAATGATGTCTTTTAAGAATAAAACAAAACCTACGCATCCAATCCAAAAGGGATTTATAACAAATTCGTAGATCTTTTGAGGGTGCATAATTTTTAAATGGCTGGTGAACGAATATCACCTTCAGTTTAGGACCCTAAAAGATTATGCCAAAGGCCAATCCCATTGGTCAATTCTTTCGAAAGTCTGAAAACTTCGAAATTTACAAAAAGCAGGCGATTGGGGGTTCAAATTTGACTTAAATCTAATACCTTCTCTGATAAGAATGTGAAAAATTAGACAAAAAGGCTATTTATAAAAATTAAAATTCCAAAATTAAAATTATTACTAAAGTTTTATCACTAAATTATTCCCTGAGTAAAAATAAAAATTAGATCAAATTACTATTCGAAAAAATAAAAATTATGTTATACGATAATTTACGCAGATTTCAAAATTACAGATGTCAATTGAGGGAAATGGAAATAAATACAAATGTTGAAGTATCTCGTTGACCCGTAACCCGAGTTGAAATATAGGGCCTACTTTGACGCTGTTCGCGCTAATATTTGCAGGGGCTAAGGTTTCAAATTAGAGGATATTCAAATACGATTTTCCCCTACGTTAGCGCTCTTATGGGCACAAATTTCCCAATCTTCCGTTTGGGTCGTCAGAATAGGGATTTTGTTTTTGTTTTTAATTTAATGCTCCACATTTTAACATTCTGTAAAAAATAAAATTTTTTGATGAAAGATGAACCAAAGTATAGGTCTATCAAGCTAGCAGCTCCATAAATGAAATTGCCAAATTTCTTTGTATCAGAATTTTGGGCTTTTTTGGGCTCCACTACTTTTTATGAAAATTCGAATTTCGAGTGAAGGTGCTGACTTGAATCAAGCCAGCACCTCCATTATATAGATTATATAAGAATTAAAAGAAAATCAAAACGGTTGAAATTTTGAAGATTTTTGAGCTCTTAAACGCACCAACAACCATTTTCGAAAAACTACCCTACTAAAAACAAAACCACCCCCTGTATAAAAACTGAAATTCGAAAAAAACGAAGAACATCAAAATTTCGGGCTTATTTGGGACTTCCGAATGCACGACACAAAAATTCAAAAAGTACCCCCATTTTCAAAAAAGCACCCCCTTGTGAAAAATGAAATTTGTAAAACACAAAATGCACCAGATTTTGGGCTTGATTTATCACGAGTGTACCACACAAAAATATATAAAAACCGCCTCTATGTACAAAAACACCAACCCATTAGTAAAAACTTAAACCCGGATGTTGACATTTTAGAAGAGCCCTCAAATGAGACACCATTTACACCGAGAAATTAGAAAAATGTCAGAGACTCTAGTAACACTGTAATATTAAAATAAAGATTATTTTTTGACAAAATAATGTTTGATTGTTAACAAGAGACTGCTTTTTAACGTTAAGTGTTGTTGACCAAAAATCGAAGTAAGTATTTCCGTGGAGTCCAAAAAAATCAGAGACTCCATTGACACTGCAAAATTCCCAAAAAGATTATTTTTTGATAGTCATATATACGTGGTAGAGAGGGATCGCTTTCAGCCGTTAAGGGCTGGACCCCAAAAATCGGAGTGTGTATTTCCGCGGAGCCCAAAAGTCAAGAGATTTTATTGACGGTGGAAAATTCTCAACAAGATCATTGTTTTACATAGTCATACATGTGGTGGCGTGGGGTGGATTTTAGACGTTATAGGTTAAAGCACGAAAATCGGAATGGTTATTTTCGAGGATCCCAACAATCAGAGACTCTATTTGCACTGGATAATTCTAAAAAAGTTTATGTTTTAACAAAGCCATACCTACGTGGTAGAGAAGGGTCGATTTTAGAATCCTCTTTACCAAGTAGGTATGACTTTGTCAAAAAATTATATTTTTGAGAATTTTCTAGTGTCACTGAAGTCTCTGATTATTGGACTCCTCAAAAATACCCAGTCCGATTTTTGGGCTCCAACCCTTAACGTCTAAAATCAATTCTTCTCTAACACGTGTATATGGCTTTCTCAAAAAATAATATTTTTGAGAATTTTCTATTGTCAATGGAGTATCTGATTTTTGGGCTCCTCGAAAATAGCTACTCCCATTTTCGAGCTCCAATCCTTAACGTCTAAAATCAACCCCTCTCTACCACGTAGATATGAATTTGTCACAAAAAATCTTTTAGAGCATTTTATAGCCTCAATGGATTCTTTGATTTTTGGGTTTCTCGAAAACACCTACTCCGACTTGTGGGCTCCTAGTGTCACTAAAGTCTCTGATTTTTGGGCTCCTCAAAAATACCCACTCCGATTTTTGGGCGTCAATCCTTAACGTCTCAAATCGACTCCTCTCTACCACGTATATATGACTTTATCAAAAAATAATATTTTTGAGAACTCTATAGTGTCACTGGAAACTCTGATTTTTGGGCCTTCGAAAATACCCACTCCCATTTTAGGGTTCCAGTCCTTCACGTCAAAAATCAACCCCTATCTACCACGTAAATATGACTTTATTAAAAAATAATTTTTTTTTTTAATTTTGTAGAGTCACTGAAGTCTGATTTTTTGCCTTCCCTGAAACACCCACTCAGATTTTGGGCTCCAAACCTTAACGTACAAAATTAACCCTTCTCTGCCACTTATATATGATTTTGTCAACAAAATATATTGTTGAGAATTTTCTAGTGTCACTGGAGTCTCTGATTTTTGGCCTTTTTGAAAACACCCTCTCCGATTTTTGGGCTCCAACCCTTAACATTAAAAAACAGTCTCTTGTTAGCAATCAAACATGATTTTGTCAAAAAATAATCTTTTTCGGAATATTACAGTGTCGCTACAGTCTCTGATATTTTTCGAATTTTAAGGTGCAAATGGTGTCTCTGATTTTTGGGCTCGTCAAAAATGTCAAGATCAAGGTTTAAATTTTTACTAATGGGTTGGTGCTTTTGCAGATAAGGGTGGTTTTTCTGAATTTTTATGTGGTGCAATCGAGAGCTAAAAAAAGCCCAACATTGTTGCGTGTTTAATTTTTTCTTTCTTTTAATTTTTATATAGTGGAGGTGCTAGCTTGATTCAAGCCAGAACCTCCATTAGAAATTTAAATTTTTATAAAAGTAGTAGAGCCCAAAAATTGGCAATACAGCCCAAAAAAAGCCCAAAGAAAAGCCAAAATTCTGATACAAAATTTTTTGGGAATTTCGTTTGCGGAGGTGCGAGCCTCATAGACCTCAAAAGTATAGCAGGTGAAGACATTGTAACATTTGCGTAAAGTTTCAAGTAATAGTTAGCGGAAGAAACGAAAGAAAGTCGGGAGGAACTTGTACCAGGAGAAAACCGGGATAAAGCCGAGAAAAATATTACACCGGGAGATTTGCGCTTCAAATGCATCTTCTAAAACAATTTACTCTGGGGCCTTCAAACTAAAGTGTTTTCTTAAATTAATTTTTAGATTAATTCTCGGAGGTTTAAAATTTCAAAATATTCTAGTTGAAAATTCAAATAATTATTCTAAATGAAAAGACCATTTCGCTATTAAATATTTCGAAATTTTTAATTTAAAGCCTTGATATTCAGTTTTTAATATGATAATTTTAGATGTAAATATGAAAGCAATTTCGAACTGCGAAGCTTAAAATTTTACAATTTCAAAAAATGGAATAATATTTCAGAATCTTGTCATTTATTATTGATTTTAATTTTCAATGTAATATCAAAAAAATTTCCGATCTTTAGTTGAAGACTTAAATTAATAAATCATTTCAAATAGAAAAAAAATTTATTTGAAAATCTCAAGGATGAATAATAGTTCTTGGTGATGATTTGTCATAACAAAATTCAAAATTAGGTTTAAAATAACAAAAAAGACGAAAATTAAACTATATAACTGCAATCGATAAAGCAATAAATACATAATTTCGGTAATTTTAAATGGTTAGAATAATTTTAGTGATCTGAATTTACATGTTGAATGATCAATTAAATTTGTTTCCTTTTATAGGTTTTAATTTTGCAACTTAAATTTATTTGGTTGAATTTGGGAAAGTTTAATGAGCAATTTAAAGTTATTAGTTTTTAAGTTAGTTGAGCTTAATTCAAATAATTAATATTTAGTTTGAAAATTTGTTTAGTATTATTTTTAATTCTTTAATTTGATAAAAATTCATTTAAGTAGCTCTAATGTCAAATCATAATTTTGTTATGTGATAACAATTAAAAATTCTAGAATTTCAGAAGTTTTGACTTTGAAAGATTAAATTTAGTTTTTAATATTAAAATGGAAAATTTTAACCGCTTCGAATTTAGAATTTTTCAAATTCAAAAGTTTGCATTTTTCAACTATTTAATTTTCAACGCTTTTAAGTATAAATAATACAATTTCAATTCCTCTAAATTTTTAAGGATTATATCTTAAAATATTTAATTTCTAAGGTTTTGACATTGCCCTATTTTCTAAACAGTTGATCTCAAATCATTTAATTTCGTGATTCTTCAATCCAAAATAAAATTATTTATTTTGTAGGGCTTCGATTTGGAAATTATACAATTTCATTCCTTTTTTTATTAAATTGTAAAAAATCGTTTAATATTTTTTTTTCAAAAGTCTTTATTTCAAAATTAATCATTGTTGAAAAATTTTAAAACATAATCTTAAAAAATAGATTTTTAAAATTCTATACTTTTCATGTTAGGAAATAAAAATCCAGAGGCGTGAACACGCCTGAAATTACTGCTAGTGTGTAATAAAATGCATCTATACATTTTTCTTCATCAGACATAACAAATTCTTTATCCTACTTGTATGATTCAGTCAATTGATTTCTGTTACGAGGGTGTAGGCAACAAGGTTACGACGCCGCATATTTTGTGCTTTAAAATTTAAGATCGTTAAAAGAGCATTTAAAAATTCTACAAAGAATACGGAGCTTTAAATGAGACATCCGTAGAACTCGAGAATATGAAGGCAAGACCTTCAATGTAGGAGCTGAATCTTAAATAGAAGCAAAATAGAATGGACATATCTTGAGGAGTGGCTACACGTAGGAGATAGTAGGATAAGCAGCCGCAAATTAGGGGAATATTTCCATTTAGAGCGTCAATTTAGATATATATTTATATACATATTTCGACTCGCGAATATTCAGGCTGACTAGTCCAATATTTTTCATAAGCTCGGCTAATATTCCTGAATTTTCGAGACGACTACTCTACCCCCTTTTGAAACTTCCCCAATTTTTCGGGGCAATTAGACAGTCAAAATATTCACAGTATTACAGATATGACATAAAAATGATGACATTTTGACAAAAATCATAGCAAATGGTAATTTTGAAAATTCAAAATATTTGTAAAATAGTGATTCGTGAAAATGAAAATAATTTTAAATTGTATTTCGGAAAAAATGACGATGTCAAATGATAATTTGGATAGTTGCAAAATATGCCAAATATCAATTGAAGGAAACGAAAATGGATGCAAATAGCAATTCGAAAAAATAAAAATTGTGTCAAATGTTAAATCGGAAAAAAGGTAATACGGTAAAATAAAAATGACACTATATGTTAAATCAGAAAAGGAAAAGATAGGAGAAGTGCTAATACCGAAAAATAAATATAATGAAAATAGCAATTTGAACAAATAAAAATTAGAACCAATATCAATTAAACAAAATAGAATTTATAATAAATAGTAATTAGTATCTATAAATAAAAACTAGGTCAAACAACAATTTAGAAATATATAAATGAGGGAAAATTATTATTCTGTCAAATGAATTTCTGTACAATAGACATTATGAAAATTAGAGTTTGGGGAATATTCATCTTCCTCCTGCATTGCCAGAATGAAGAACAAGAGGGTGGTCACCGAACTGGGAGAACCGGGAGAACCAGAAGAAAGCCGGCAGAAGCGTGAACCGGGAGAATGCCTGGAGAGATATATTACACCGAGGGCTTTCTCGCATTTCATACGTCGTGCATTTCGTAGCGCTGTTTGTCCGAAGAATCAATCACGAAATCGGTAGTTACTTGGAATTGGTTGACCGCACACATTACGTTTCGTGTGCGAACGGACTAGTTGCAGTTTAGACCAACGCTCGTAACGAGTGCCCCGAACTCTTCTACGCATGCGTCGCGCTCAGTCTCTGATTCGTTGCTGTTCGCGTGCAATTTGAATTGCTAAAAAATAAAATTTTTATTGTTTATTATGAATAATGTCATTTTAACTTATAGAAATGTTTATTAGACCGATATTAATGAATCTTGATAAAAATAAAAATTTATTAAGTACATACTGTGTTATGGTTGTTGTGTTATGGTTGCTTTTTTGAATATATAAATTTTTGTATCAATTAATATAGTTTTAATGAAAAATGAGATTGTCAATGTATTTTAATATTTTAATAAACTTGAAATGACGAAATTTTCGATTAATGATAAATATGCAAGAAAGGTATAAGTGAGAACCAAAGGATATGTTTTATTTACACAGTATGCACTTAATAAATTTCTATTTTTATTAAGACTAATTAAAATTGATCTAATAAACATTTATATAAGTTAAAATAACGTTATTCATAATAAACAATATAAATGTTA
>NC_046661.1:55817531-55833698 GCF_010883055.1 Belonocnema kinseyi | reverse complement strand
GCCTAATGCTAAAATTTGATTTAAAATACTTGAAAAATTAAAGATTTGATTGAAATATAGGTTTGTATATGGTTCCGAAACACTATTTCGAGCCAGTTTACTGGTCCATCCCTCTAGCAATCACCCCAGGCGAAGAGCTTCACCATGCTGTTAAGTAAAGTTCTCCACTCAGGCCCATACTCGTCTAAGGGAAATTATTTAAATACTTATTATAGTTTCAATAAATTTGCATAAACTTCTAATTTCTAATATCTACAGTAACACAGTAAACTACGAAAAATGTATAAAAAATATTTCTCGTATGCCGTCATGAAATTTTCTCTAATTAAATTAAGATGCATTATAGGCATCGAAATTTTTCTGCAATCCGGCTCAATTCTGAAATATGCTCAAGATAATGTACCATTGCTCCTATATCAGATAGAAATTATCGTCATTGCGTTGAAACTAGTTTTAAAAAAAAGTGAAACTATTAATGAAATATGTTCACGATGCCTTGAATGATTTTACAACTAATGGAAAGGTGGTTGTAGTTGGGAGACAGCTCTTCTCTCTCTCTCTCTCTCTCTATATATATATATATATATATATATATATATAATTTTAACTGCGAATCTGCGTACTGTAGCCTTTTGTGGGAAACGGCCTTTTGTACAAACGCCGATGTTAAGTAGCTCTCACGTAACAGAAATTATCCTTCTGTCGATGCAAGGTGCTCTGGGATGCGTTCCAGCAAGAGTCGAGCCTTATAAGTATGTTATCAGGTGATGTAGGAAGTCCGCACTCTAACCAAAGAAACATATAAGGTGATTCTAGTGACTCTGATGCAATGCTGCTTCGATTTGTTCTGATTTTAGATATAGAGTGTTTCTACCAATTCGATGCAAACCCTTGGAGAAAAAGTATATGCTCCTTTTTTTAAGTAGAGAAAAAAGTAAGGCTTGATAAAAAAATGACTCTAATGACAGCAGTTCTTTATTCTGATCAAATATTTCAGGAAATCCGAAGTGTGGCATTACAGAAGTAAATCAGAAACGAAATGGGCTTACCTCAAAAGAGCGAGAAAAGATTCTGTAAAATAAAAGTCTCAGTTTAAAGATCAAACAAACTTCTAGTACCGAGATAAATTAGTGCTGAATTAAAGCCAAAACAGTTTTTTAAAGCAAAATTATCTAGGTCCCAGTAAATTAATTTGAAAGCGATACTAATCTAATATTGGAACAGGCTTGGCTGTAAACCGTGATAAGCAATTTAATTTTCAGTTAAAACCCATACAAACTAGGGACATCAGAAAGTTGAAAATATTTCACAATTAGAATGAAAAAAATGGTTAAATGGGCCAATGGCTGTTCAGATAAATATTGTTGAAAGCAGCCATGTGACTGGTCGCAATTATAATGTTGTATCCAATAACAAGAACAACGTAAAAATGTTATAAAAATGTAATAAGGAATGTAATAGGAAATTTAAGCAACAATGTAATAAAAATGCAATAATGTACCATAAATTTCTTTAATAATGTATTCGCAGAGAAGTTTCTTATCGGTACCAGCAGAGCATCTACTTTCAAATATAAATCACTATTCTCGACACTTCAAAACCGTAAATTGGGCATATATAGAGTATTTTGGTAGGGTGAATGTCCATTGAATTCAACGCCCGGGGAATCAACTATAATAGTATTAAAAATGGAAGAAACATTTACCTTAACTATATCAAAAAGATTTTGGCAATGGTTATTTTTAGTTTATAATAAAAAAATTTCAATTTTAGTATATAAAGAATGCATTTTTTTCCCAATACCGGATGTAAAATATTTTACGACTGCATTACACTGCTTTTACACAAAAATTCATATAAATACAGTTAATTACCGAAACTATTGTACAGGACATAACGTATGCCTATGATTTTCAGGGATTTTGTATTTTTGTATTAATTTTTATACATTGTCTTATTTTATTGCATTTGTAATACTTTGCAAGAAAGTACATAAGAATTTAAAATTTTCTAATATTAAAACTTGTTCTCTTGCGACCTATTATAGGGTGATAAAATAGGGGTTGAGACAAGCGTACATAAGGCAAACATTCCCCGGCATCACTGACCACAAGATAAAGGCCTCTACGGAAATTGGTTTCCCCATTCACATGGTTGCCCTGGGCATCGCTTCCTCCAACTGTAAGGTTAATCAGGGCAACACTTCCTCAGTTTGCTTAACGTACCCGAAGCTGTGGTTATCTTAGGCATTCCTTTCCAAGGCATCACTTTTACCGAGATACTATGACATAAATAGGCATATCTTCCCCGGGCATCACTACCCCATTTTAATAATACGTACTCGAAACAAGTTTTATGTTGGGCATGTCTTCCCCGGGCATAAATTACACAGTGTAATAATTAAATCGAGAGATTGTGGAAAATGGGCACGTCTTCCCCGGGCATCACTTTCACAGTAAAATATTGAAATCGAGAGACTGTAGAAAAAATGGGCGTGAATTTCCCGGGCATCACCTACCCAGTGAAATTTTAAAATCGATAGACTGTGGCAAAAATGCGCATGTCTTACCTGGACATCACTGTCCCAGTGAAATATTGAAATCGAGAGACTGTGGCATAAATGAGCATGTCTTCCGTGAGCATCGGTTCCCCAGTGAAATATTGAAATCAAGAGAATATTGCAAAAATAGGCATGTCTTCCCCGGGCTTCACTTTCCCAGTGAAATATTAAAATCGTGAGACAGTAGCACAAATCAGCATGTCTTTCGTGGGAATGGCTTCCCCAGCGAAATATTGAAATCAAAAGACTGTTGCAAAAATGAGGTATGTCTTTCCCGGGCATCACTTCCACAGGGAAATATTGAAATTGCGGGGCAGTGGCATAAATCAGCATGTCTTCTGTGAGCATTGCTTCCCCAGTGAAATATGGAAATCGAGAGACAGTGGCATAAATCATTATGTCTCCAGTGGGTATCGCTTCCGCAGTGAAATATTGAAAGCGAGAGACTGTTGCAAAAGTGGGTATGTGTTCCCCGGGAATCCCTTCCCCCGTGAAATTCTTAAATCTACAGATTATGTCAAAAATGAGCATGTCTTCCCCTGGAATCACTTCCCTTGTGAAACACTGAAATCGAGAGACAGTGTCATAAATCAACATGACTTCTGTAGGCTTCGCTTCCCCAGTGAAATCTTGAAATCGAGAGACTGTTGCAAAAATGGGCATGTCATTCCCGGACATCACTTCCCAGTTAAATTCTTAAATCGACATACTATGGAAAAAATGAGCATGTCTTCCCCTGGCATCTTTTCCCCAGTGAAATATTGAAATTCTGAGGCTGTGGCAAAAATCGGCATTTTTACCCTAGGCATCACTTCCACAATGAAATATTTAAATAGAGAGATTGTGGCAAAATGGGCTTTTCTTCCCCGGGTATCAATTCCCCAGTAACATATTTAAATTAAGAGACTGTGGTATAAATGGGCATCTCTTCCCCGGGTAACATTTCCCTAGTAAAGTACTAAAATCAAGATACTGCGGCAAAAATGGTCATGTCTGCCCCGGGCATAACTTCCCCAGTCGAGTATTTAAATTGAGAGACTGTGGCATAAATACGCATGCCTTTCCCGGGTATCACTTTCCGGGAATTACATCCCAAGTGAAATTCTTAAATCGACAGACTGAGAAAAATGAGCATTTCTTCCCCTGGATTAACTTCCCCAGTGAAATATTAATCTTGGCAAAAATGGGAATTTTACCGCCTGGCATCACTTCTCCAGTGAAATATTGAGTTCGACTGAATTAGGGAAAAAGGAGCCTGCTTTCCCCGGTTAACATTTTCTTAGTGAAGGATTAAAATCAAGAGACTCTGGCATAAATAAGCATGTCTTCCCCTGGTATCAATTTCCCAGTGAAATATTAAAATCGAGAGACAGTGGCATAACTCCGCGTGCCTTCGGTACGTTTCGCTTCTCCAGAGAAATATTAAAATAGAGAGACTGTGACAGAAATGGCCATGTCTTCCCAGGGCATCACTTCCCTTATGAAATCATAAAATTAAAAGACTTTGGCATGAACGCGCATGTCTTCTGAAGGCATCACTTCTCCATTGATATATTAAAATTAATGAACTGTGGCAAAAATGGGAGTTTCTTTCCAGGGCAACACTACCCCAGTGAAATATTGAAATCGAGAGACTGTGGCAAAATTGGGCATGTCTTCTCCAGACACCACATCCCCAGTGAAACATTTAAATCGGCAGAATGTGGCATAAATTGGCATATCTTCCCCGGGCATCACTTCCACTGAGAAATATTGAATTCGAGGGACTGTGGCATAAATAAGCATGTCTTCCCCGGGCAGTACTTCACCAGTGAAATTCTTTAATCGACAGACTATGGCAAACATGAGCATTTCTCACCCTGACATTACTTCCCCAGTGAAATATGTAAACTGAAGACTGTGGCAAAAATCGGAGTTTCTTCCATGGGCATCACATCCCAAATGAAATTCTTAAATCGACAGACTATGTGAAAAATGATCATGTCTTGCCATGGAATCAATTCCACGGTGAAATATTGAAATTAAGAGACTGTGGCATAAATAGGCATGTCTTTCACGGGCATCACTTTACCGGTTGAATACTAATATCAAGGGACCGTGCACCAAATGGGAATTTCTTCCCGGGGCAACGCTTCCACACTGAAATATTGAAATTGAGAGACTGGGGCGAAAATGCGCATGTCTACCCCTGGAATAACTTCCCTAGTGAAATATTTAGATCGAGAGAGTGTGGCATAAATTAGCATGTCTTTCCTAGGAATCGCTTTCCTAGTGAAATATTGAAATCAACTGACTGTGGCAAAAATAAGCATGTCTGTCTCAGTAAATATTTCTGTAGTAAAGTCTCAAAATGAAGATACTGCGGAATAAATGTGCATGTCTTTCCCGGGCATTTTTCCCGAGTGAAATATTGAAATTGAGAGACTATTACAAACACCTATGAGCATGTCTTCACCTGGCATCACTTCCTCAGTCAAATATTAAAATCCAGAGACAAGGGCATAAATCAGCATGCTATCCCCTGCATCACTTTCCCAGTGAAATATTGAAATGGAGAGAGTGTGGCATGAATGGGCATTTCTTCCCCGGGGATCAGTTCATCAGTGAAATTCTGAGATCGACTGACTATGACATAAATCAGCATGTCTTCTGTGACAGATATGGCCATGTCTTCCACGAGCATCAGTTTTCTAAGGAAAATTGAAATCGAGAGACTGTGGCAAAAATGGTCATGCCTTTCTCGAACATCACTTCTCTAGTGAAATATTAAAATCGAAAGACTGTGACAAAATTGGGCATGTCTTCCGTGAGCATCACTGGTGAAGTAATGTCCGCGGAAGACATGCCCATTTTTTCCATAGTCTTTTGATTCCAATATTTTATCAGGGAAGTGATGCCTGGGGAAGATATGTTCATTTTTGCCATAGTCTTTTGATTTCAATATTTCACTGGAGAAGGAATTCCCGTGGAAGAAATGCCCATTTTTGGCATATTCTCTTCATTCCAATATTTCACAGGGGAAGTGATGCCTTGGGAAGACATGCCCATTTTTGCCAGTCTCTTGATTTGATATTTCTCTGTGGAAGTGATGTCTGGGGAAGACATGCCGATTTATGCCACTGTCTCTGGATTGTAATATTTCACGAGGAAAGTATGTCCGGGCAAGACATGCCCATTGATGCCACATTCTTTCGATGTTAATACTTCACTAGGGAAGGGATGTCCGGGGAAGTCCTGTACATTTATGCCAGTCTATTGATATAAATATTTCACTGGGGAATTGATGCCCGGCGAAGACATGCCCATTTTTGCCAGTCTCTCGATTTCAATATTTCACTGGGGTAGTGATGTCCGGGGAGGACATGCTCATTTTTTCAGTCTCTCGATTTCAATATTCCACTGGGGAAGTGATGCCCTGGAAAGACATACCGACTTATGCCTCTGCCTCTCGATTTCAATATTTCATGAGGAAAGTGATTTCCAGGGAAAACATGTTCATTTTTGACACAGTCTTTGATTTCAATATTTCACTGGTGAGGTTATTTTCAAGAAGACGTGCCCAATATAACCCCTGTTTCGTGTATTTATGTTTACACTGGGGTTGTGTTTCCCAGGGAAGACATGCCAATTTATGCTATACTTTCTCGGGGCAAGTGATGCCCGGGGAAGACATGTTCAAAATCATCTCTGTCTTGCGTACGTTTTACTAAGCTGGGGAAGTGATTCCCTAATTTTCCTTACAGTTGGGGAAGCGATGCCCGTGCAAACCTCTATCTTAGTGGAAGTAAATCCTGTAGAAGCCTCTTTGTGGAAGAGATACCGCGGGAGCCCAACTATTTGCAAAAATACAAGGTGGAAGACTTTCCATAGGTAGGCATGCTACACTCTTATTACATGTTTAAAACAACGTAAAGAGATTATTCAATGACAATTTAAAGCGCATGTTCTAAAATAAAAAGAACGTCAATTTTTTTAAGATCTATAATTTTATTTTTATTGAACATTGTCTATTATGATTGATAAATGCACTCATTCTAGATTGATAAAATTTTGATCATTAATTTTAACTGTTTGTGATTTTACTTCGCCCGATTGACATCTCTGATTAATTTTACTGCTATTATTGTTTTGTTTAAATATCAAATTACGTCTGGTTTCCATTTCTCAAGAAAAAGTAATAATAATTTCGCGCATACTCGATTAAAGATTTACTCGATCAATAATGTTAATTTAGAGCAGTTAATTATCTACGAATTCCCATTTTCGAAAATACAGGCCGACAAAATTTGACGAAAGTCAGAAGGCAGACCAAACATTTTCGAAGGATTTTGATGCGCTGAATCCGAATCCAAACTAAAAATTGCTCCTGTAAGTCAGGTTTTCAAGATAACTTAAGCTAAATGTGCAAAAAACGCGTTTTTGGCGGTTTTATGGTTATGTAACTATACAAGAAAAATGTCTACCACAAAGCTAATATAGAATTTGAATGTACTAATCTTCCCCTTTCAAATCTACTTAGATTTATTAGGATATCTTTATTTTTCACCAAAATATTGTAATTTGAAATTTTTTATTTTAGCGTTTAAACCCATTAACGCCGGGGTGTTCAGATTTATACAACGCATTCTCTATTGCTGACAGTACGATATTTTTTTTTCAAAATACTATCTTAGGGGTTTTCGAGGCTGCTCTTTCTATGGCCGGTGTCAGTTTTTTGTTATAACCCTTAGAAGATCCAATATGGCGGCCACAATTCAGGGCTTTAAAAAGAACAAAGGATCCCGCACAAAATACCAACAAAAAGCGTACAGTCGTTTGGAACCAAACTTTGCACATTGATGAAACAATAAAAAATATGAAACCCGAGTCTTTTCATTTCTACAGAAGCCGTTTCCTAGAGGTAGAAACCACCCCTAACAAACCACAAGTATACTAACCCACCTGACTCTGGGAACAATAAGTTTAGTCGCATATTTTTCTTGGAATAATGAAGCTCCATGCCACAAGTAAGTTAACCCACCTACTTGCTAATCCACCTAAGCCCAGAAATCACTGCTACCAAATCATAAGCAGGCTAACCCACCTAACCCTGGGAGCAGCGAATTTAGTCGTTTACATTTCGTGAAATAATTGAATTCCACACTACAAGTGGGCTAACCTTGAAATAAAATTTTTCAATTTAGCGTATTAACCCATTAACGCTGGGATGGTATGCCATTGTCGCTTGAAAATGTTATCTGAGGGGTTTTCGGGGATTCCTTTTCGATTGGCTCAGTTTTTGGTTATAACTCCTAAAAGAGCGAATATGGAAACCAGTTAGGGCTTTGAAAAAAAAACAAATTATACTATTATGATTTATATAATATTGTAAATTTACTTAGGATTTTCCAGCTTACTAAGTCAAGACTTGGGACTGTCCAGCTAAGCAAGAAAGTACTTAATATTTTCTAGCCAATTAAGGCAAGACTTAAGATTGCCCAGCCAATTACGGCAAGCCCTTGGATTTCCCAGCCAATAAAAGCAAGACATTTTATCGTCCAGCCAGTCAAGACAAGACTTTGAATCGTCCAGCCAGGCAAGGCAAGCCTTACGATTGTCCAGACAATTAAGGCAAGACTTGGGATTTTACAGATAAGTAAGGGAGTACTTAATATTTTCCATTAAATTGAGGCAAGACTTTAGATTGCCCAGCTAATCAAGGAAAGACCTACGATTGCCCATTCAGTTAAGGCAAGACTTGGGATTGTCCAGCTACGCAAGGAAGTACCTAATATTTTCCAGCCAATTAAGGCAAGACTTAAGATTGCCCAGCCAATCGAGGAAAGACTTTAGATTGCCCAGCCAATCAAGGAAAGACTTTGAATTGCCCAGCCAATAAAGGCAAGACTTTGTATCGCCTAGACAGTCAAGGCAAGACTTTGAATCTCTCAGTCAGTCAAGGCAAGACTTTGAATCGCCCAGTCAGTCAAGGCAAGACTTACGATTGCCCAGCCAGTTAAGGTAAGACTTACGATTGTATGTCCAATGAAGGTGAAACTAATTGCTCATTTTCTTATACAAACTTTCGTGCTTCATGTCAAACGATCGTTGAAGAGACTTTCGATTATGAACTAATCTCTTAAAATTCTTTAAGGTACTAGATACAATAGTTCTAAACATTGGATCTCGATTGTTCCCTCAAAATTTTTGTACAACATCTTTGAAACTCAATCATGCATCCTTGTCAATAGATGACATAGTTTTGATAAAGTCATCATCTTTGATCAGTTTTCTTATATCAGGCCCAACAAAAATACCTTCCTTAACTTTGGCATCACTTAAATGCGGAAATGTAGATCTGATATAGTTGAAACATTCTTCTTCGGTGTTTAGAACTTACACAAATTGCTTCATTAACCCTAGTTTTATTTAGAGTGGTGGCAATAATACTTTCTTTCTGTCAACAAGACTTTCATAAACAACAATATACTGACTAACTGTCCACTCTAATCTGTCTGGCCATTTCTCAGTTATCCAATGTTCATCCCTTGCACGACTGTCCCAAAGGCAAAGAAAACAAGGGTATTTAATGTTTCCTGATTGTAAATCTATTATAAGATTTATCATTTTGAAGTCACCGCAAATAAGCCAATTATGGACATTGTATTTTATTTGTATCACGAGTAATTGGAAAGTATCATAAGATTCTTTCAATATAGTTGAGTGACCTACTGGAATTGCAGCGTACTTATTTCCATTATGTAATAGTACTTTTTTCAGACTTTCTGTAGACGAATCTATGAATAGACGCCAATCCTCTGGCGTACATAAGTTTATTTTATATAAATTAATGAGTCTTTCGATATCATTACAATACACAATCCCACTGTCCATTGAAAAGTACTTGATAAACTGTTCTTCTCTATTTCTGTATACAGTTACTCTAGTGCCAGGTAACGATAGTTTTCTCTCTTTGACTCTTGAAGCGCAAAGCTCAGCTTTATCTTTTGGAAGATCAAGGTTACGTATAAAATCCTCTAATCCGTCTTGGTCAAAAAATTTAGGACTTTCATCATCTGATTCTTCCCAAGAAGAATCTTCAGTTGCATTAGGATCGTCAGTATCCATTGATTCGTGAGTTGATCGGTCACTTTTGTTTTAAGAGTGATTTCTAATACCAATATTGGCTCGTGTAACACTTTTTACATCAGGGTAAACAATCTTCTCCAAATACTTTTTAGAAAAACCTCCTATTTTGCATAAGCAAAAGTAACAATCAGTATCATGACCGTTGGGCTCACGCTAAATAGGTGGTTGAATAACAGTCTGCGTCTTGGTACTTTCATCTTCCCAATTTGACAAATTTAATCTAAAAGCATGACAAATTGAGGTTGGTACCCACGGTTTATCCAAATTTTTCATTGAAGTCACATAACATTTGAAGTATGACGTTTTTATCGAATCATTAATTGATCGATGGTATTTCTCCGTTTCATACTTTGCACAAACGTGACAAAACGTATTAACTTTCTCAGCGCAAGGAGTTTTTGAACTCATTTTTTTTCTTATAATGAACAGTTACGTGGAAATTCTAAAACTCACTATATACAAAAATCACGATTGACACGAAATGTAACAGCTAGACAGATTTCAAATACAAAAAGAACTTTATTACCAACGCATCCAATTGTTAGCCCGCCACTCAAACGTGATCTCTAACACGGAAAGATTTTTAGCAAAAAACGAATTTCTTCACCTACGCATAACATGTCATAAAAGCGTCGCCAGCTCAGTGAGCCAGCTAGGGACCGAAGACTGTCTGCGCCGTAGAACGGCGCGTACATACAGCGAATGTGAACAGTAAAATGCACACAGAGTGCGCAGTAGCATTCCGCGCAGTCCGTCTTCTTTTGTTTTGCCAATGTGCGAAGTTTGGTTCCAAACGAATGCTCGCTTTTTTGTTGGTATTTTGTGCAGGATCCTTTTTTCTTCTTTAAAGCCAAAAATTCTGGTCGCCATATTTGATTTTCTAGGGGTTATAACAAAAAACTGACACTAGCAATAGAAAGGGCATCTTCGAAAACACCTGAGATAATATTTTGAAATAAAAATATCGTACCGTCAGCAAAAGAGTATGCGTTGTATAAATCTGAACACCTCAGCGTTAATGGGTTGAAACGCTAAAATGAAAAATTTCAAATTACAATATTTTGGTGAAAAATAAAGATATCTTAATAAATCCAAGTAGGTTCGAAAGGGGAAGATTAGTACTTTTAAATTCCATATTAGCTTTTGTGATAAACAGTTTTCTTCTTCGGTTACATAACCTCAAAGACAGCGAAAAAACGCGTTTTTTGCACTTTTAGGTTAGGATATCTTGAAAACCTGACGTACAGGAGTAACTTTAAGCTCGAATTCGGATTCAGCGAATGAAAATCCTTCGGAAATGTTAAGTCTGGTCTCTGGCTTTAAAATTTGTCGGCCTGTGTAATCCATTACCTCACGCATGTGCTAACTGCAAAAATCCAATTTAAAGTAATTAAATAACTCATTCATTCGGTACGTAATTTAAAAATAAAATACATGCAAACCGAAAATTGCCTTTCGTAAATAAGTTCTCCTTATAAATTTAAAATTAGCATGTAGAAACTATATTAAAGGTCGATTTTGCTGGTAAAGCGGAAACATTAGTTTTTGGAAAATTGAAGTGATTGAAACGGAAATCTAACCGGGAAATCTTGCAATTGAGATGGAGATAGTAAATTAAACTTTTGAAGGGGAAGATTTTCACTGAAGCTGATTGGCTACTGGCGATAGCGGAGACCGTGTAGAAAGAGATCGGTGAACTCGATACCGGTTATGATCGAGCATTAATCTTACGCAAGATCGATTTAACGTATCTAGTTATTAATAATAATAGCGCGATTCTCTGGTCGTACTTCCAGAGGCAGTAGACGATTCGTTGCACATCTTAAGTACTTATTATCTGTCTGGAATTCATGAATATTTCATTTTTAGAGACACGGAGAACCGGCCTTGCTTAATTTGCGGTAATAATCATGAATTGAGGGGAGTGATTTTATCATCAGTCAACAAGACACTTCCTCCTTTGAATACGATTATTAATCAAGCAGGGTAAAATTGATTCTGTCTCATCTTGATTCCATTCGCTCTTTGATTTAATTCTTTCTAGATTGTCTGCCTTTTATTTAGTTTGATTTCAATTTAATCTGATTGGATTTCAGCTTGAGTTCAATATAATTGATTCTATTCGTATATAAATATAAGTCTTCTAACCTACACTTTGAGAAATATAACTATTTTTATTAGAAACTATTAATTTATCTATTTAGACTATTATTATATAATCTATTATACTTAGAATAAAAAATAAGACAATGGTACAATGAAATGTTTCAAATTGGAAATTTCTGAATTTTATACGAATCTTATGCTAGGGGAATTCCGGATCGAATTCAGACAAATGAGCATGAGAAACTTTTTACACATATAAATAAATAGGTCTTAGATATTTGGCTCAAGAATTATCAAATGGTTATCTAATTTTTCGTTTTTCTCGATATTTAATTTCTTTTTTGTGAAGAAGAATGGATGGTTATTCTATTTTTTGTATACAAAATTAAATTTCTGAAAGTTGTCCGGTTCAATTTTTCCTGTTTTTTTAATACATTTTTAAACTTTAAATAAAGATTAATATTCAGGTCAACGGGAAATTTTTTTCCAAAAAAGATCAGTTTTTCACAAAATGATGTTTACAATTTTAGTGCTTCAGATGCATTTTGTTTTCATTAATTTGAGATTTTATACAAGCGTATTAGGATAAAAATTAATCATAATTAAATTCCTGCCCAGGTGAAAAATTTATATATATTTTATATACAGTGGATCAGACAATGATATTTTTCATTTGTTTGATGAACTTTTCTATGCAAATCAAATGAAAAATATCAGCGTTTTGTCCTTTATATATAAATTATGTATAAATTTTTCACGTGGGCAATAAAGAGAGATTGATGTTACGAAATTCCGATTGGCAAAACAAAAAATGATGTAAAAAGTTATGATTATTTCATTTTTGTGCCTTAGTTTTCATAAAAACCCTAATTTTTTCCTATAAACCTCTATCACTTATGGCGTCATTGAGATATTTATTATTTTCTTTGAAACTAAAATCGTTTATGGTTTTTTGGAAATCCGTAGGAAAACTAAAAACAGGTTTGAAATTAATAACATGGCAGCAGTTGTTCACAATAAAATTTAAATCGGTGTTTTTTAAAACCCCATCATTAAATTTGCGGACAATTTTTATATATTCTACTGTGATAATGAAGATATCTGGTAAGTTTGATGCTTGCGAAACAACTTTTGTAGCTAGGAGTATTCTTTTTTCTTGCAATCGAATTTTCTACTTTTTCTTGGAAACAATGACAGATACGAAAGAAAGTTCGAAAAAAAGTTAACACGTCTAAAAAAATTCGATGAAAAATGTATCTTTCTTTTTTGCGATATCTTCCATAATTTATGGAAAAAATTCAAAAATTGCACTTTCAGGGGGAAAAATTCCCCCTGTCTCAAAAATTGTTTAGCCTGCATGATACTGATGAGATAACTTTTTTTCTTCGTAAAAACTTTTAAAAAATATTTCGAAGAATAAAAAAGGTAGAGTTTTCAAGAAAAATTTTTTTCTTTTTTCTTTCAATTGTTAAACATAAAAAAATATGTTTTTTGGCAAACATTACCTTTTTCATTCTCCGAATTATTTTTGAAACATTTCTACTAATAGAATAAAAGCATCTTATTGGTATTATGCGGACTTAACCAGTTTTGAAGCCAGGAAAATTTCTTTCCCTAAGAATGTAATTTTTAAATTTTTTTCGTAAACCATGAAAGATATCTCAGTAGAACAAGACACATACACAAGTAAAAATGATTCGATTTTATTTCGACTTAGTTATGTCTTTAGTTCGTCTTCAAGACATCGATGTATAGCTGCGTCTCGAAACTGAGTCGAGACATAGGTCTTCGTCTTACTTTTATGGCCACGACAGGTAAAACGGCGTCCACTTGTCTCAAGTCGAGCCTTGTCGTTTACTTGTCTCAAGACCATCCTTGCCTTGGCTGAGATGGTCGGCGTAATTTTGCATCAATACAAGCCTTTTTTGGCTCGTAAATGATATTAAAATTGATCAATTCAAAATTTTTAATTACTAAAAGAGGAGGGAATATACTCGTTAATTGAAAGGTTGAAGGGCTCGATTGGGAAGGTAAAGGATGAACTAGGTACTAATGAAGAAAGAGTAGGGGGAAATAGAGGCTAGTGGGACGAGGAATGCTGCTAGAGTAAAGAGATAATGAAAGAGTGTTTAAGAAAATGAAGAAAAGGAAAAAAAGGAGAAAGAGGAGTATAACAGGTGGAAAAAAGAACATGAGAAGATGCTGTAAAGAAAAAGACAAAGGGGAAATGAAGAATATAAAGCAGAAGTAGAGAAAAGCAATCATAGAAGGTGAGCTGTGGGATGTGATAAATACGGATTGAGGTGATAGGAAGGGCGTAAAAGAAGAAATAGAAATGGAGGAATGGACGGGTTATTTAAAGGTTCTATTAGGGGGGGAGCAAAATAAAATCAAAGGGGAAAAGTGTAGGATAGTCCAAGGAGAAATGGAGGAAGGGAACGAGATAACAAGAGAAGAAGTGGAGGAGGCAATAAATAGGTTAAAAAAACAAGGCGACGGGAGAAGATGGGATGGAGAACGAAGCCATGAAGTTTGGAGAAGAAGGGATTAGGGATGAGATGTGGAAGATCTGCAACAAAGTATGAAAAGGGGAAGGTTGGCCGGAAGAGTGGACAACGCGACTGGTGATATCGCTTGAAGGTAGAGGAATACAGAGGGATCACTCTTATGTCAGTCGGCTATAAAATATATGCAGAAATCTTAAGAAAGAGGTTAGAGAGTCAGGTAGAATAAAAAGAAAGTATCCCACACAATCAGACGGAATTTAGAAGAGGGATGGGAACTATAGACAACATCTACGTACTTAACTACTCAGTTAACAGAAATTCAGGGAGAAAGAAAGGGAAACTTGTCGCTTTGTTCGTAGATTTCAAAGCAGCGTTTGACTTAGGGAACAGAAAAGTGCTATGGCAGGCAATAAAAGAGAAGGGTGTAGAGCCAAAGTTGGTGGAGATGATAAAAGAAACTTTTTCTGAAACCAGGATTAGGGTGGAAATAGGAGAGAAAACAGGGCAGGTTTTCTGGACAGACAGAGGACTAAGGCAAGGGTACCCGTTGGATCCGTTACTATCTAATATCCTTCTGGCAGACTTAGAGGAGAAGCTAAAGGAGAAAGGGAAAGGAGAAACGGTTTCGGTCAATAGCAAACTATACTCTAGCATACGCGGACGATGTGGTTCTCCTAGCAGATGATGAAAAGGGGATGAAGGTAGTGATGAGAATCTTCGAAGAGTACGTGGAAGAAAAATATCTGACGGTGAACGTAGATAAGACAAAGGCGATGTGCTTCAGAAATATAAAGAGTAAAATAATTTACGTTTGGAAGATGAACTGACAAAAAGTGGAAATTGTGGAGGAGTCTGTTACCTAGGTTTTTGGTTTAAGGCAGAAGGGGGAAACGAGCTGCAGTTGAGGAAAAGAATTGAGTGTGCGAGTGAAGTAATGGGCCAAGTATGGGCTATAGAAAGGAGAAGTTTCAAGAACGATTGGGGAATGATGGTCTGGTTCTTTGATGCGTTGGTTTGGGCGGTGTTGTGTGGAGATCTGGAAATGGAAGAAACATAGGAAAGTAGAGAGCATGCATGAGTGATTTTTGAGGTGGGTAATGGGGGTTGGCTGAAGTTGCCGAAGATACATGTTAAGAGAAGAGTTAGGAAGAGAAAATACAGTTAATAGACAAATTAATAGAGCCTACAGGTTTGAAGAGAAGCTGCAAAGGGGAGAGGAAAACAAAATAGCACCAACATGTTTGGGCGAAATTCGGAACCATGAAGCGAGAGGCAATTTGGGAAATTCAAAATGGGAGAAAGAAAGGAGAAAAATTAGAAGGGTTTGTAATATACGAGAAGGCGTTATGGAGTGGCAGGACATAAAGTCAAAGCTACTAGTTGAACAAGGAGAAGAGAGATGGAAAAAGATAATAGATTCGAGGTACAATAGGTGGTAGATGAAACTCAAAGGATATTGGATGGATGAAGAGCAGAATATATGTAGAGTATGTGGATACGAAATGGATACATGGGCATATATGTTAGAGAGACGAACAGGAAAAGAAGAGGGACAGTTGAGTGTCGATGAGTGTCGATGGATCTTGGATGATAGTGGACAGGGAGCCTCGGTTCGGGGCAATTCAAGTCGCACTCAAGTCGAACTCAAGTCGAAGTCAAGTCGAAGCATTTTTACTCGGATATTTTGTAGAACTTTTTTCGATGTGTCAACTTTTATCTCAACGTTTTTTCATATTTTTACGAGGGTGAATCAAATATTAACCAGAATTCTTTTTTAATATTTATTTATTTATAAAACAATACAAAAATACTATTGATTTTTTTTCTACATAGTCTCCTTCACGCTCTACACATTTTTTCCAGCGG
>NC_046661.1:55807670-55817431 GCF_010883055.1 Belonocnema kinseyi | reverse complement strand
GTAAAGCGATTTCATGAATAGTGAACCGCCTGTCACTTTCAATAAGGTCACGAACTGCACCAATGTTATCGCCAGAGACACTTGATCTTGGATGTCGATTATCACTCACATTTTCCACACTTTCTCGTCCACTCTTACACTTTTTGGCCCAATCAAACACTTGAGTTTTAGATAAAGTATCATCCCCATACTGATCCTTCAATCGAGTCAAAATTTCGCACGGTTTAACGCCTTCTTTAGTTAAAAACTTTATTATAACCCGTTGTGCAACGGACGCTGGAACCTGTTGCTCACTCATAGCTGTACTGACGAATTGACTGAGTTAAACAGCTCACCAAGCGTTTTACCCACTCCTAATACACTACATTACAAGGACCTACACTGTGAGAGTGCTTGCGATTGGCTAAGAAAAGTATTTGTAAAATTCCGGTTTATATTTGATCCACCCTCGTAACAAAAAGTAGAAAATTCGATTGTAAAAAAAAGAATTCTACTGGTTTCAAAAGTTATTTACCAAACATCAAATTCACAATGTATCTTGATTATCAAAGTACAAGTTCAACAAGCAAAGAAAATTGGCTATACATCTGACATTTGTTTGAACAATTACAAATTGATAAACCAATGTTCTTAAATATTCCACTAGACTAATAGTAATATTTTGAGTGGGGGGGGGGGGGCAAATTTCCGACAAAAAAAATTTAAACAAATTTAATTTGTTTAAATAATAAATGATTAATTAACCAATAATAAATATGTTTTTGAGCCATCCTAGTGGGCACATTCTCATTACAACTTACGTTTTTTAATTTCCTTTTCCTCTCGTGTGTGTGTGTTTTCAAAAAATTTACTCTTTTTCAAATGTTTTTAATGATATTTTTCACGATTCAAATAAGAAACAGAACTACCAAAATATTATTCATGACAAATTAAGGAATGTTTAAATTCTCATCAGAAGAATGTATTAGATTTGTGTAAAATTTGATCCCCCCCCCCCCGTTTTTGCAAATGACCACGTTTTGAGATCTCCTGAATCCGAAAAACATGTTTTCATGAATGCGTCTGGCTGTATATTTGTGTGTGCGTGTTCCTGTAGATTTTTAGTTTGTTAGCACGATAACTTTTGAAAAAATCAACGTATTAGATTGGCTTTTGGTACACTCTTTTAGTGCCCTAAACAGAAGTTCACATTGAAAATTAGCAAATTCAGTTTATGGAAAAATGACAAAAATTGCAACAAAACGTTCAATAAATAATTTTTTTCATAAGAATGCGCATTTTTTTTTAACGGCATAATGAAATTTTCTCTGCTTTAATACCTATGCAAGTTACGAATTGGAATAATATACATTTATGGGAATGATATCAAATTTCTGGGATAAACTCGAGTGTCAAGCTCGAGATACGTGAAAAGAATGTCTTCGTTAAAGCCGAAGGGGCTTTAACAAAAGAGAATTCACAATCACCAAATTACTGTTCGATATTTTCACCTTTAGTTTTAAAAAGTCTATACAGAAAGATCGCGCGGGAGAACCAACAGATTTTGGAGTTTTCAGAGATATTGGAGATTTTTGAGAGATTAGTTGTACATTTTTTTTCGATTTTTCAGCAAGTTCCATATTTTTTTCTCAAAGCTTTTGCTTCTTTTCACCTTTATGCCAATTTAGATGCAATTTAAATTTTTTAAATTTTTCATGAATTTGTTTGTCTGATATATATTTTCGAGACACCTTAATATTGCATTCCCGTGCACTCTAACAATACACTTCCCTTGGCTGTTGAGGGGAAAAATCTCGAACATATTCACCGCTGTTTCATACTGGTGCATACACGACGTGCTGTGGATGTATACGCCCATTATTACACATTAGAAGAAACTAAGATGGTCGTGGTTAGTACGGAGGTACTGTAAATCATCCTCTGCTTGCTCTTGAGGCATTGTAACACGCCGTGCCGCGCCGCAAACGCAGCGCAAATGCATGCACGCAGCTCGTCGAAAGCTCCCCGGATTATATATGTGATACCATTGGCGTAGGAATACTAATGATTTAGACATCATACTTAAACATAAAGAAGTTTTCTACATAATTTATCACAGTCATCTACTTTGATAAAACGTTTTCAAGTTTTCGGCTTTTGTGTGCACAAAATTATCCGGGTTGATTATAAATTTGTTTTAAATAACTTTCTAAATGCACTCATTATTTTAGTCTATTGATCCAGCTTTTCGAGAATTTGCTGTTGCTGAATTACTTCTTCCCGGTAGTAAATAACTTACTTTTATAAACATTTGAAATGTTACTAAACGGATATTGGTAACACTTCAATAAAATTAGGAAAATTGCAGAATCTATAAACGTCTCTGTGCTATTCTATTTTGGAATAATATGAGATTTATCATTGGATGGAGAGCGGGGCGGCTTGTTGCTAGTCCGCGCTTCTCTTGCGAGTTATTATGATTCGCCCCCAAATCTATCATGGATCCACAGATCTAGGATAGATTCCCAGCAGATTTTAATTCTTTCCCTTGATTTGAAAATTAGCTTTTGAATTCTCGAATCCTCGATTTGTGGAAATTAATTAAAAATGCAAAGACGGTTTTTACTAATTTTAGAGGAGATTGTAATAAAATTTTAAAAAATTGAAGCTGAAATGTCCTGCGCCACTGTAATGGAATGCTACACGATATACGTGTTTCTTCTTTCTCTTGACTTCTTCTTGCATATTCTTCGTGTTCTTCCTCGGCCTTTCTCCCTTCTTAGTTGACTTCTTCCCTGCATCTCTTTCTCTTCACTTCATAAAGTACGTGCGCTTGACTCTTTTTCCACCTTCTCTTCTTCTCATTACACTTTTGGCAAGTCATTTATTATTAAACATGCTTCAGTGGAACGGGATTTATATTGACTGGCGAAAAATCTTGGGATGTACGAAGGAATCCTACTACTCGCCATTGAAATTATTCTGCCATTTTTACAAAGCAAACTTCTTCACTTCAATTTTTTCAGGTAGACTCTAATTGTCCTGCAGCGATGCTAAAACTCACTCTTAATAGTGACTTACCTTCAAATATCTCGACAAAAACATCCACGACGTAGACAATTGCGCGAATTTTTCATTACATATTTTATATGGATAAAAAAATTAAATTTTGGCGAAATTTTCTTTTTTCTTTAATAGAAAGAATTTCGCAATGTTTAAATTTTTTACCGATACAATAATGATTATAATAATAATATATGATTCTCAACATTTCTTTCAATTCATCATTTAAGGGATCTTAATATTTGGATCTCTTTTAAAATTACTAGGCAAACGTTTATTTCACAACCTAAATAGATTTCTGCTAAAACTTTTTATTTGATGAAATTTTCGGCATTGTGGATGTTTTTTGGTAAAATTTACTTATTTTACAATAACTATTTTTCATTAATAAAATACGAGTTTCAGTGTGATAAGGATATTTGAAAAGTGGCAGTACAGAACTAGACGACCAAAGATGTTTTGATAATGGGCGTTCATAATTTATTTGATGTTATTGTCTTTCTTTTGAGTGACCTTTGGGTTTCACTATTGACAGAATGGTTTTCAACCAATGTTTATTCTTCTTAAAATTTGCTCTCTGTTTTGATTTTCAGGCCGTACTCCTTTGTTGAAGTCGGTACTTAGGCAGTAGCGTAATATCTCTTTGTTGATCGGATGAGGACCATTTTTCCTGGGAGTTCAGTATCAATAAATGTTCAGACGAGTGTAGTTTTTTCGTCCCTTGGACCTGTTTACGCGAATCGAGTGTGCTATTCGAGTGCATGTAATCTTTCGTAACTTTAACTTTTTTAACTTAAAGTCCTTGTTTCTTTTGCTTTTGGTTTTTGCAAAGTGATTTTCCCGACTCGATCGTCTTCTGGTATTGTTGTAAGTGACGAGTCGGATGACGTATGACTCCAGGTTGCGTCGAGATCGATCGTTGATGAACGATCGTGGTGGTAGCTTCCGGAGGCTATATCTTTTCAAATTTTCCCTGACAACCAAAACCATTTTTTGGTACAAAGTGCTTACTGCATTCTACTCGAGGACGCCTGATATTGACTACTTCGATAAGGAAGTTAGACGCGGCTGCCTTGCTTTGTTTGATATACTTTAATCAGAACGAATGTGACTTCTTCGCTGCCCTACGCCAGTCCGCGAGTAATTAAGTAATATTTTTTGGTCCTTCGAGCCGGATAGTGGGTGAGCGGAGGAGCATGATCTCAGGCATGACAAATTTACTAACTGTGCTTATTCCCAACATTGCAAACATCCCGAGCCAGGTTCTCACGTATGACAACCGTCCTGCTAATGGATTGTTTGCAATATTGTGAGCGCCTCGAGACAAACTCTCAGTCAGGACAAACGGAGTTACTGACTGTGTGATTGTTCTCAACATTGCGAACGCCTCGAGAGAGGCTCTTAGACATGACCGTGTGATTGTTTGGAATATTGCAAACGCTTCGAGACTGACTCTCAAGCATGACAGACATATTGATGGTGAATTGTTTGCAACATTGAAAACGCTTCGAGACTGGCTCTCAATCATGACAAACATATTGACGGTGGATTGTTTGCAACACTGCAAGCGCTTCGAGACTGGCTCTCAAGTATGACAGACATATTGATGGTGGATTGTTTGCAACATTGCAAAGGCCACCAGACCGGCTCTCAGGCGTGAGATAGGCTCTTATTTAAGGTTGCTCAAACCTTGATTGGAGTCTAATGAGCTGACTTTGGATTTGTTTTTGCCGCAAGGAGGGCGATAGATGTTCGAGAGGATATATTGGGATGTGACTGAAGTTTGCAACGTTTATAAAGGAAATTATAAAATTTCCGAAATTTCTTTTGGTTACTATTTGCACCAAGTTACAGTTAAAAAAAAATTAGTTTAATCCCAATAATTCCTACTATCTGACTAAGTTTTACACACCTAGGGACTTTCAAAATTACATAGAAATTAAAAAACAAAAATTTACTTTCGTTTATAAACGTTGCAAACTTCAATTACGTTATATTGGGGGCCTTTGCATTTAACCTTAATGTATGGATGTTTCGGCATGGTAAATGACATCTTCTATTAGGTGTACAATATGTTAAGTGGCTATTTTCTGATAATGAAAACATAAAGCGTGTGATATTGACCATTTTAATCTGGAATACTTGAGGAAGCAAGTATTGTTGGAGCAGTGTGGTTGGTGGGTGGCGTGGTGACAAAGGATTTTAGGCCCGCATTATCCGCATCTTGAACAGTCGTTCTGTGTGTTGTGGGTTTTCAGATATATATTGTGGTCAAAAGTTTAGAAAAAGATGCATTAAGTGGGTTTGGAATTGTATGTCATAATTTTCTCAAGAAAATTAGGACTTTTCGCAGCGGGCATCATTTATCTTAGCAATAAGCAGCGTTGAGTAAGACTACACAATAATGGAATATTTGATCTACTGGTAATTTTTGCATAATTAACAAATATTTTTGAATATCTGAGATTCTGCCCTTTGATATCTTGGATATTTTCAGGTGAAGTCTTCCTTTTGGTATCCATAGTGAACGACGCTGTGCAATGAGAATGCATTTATTAAAATTTCGGAGATATAAAATAGATACTTGTAAATAAATGAATATTCTATGATACATTTAATTTGTATTTCAATATTTATCTTTTACAAATTTGCTGTATGTGTATCCATTAAATAACATTTTTGTTATCACCTACAGAAGGACATGTTGGCACTATAAAAATTAGTAGTGTCGTTAATTTTAAAGCCTTCTGCGGGTGAGAATAAAAGGTTTTCTTATTTTTTTGTACTTTAAGGGGTTTGATGATTGTGTTTTCGAATGTAATTAAGTAAATATTTGTCTCAAATTTAAGTAGATTCAATAGGTTTGAAACATTCTGATCTTATCTTCGGAACCGGTGAACGGCACACGTGTATCTCAGTGACCGACACAAAACAGAAGGAGGTTTTTGGGGAATTATACCCATTTCATTGATTTTCATGTTGCTATGATTGATATTTGCTTTCCTCATTCCTCATTACCACCCAATATCGCGGATACTTCTTTTTAAAAAAATCGTGTTTTCTCTTAAAAGCACCCTGATTATACAAAATGATGTTCTTTACTATCTGAAGCAACTAAATTTCATAATATAACTTTAAAAAAACTTTTAATTTCTTTAAATTCAAATTCAATAGTTGTCGTTCACTGTATGTAGGGTGTCATTCACTGGGACTATGGTGTCTTTCACTGAACTTGAAATAAATTAATTCAGAATAAATATGACAATAGTTTGGCAAGGAATAATTATATTACTGGGTTCTGTCTAAGGGTTTTTTTTAAGGTGTCGGTGGTGCCACTGTTTACACTCTCTAGATTGCTGGCCCATAGGTAAATCACTAAGATGTTGACTGTTGGTATCTGGATAGTCTTATTTAGTATCTATTTTTCTCCGTGCGGATCCCCACATCGCATGGAAGTTTATTACTACCTTCCTTGCTTTCTCATTTCCTGTTGTTCAATGTTCCGAAGACGAGATCCCTTGCTAGGGATCTATTTTGTCCATAAGATTAATTGCAGGTCTGCAAACATTACGAAGTTTATGAAGATTCACGGCACGTCTCATTTTAAAAGACATGGACTTTTTGAAGAGCAAATTGTCCTTGGTAACTTCGATCATACATATAGAGAATCATTTTCTCACATTTCTCAAATTCCAGTGCTCCTGTGACAGCGAATTTCAGCACTGAAGACTACAAAACGTTCCATCTGCAAAAGAGTGAATCCTGCAGCTGGTCAATCGCCTTAAGATAGATTGCTTATACGGACTCGAAAGTTACTTCTCGGTTCCTAATTACATATGTCAGTCCACCTTGTGCTACTTATAAGCCAAAACCACAACATCGGTCATTTTCAAGAGGATTCGTTATCGTCTATGTTCTATACAGCATTATGATACATTTCATGATAACGTTACTTGTGGGAGACCTTTGACTGAGGGTTCGGACCCTTCAAACAGAGAGAAAGTACATTTGGCTTTGGATTCGGACTCTAACTCTTCGTTTTCTTTTTGCTTTCTGTCAAGCTCTACTTGCTACATCATGAGTCGCTGTAAAGGCCTCGGATGGATACTAATTACGAACCAGATCCCTCCTTGAACCTAGCTCTGACACCATCATATTCACTTGTCGAGGTGAATACTCTTCTACTTGCATTGCTTATGGGAGCTAAGGTTTACCGGGTACTTCTTCTGGATGTAACTCATGAAGGATTACGAAAGCCTCCCGTTGCCTTTTCGGACCGTTTCTAGATAGGTTTGATTGATCTAATCGGATTGACTATTCCTCGACTGAAACTTTCCGATGTTGTGCTTGTTGTTTGATTCATTCACTGCGTACGCAAGGATTTGAAACTCGCTTTTGCAGTCATCTACGCTTGGTTGGACTGACGAAGGGTTCTCGTTTGGATTCAAACTGTTGACTATTCCCACTGACCGATTATGTAGCCAGTCAGATTTCGGTGATCCAGTGGACTATCCAACGCCTTTTGGCCTCACGTCCCTAAAAATTAAAATCCAGCTGATCGTGCAACTCAAGAAATGGATCCTCTAGCTTCAACTTGCTAGAGTATGTAATGGAATGTCCTTGAATAGCTTCCGCATTGTGTGAAGCTTACTGGACAGCGCTTTTTATTTTCATGATAAAGCTTCTCCCACTGACCCTCCCCAAGCAAGTTGTAACAAATTTTAACAGCTATCCTTTGATACTTTGAACTTCGAACTTTGAACTTCCTTTTACGTATTCTGCTGAGAGTTTTGGACTCGTGGATCAGCGCCTTACTCCCGAAGAAATTTACAGCGCATTTGTTAGTTTGTTTTTTTGTGCTAAGAAAGAATTCTCAGAGCAACACGTTCAATAAAAGAAACTGTACTATGTCAACCACAGGTGTTTTTTTTTTTGCGCAATCAATGCGTGTCCCGTTTGGCGAGTCTGGTCTCATTGGTACTTTCATGCACCGTCGGGACGTGGGACCAGTGTTGATCCCGCAAGGGTGGACTTCTGTGATCTGCCTCTGCTGAAATATCTTTTGTAATTTGCAGTTGCCCCACTTCCACATTGTTAGGGTTATCAGTTGTGCGATGTCACAATGCTGCCGATTGTGATCCATAACGGGTGGATCTGAATTGCTTATGCATGGTAACTTATTTTGTGCGGCATAGCGGGCGGCATTAAACTCTTGGCATCCATACGTGTAATTTGTTTCGTTCGGCGAACGAGACGGGCAGGATGCTAATAATTTATTTGATTTTCTTGTATTTATTTTGAGTGACCTTTGGTTTTCACTATTGACAGAATGGTTTTCAACCAATGTTTATTCTTCTTGAAATATTCCCTCTGTTTTGACTTTCAAGCCGTACTCCTTTGT
Source organism: Belonocnema kinseyi (assembly GCF_010883055.1). Lineage (NCBI taxonomy): Eukaryota > Metazoa > Arthropoda > Insecta > Hymenoptera > Cynipidae > Belonocnema > Belonocnema kinseyi. Next base: position 55,808,988 of record NC_046661.1, on the reverse strand, counting down.
TGCAGTCGGTACTCAGATAGTATCTTAATGTCTCTTTGTTGATAGGATGTGGACACTTTTCCTGAGTGTTCAGTATCAATAAAAGTTCAGACGAGTGTAGTCTTTCCATCTCTGGGACCTGTTTATGTCAATCAATTATGCTATTCGAGTGCACGTAATGTTTCGCAACTTTCAATTTTTAAACTTAAAGTCTGTATTTCCTCTGCTTTTGGTTTTCGTAAGGTGACTTTCCCGACTCGAACGTCTGCTGGTGTTGTTGGAAGTGACGAGTCGGATAACGTAACACTTCCGGTTGCGTCGGGATCGACCGTTGATGAACGATCATGGTCGTAGCTTCTGGGGGCTACATCTTTTCTAATTTTCCCAAAGAACCAAAACCTTTTTTTTTTATTCAAAGTGGTTATTGAGTTCTACTCGAAGATGCCTGATATGGATTACTTCGATAAGGCAGTTAGAAGCTGATATGCTGCTTCGTTTGATCGAATTCAACCAGACCGGACGTGACTGCTTCCCTACACTACGCCAGTCCGCGAGTAATTAAGTAACAATGGATATGTTGCATAGAAAATTTCAAAAAAATCAAGTACACGTGTTGATAGAAAGATTTGTTTCGATTCTTATTTTTTGATGCAGTGGTATAAACAAATATAATTTAAATTTATCTTAAAATTAAAGCATAGTATTTAATCACAGTAATAATTTTCGTTTCTCCTTTAACAATATTTTTTAAAAAACAAGTTTCTATTTTTATGAAAAATTGAACATACGATTTTCAATCCCTACCGTGAACCTGATATTTAAAACTTGTGAAATTCTAACTTAAAAATTCTTGGACGATTTACTTGGAATCGGTTCGCTTTTAAAATCTAATCACTTTTACCCGCATTCGGAAAGTCAGTATTATGGGAGTAAGTTTTGTATTTTTTATTTAAACTGAAGATTATATTTTTATCGCAATTCGTAAAGCAGCGTGTTTCAATTTTGTGGTCAGTGTGACTTTAGGATAGCCAGCTGACAATCTGTGATATATTTGCGGGTTTGAATTGGCGGCATTTCACTACCGCGAATGTTAAATATACATACCTAGACGAATCGGTTGAATATTGTAGGCTACAGGTCGACTGAAATACTGAAAATGATAGTTTTTAGATTTTTTACATCAGTTGTATCTAATTTCTAAAGAATGCACAATTTAATTGCACGAAAGTTGTTTTTTCTTTATCGATTTTTAATCAATTACAAGAGGTTTTATGCAATTCGGTGAAAAATTGATTGAGATATCTACAAAAGTGGGTACATGTATAGATCGAGGTACAGA
>NC_046661.1:55787010-55807570 GCF_010883055.1 Belonocnema kinseyi | reverse complement strand
TATGTTTTTTCGAGCTAAGATAAAATGCATTAATCTTATAGATTTGAAAAAGATCTTCTTTATATTAAGCGTATTTGTTTTTGCCTGCAAGGTTGCGCACTTTTATTAGTGCACTGAGAAACCTCATGTTAGAATAAATTAAAAAAATGAACTAGAATTTAGTATAATATCGTTCCAAAATAGGGAAAACCGAGGTTTTATTATACTTATTCATATTTCAGTACCAAAGTTTAATTTTATCATACGAGTATTTAAAACACAAATACGACAAAGTAGTATTCCAAATACGAAATATTATGAATCTTCATTTTAAGAATTAACACTATGAAAAAATGGTATTCTTTTTACTGAGTTTTCAAAAAGTAATTTGAATTAAAAAAATAGTCAATATCATAATCTCGAAAACGTATTTTAGAAATTCATATTGTCAATATGAAGATGACAGAAATCTGAGACGCATAGCAAACTATGAAATCATTATTCTTAATTTTTCATATAGTTTTGTTTGAGAATGCTCCTGGATTGTTTCTGCAATTTTTTGATCGAGCCAAAAGGTTATGACTTAAAACATTTTAAATAAAAGTGAACTTTTTCTATTTTAAATTAATTCATTTACTATGGTATTTAAAACATTAGAAATTTTTTCTCACGAAAATTATACAGAACGGCAACAAGATTTCATTCAACGAATACAATTTATAAAATTATACATCTAAATACACTCAAGTTTATCATTAATCATTGAAAGTGATCAAATGTTTAACCTATCTATTAACAAAATATCTTAACAAAAAATCATTCGTGAGAAAGGGCCCTGATATTTGTCATACTGCTATAAGTTTTCAAGCGACGTCGCTTAGACGAGATTTTGCCAAATATTCGATAATGTAAGTAAGCCGTGGGGTTTAGTTATTAGGGAATGCGATAGTGCTTTATGCAAGTTAGGTTCGAATTTTGCCGCAGCCGTTCAGATTTTTCATAGCAATTAAGCGTACGATTATGTGTGTATTGAATAAATTAAGTATATAATATTTAAAATAATTATTGTACGCGTGTTTCTGTATTTAATTGTATTTAATTTGTGTATTCAACTCCTCATTCTGAATACTAAATATTTTAGTGGAGTGAGTTATTTTTCATATATTCGTTTGAGATTCTCATATGCATTGTATGGTAACTTCAAAAGATGTTTTCGCTTTTGCGAATAAAATGTATTACTATCGTTTTAACTTCTTGGGATACCCTTGGTTGGGTTCCATCGACAGGAACCGGTCGGGAGCCTAACGGGCTACATTTTTCTCGAATCACCTAGTCCAAAGCCGGCCGGTTAGTGACCGATCCAACCTTGTTTGTCCCTTAAAATTTTGCTTTAGGCGAGAAATTGGTCATAAAATCAATGAAGTTAACAAATTCTTGCGAGGAGGTTGGAGCAGAGTTTCAATAACACAGGCACACGAAAAAAAGGTCTCATCCACCAGGCGAGATAAACATTTCTGTACGTTTTCGGGCTCGCTCAATCCGAATCCAGGGTTGATTTGACTTGTTCAGGTCGCATTTCGTTCCTAACCTCAAAAAAATGATGAAAGTTGGAACATTCATGGAAACGCCAAGAAAGCATAGCGGTTATATGTTTTCAGGTTCGCTGAGACCAAATTCAAAGGTCATTTAACTCGGCGAGGTCCCATTCCATTCATAACCTAAGAAAATTAAAACACTGAAAACTGTCCTCGACATAAATTGTTTGTATTCAGCGTCCGGTACATAGAACTTGTTAGTCGTTCTTTGAGCATGGCTATCAGTCTGTAGCACAAAATCCTGCTGCCTTGACAGATACTGTGACGATGACAACTGCCACGAAAGGGAATGTGTAGAATGATTCGTTCTAAGGTATATTTAGGTAACGAAGCCGGCAAAGGAGCGCAATCTTGCACGTGGGTGTGAGGGTGTTTCGGTATTTAGATTTATTTTTACATTCTCATCAGAAAAGGTATTAGATTTGTGTAAAATTTGACCCCCGCCACCAGTTTTTGTCGACTGTCCACGTTTTGAGACCCTCTGAAACCGAAAAACAGGTTTTTACGAATGTGTCTGTCTGTATGTCTGTATGTCTGTATAGCTGTATGTCTATATGCCTGTATATCTGTATGTCTGTGAACGCGATAACTTTCGAAAAAATTAATTTATTAGATTGCCCTTTGGCACTCTCGTTTAGTGTCCTAAACTAAAGGTCAAGTTCGTCAGCCAGCCATTTTGGATAAAAATTAAAAAAATGGGCAAATTTTGAATATTTTTGCGACCACTTTTTTAAAAAGTCCAAAATTCTCTGTACGGTTATTTATGGTATTAAAAAAGTTAAACAATTTATCCTCATGACTTTTTTTTTAAATCAAATGTTACCAGAGTTAGAGCATTTTCAAAATCCAAAAAAACAATATGAAATGAAAATTTTAAGTCAAACAACGTGTGATATGAAAAAAGCCAAGAGAAGAGAAACTTTGCTTTTTAAAAGCCCTAAGAGATTACGATAGCATTTTTTTTAATTTGGTCAAAAAGTTAAAGATTCCAAATTTGATCTTACTAAAAAAATTTGAAACCACATTTTTTCAAGATTTAAAAATTGTATGTGCGATTGTTTATAGTACTCAGAAAATCAAACAATTTATCCCCATGACTTTTTTCTATAAAAAGAAAATGATCAGAGTTAGAGCATTTTCAAAATGCAAAAAAACAAACTGAAATGAACATTTTAAGCCAAACAACGCATGATATGAAAAAAAGCCAAGAGGAGAGAAACTTTGATTTTTGAAAGCCCTAAAAGATTATAATAACAAAATTTTTAATTTGGTCAAAAAGTTGAAAATTCCAAATTTGATCATACCAAAAATTTTTGAAACCACATTTTTTCAATATTAAAAAATTGTATGTACGGTTATTCATAGTACTCAGAAACTCAAACAATTTATCTTCATGACTTTTTTCTATAAAAAGAAAATTATCAGAGTTAGAGTATTTTCAAAATCCAAAAAAGCAAACTGAAATGAACATTTTAAGCCAAACAACGCATGATATGAAAAAAAGAAAAGAAAAGAAAAACTTTTCTTTCTGAAATCTCTACAGGGCTACGATAACAACTTTTTTAATTTGGTCGAAAAATTGAAATTCAAAATTTGATCGTACCAAAAATAATGAAAAATTCCATTTTTTGGTCAAACTATGCAAGATACGTAAAAAATAAAAAAGCTCAAATTGCGCGCCCTGGGAAGAACTACAAATTTATAATAATTCATTTTCGATAGAAGCTACGAAGAAAAATGAGACAAAAATTGTTCATCCAAAAAAGAGCTATAATTTTTGATAGGACACGTAGTTTTTGCTTTAGTCGTAAAAATATCATTCAAAATAAAAGTATTAAATTTGTTTGAAAAAACGACACAAGGTAGGAACTTAAATTACCAGACAAAATTTGTTCGCCTAAAAAGATCTATAAATTTATTATTAATAATTTTTTGATTGGACGAGTAGATCTTCTTTCAATCGTAAAACATAAGATAAAAAATGCAAAAATGAACTTTTTGGAAAAAGCGTAGAAAAGACGAAAGAGGACATAGGCTGCTATATAGGAACCTGTATAGGTTCCTGTATTAGACCCTATGCAGATGCGCAGTAGTTTTTATTCAATCGTAAAAAACAAAATTAAAAATCAAAAATTATAAAAAAAAGGAAATAAGAATTAGTATGATTCAATTTTTATGCATATTATGAATTGTAATGATATACATTTATTGAAATGATGCATGTTTCAGAGCAGCTTGGAATACAATTTAAAGCAAAATAAGAAACAAATACAAAAATAATCATGATATATAGATTGATTTCAAATCGTAGATTTGTCAATTTCTGTTCGTACGTCCTAACCTACGCCAATTTTGTTTTCTCGTACAATTTTAAAAAATGTACTCGTAATCGATTGAAGTCTCGAAAAAATTTTTTGAGACTTCAAAAAATGACTAAATTTTAATTAATTTTCTTAAAACAATTGACTGAAATGTTACTTTTTTTGACTGAAAATTGATATGTTTGACTATTTTAAACTATCATCAACTCAGGTTTAAGAACCTTTGAAAAAGGTACGCATGTGTACCGAAACGTCAGGAAGTTTCGAAAGGAGTTTTTTCTATTAAATAAATATCCGAGTTTCGAAGAACATGTTTTTTTGACTCATATTTATTTTTTCGATTTACGATTGGACCGTAAGACATAAATAATTTGAAATCTACGATTTGAAATCAATAAATATCAACGGTCGAAGAAAGGATTTATTTGTTTCATCAAATCATTTTACAATGATATATACAATTTGCTTTTTATTTTGCAATTTTTTAATAAGTAATCCCAGACAGAGTTACATAAAAATGTATTATAATTGCTACAAAAGTGTTATGTATAATGTAGAAAAGTTTACATGTTGGATAAAAACAAGTGCGAAGCACGAGATACGTGATGAGAATGTGTTCGTTAAAGCCAAAAGAGCTTTGACAAAAGAGAGTTCAAAATTACAGTTGTCGGTCCGCTCACCTTTGATTTTAAAAGGTCTGTGCCCGAATGTGGAAGAAATGCAAAGACCAAGTGCGGTGTGCGATTGCCATCAGTCGCATGCCGTAGGTGCGCTCAAACTCTCTTTTAACGAAAGAGAATTCACAATAACAAAATTACAGTGGTGGATGTTTTGAGTCTTCATTTTAAAATGTTTGCGCAAGGGTTGGCCATATTTTTAATTGGTCACCTGAAGGCCGTGCTTTAAATCTGCCATTCCACATTTGTTAAAATGCTTAGTGAATAGAGTTGAATGAGGCTGACTAACCTGAAATAATTTCTATGGGCATTCTACGATTCATTAATGTGCACATGAATGGGTTGAAATTCAATTTGAAATGGAGTTCTTAAAATATCAGAACGAATAGTAAAAATACGATGCACACGCAGCAATTTTCAATAAGCGTGAATCTGCCAATTGTATGTCACCTCAGGTTATGTTTTTATTTGAGTAGAATATGCATATTAAAATTTTAAAGAATTAATGATTTCGAATGTGAAGTATGAATTAATATATTTGATCAGGGCAATTCTGATTAAACAGAAATTAAGGAAATTCAAGTTAAAAAATTTTGTTATATAATTGATACGACAATTTATTTATAAATTTAATGATTATTTAGTTGTAACTCTCTTTTTACAATAGTTTTCAATAGATTATTTTGTACAAGAATTATAAGATTTATTCTTAATTAAGCGTCAGTGACATTAAATTTATTCAGTGCACATGCTAATGGCTGCAGGAAGTCCACGTGTTAGAAACGAACTCTGCAATTTTATCATATCCATTTGCATCACAAACATCCAAATGTTTAGAAATTCAATATCTGCATTTTTGTCAAAGGTAATTTCTATCAAATAAAACGAGACTGATAGTTTTTGTGAATTTTAGATTGATATCAGGTAAGTGTAAAGTTTAATATAACCTACAGATTGTTACTTATTTATTTTTCACTTTCAGGGATCACTAGAATTTATAAACGTAAATTAAAAGAAAAAATTCAGTTCTTGATATGTAATATATATATATATATATAAATAAAATTTGAACATTTTGATGTGGTGTGATGCAGATATGCAAAAAAAAAAGTTTAACAAATTCAATTCAAATGCCAGAAAATAAATAGTCTGTAAATAAAACTAGACTACGTGTATGCCAGGATTTTCTTGAAAGTTGCCTATTTAACTAGTTTTTAATCAATAATTTAAACCATTCAAGTCAATTTCTCTTAATTAATGATTTTCTATCGGAACTATTGTTCCTCTATTGGCTAATGCTGATTCATAATCGCTACTGAATGGGCATGAGAAAAAGATTACGTGGCCGATTAAAAAAGCCGGTTTCTCATTCGAAACTCACTCTAACCTTTGGGCAGATATCTGGAATTCCAGTGAGAGATACGCTTTTCAGAATACCTCAAAACCCATTCAAGAGCAAGTGAATGGATTTTTGTTTCCCGGGTACATATTGCAGAATTAATAACAGTTTTATTTAAAAAGTTAAAATATCGGAAAAAATTAAATACTGTTTTTTTTTATTTCAAAAAAGGCAATTTCTGTTCAAATGATATAAAAAAATCTTTTCAATTACACTTTTAAATAATAATTAATCTAGCATCCGTAATAACGTCATTGATAATGTCACGACTCTTTAACAGTGTAATTTCTGCAAACAAATTATCCGAACCAATGCCCGGTCGGTCCTGACCATGAAATATAACCAGCGTTAGTCCGAACAGTAACCGGCCGGATCCTACCCGAGTAAAAATTCTTTGGCTTGAGTTCGATTTGGTTATGTCTTGAGTTCGTCTCCAAGACATCGATGCCTGGCTGCGTCTCGAAACTGAGTCGAGACATAGGCCTTTGTCTTACTTTTATGGCCACAACAGGTAAAACGCATTTACTAGTCTTAAGTCGAGCCTTGTCTTGTCTAAGATGAAGTTTACTTGACTTAAGACGAGCCTTGTCTTGGCTGAGATTATCGAACCTCTTTTGGCTCATAAATGAGATTAAAATTTATGAATGAAAAATTTGTAATTATTAAAATAGTTATTTTTAATTTACAAATCAAGAATCGGTAGGTCTGTACGAGTACAAACCTTAAAAATTTTCTTCGAAAAAATAAAAATTATAACTTTTTAGAAGGATCTCCTAAGCCGTTAGAAATACGTAAAAACAAACAACATTTTCGGTACCATCGTCAAATAAGTATAATACAAATACAATATAAATAAAAATAACCTTTTGTTAAGGAAGGTATACGCTCGAAGTTATAAACCGTATGTGTTGGAGTCATAAAAATTTGATTCAAGAGATAAATTCATGTCTTCAAGGGATAAAAACTTGTCTTTAAGAGACAAATTAAAGCCTGACTCCGTCTCAAAACTGAGACATGCTCAATCGAACTTTTCGACTTCAGCATGTCTTGATTGGGGGCAATTCAAGTCGAACTCTAGTCGAAGCATTTTTATTCGGGTAAATAGGTGATTCGACAAAAATGTATCCCGGTCAGTACACGACCGATTCCTGTCCATGCAACCCAGTCAGGGGTAACTTAGCGTAGATTAAACCAAAAACCTTGTTGTAGTGAGGCCAACTGCGTCATTTGCATGGGAACTCATGTTGAACTCATCATAGATATTTTTCAAAGAAAAATGTCGGAAAATTTCCTATATAATTCGAAGAAATTAATTTTACCAAATTTACAATCTATTATCATTAGTATCGCTTATATTGGACCACATGGAGCACTGTAGGCGAGTACTGGTCTAATAAGTATTTTATAGAAGAACGTTTTGTTCATAAATGATATAGCATACTTACGCTGACATATAGGATACATTGTTTGCATGATACCTATGGCAAATATAAGATTGTAAAAAAAACTTAAATTGTTTCGTAAGAATGCTCTGAAGATACATACATAATGTATAATTTAAAAATAATATAAATAGTAGCAGACCAGATCCTTGTGGGACCCCTGCTACAATTCCTCTGACTATGAAATGTAACTACTTGTTGTTGGTGCCAAACGTAGTCAAAAGTTTCTCAACATCTATAAATACCATTCCAGTGTGCTTATTTATGTTTAAATTATGCATGATAGTATTTAAAACATTTCTGTTTCGCAAAGCATAATTCTTCTTTTCCTATTCTTGTTTTCTTGGCAGGCGACATACAAAATATCTCCATTTCCAAAGCAAATATTAATCTCGCGTGTCTAATTCAAGGCGGTCTTTCTGATCTTTGGGCCATCGCATAATGTAACTTATGCCATGCTGATCCTATTCAAAGCGTCAAATCAAATCATTCATTGACAAATAACTTCGATAAACCACATGCAAATTAATCGTCCCTGGTCTAGACATCAGAGGTAGTATGTCCTTATTAGAACTTTCTCTTGCTTATAATTGGAGAAATAAGACAATTCTCATGACAAATGCTGAACATTTGAAAAATTTTAAGTTCTTTTGGAACTTTAACCTCTCTTCTTTGAAGAGTTATTCTAAAATGTATATGATTTTAAGAGATGGCAGGAAACTCTCATAATCGTTACGAATTGATGTTATTCCTGAAGGACTTAACAATGATGAACCTTCTAATAATCTAGTAGAAGATACGTCCCGCTGGGCCTATCGTTAATGCTGTCACTTAGTTGTTAATATTATGTGGTATCGTATTAAAGAAGGACCTAAAGTTGATATCTTGGCTACGGCACTAACAAGACAATTATTATATATATATGCATATATATATATATATATATATGCCAAAAGTATGTAATGCTTAAAAGACAATTAGTTCAATACGCTGTTCATTCGAATACTTTTTATTACAAGAAACTAAGCAGTTGGAGTACTTTCATTATTAAAGAAATGATAACTTTCTTGTACTGTAGACAATTTGTCTCTGTGTTTAAAATTTTTAAAATTATCCCATTTGAAAACTTCTTATCAGTTAAAATTCATTAATTCTGGTTTTTGACGTATGTAATTTATTTAGTAAATTTGAATGAAATAAACTTGTTTATAATGAACGTATTTGCATGTACTGTAATTTATGTCTATATGGATAGTGTAATACGAAATTGGAAGGTAATTAAGAATAATTTGAGATTAAATTTCTCAAAGCACTCGCGTTTAATGGGTGGCTGTTTAAAAAACTTTAGTTTAAAGGTCTGTATTTTGAAGTGCTGCAGTTTAAAGTCCTACAGTTTGAAGAGTCACTCTGAAAAAAGTTTAAGATGATTCAACAAAAAAGTTTCTTCAACCCCCATTGCTTGTTGAAACTAAAAAAATTTGTTTAACGCAAATAAACTTTTGGTTTAAAAAAAAAACACCAGGAATTGTAAAAATAAGAAAAACGAAAAATAAATGAGTCGAGCGTAATATATTATTTATTGGAAAATTATTTGGTTGAGGTAACGAAATAATATTGTTGATTTAACTCAATTTAATTTATCAACTACACTAAACATACCGAATCAGATGATATCGGTTCACGCCGGTGGCCAGTTTGAATGTCGAAAAGTTTCTCATCGTGCCTCGTGTCGTGAATTAGTAAATAGTTTTAGTTCGCAGGTTTCACGGCGATGCAGGAAAACTAACCTCAAAATTCATAAGTGATGAAAGAAATCCGTACATATGTATGATTGAACGAATCAAGCAATTTTCATTGACCAAAATATTTGGTTAAATCAACCAGAGATTTGCTTAACAATAGAGCAATGTATTTATTTGTTTGATTCAACCAAATTTTTTATGTATTCAGCAAACTCTTTTCTGATTGGTTGCAGTTTGAAATGCTGGTGCTTCAACGTAAAACAGAATTTGCTTATAAATTTAAATATATGTATGAAAATTCAAGTTCATTCAAAAGAAGTGCGAAATCTTCAACTGTTCACGTGAATTTAGGAAATTTTCAGAGAATGCGGGGAAATTTGATAGAATTAATATAATTATAAGAGAATTTAAGTGATTCCAAAATTATCAAAGAAATTCAGTAGAATTTAAGGGATTTTAAGAAAACTACAATACATTAAAACTTAATTTAAGGTAAGTTTAGGCAAATTGAACTGATTTCAAGAGAATTCAAGTGAGTTCTAAAATCGTTATAAAAGAGTATTTGTAATAAATATCTTATAAGCGTTAACAGTATTTTGAAACAAATATAAAGAAACTTTAAGGATATTTTGAATTCGACTGAAGTCGGATTGAGTACTTTCAATTAATTTAAAACAATTCAAATAAAGCTTAATCAATAGAACTGAAAGAAAACTAAAATGATTTGACTGTAAATTCAAATCATTTTGTGAAAATCTAAGAAATTCAAGATAATTAGGAAGGTTCCAGAATAAAGCTAAGCCATGTACAAAAATTCAAGCGAAGTGCATTTTTTAAAATTCTTTTTCAATTTCATTGAACCAATTTTTACTTTAACTTTTTTGTGAATTTATATAAATTCACCTCGGCGTAAGGGTATTCAAATGAATTTAAAATAGTACTACGGACATTCAAAGATACAAGATAAGTCAGGGATATTTCAAAGGAATTGATTAGAATTCCAATAAATCCAATATTATTAAATAAAAAAAAATCTGAAGGAGACTTGAGAAAAATAAAACTATTGAAACTAATTTCAAGTTGAATTCAAGAAATTTATAGAGATTTTAAATTAATAAGACTAGTCTAGGGATTGGCTGATTTTGGAGATTAAAGATAATTCAAAGGAACCCAGCGCAATTAAGCAGAATTCAATTGAATTTAGGATTTCTTAAAGGGATTCTAGGGATACAACTCAAACTTGATCTTCTTCAATTTTCCCGATTATTTAAATTTTCCGCAAATTATTTTACCTATTTTAATTTTCTTAATCCGAATTTTGTTTTAATTTTAAATATCTGATATTAAAAACTGTAGGGGGCAAAACAATAAATACATTCTCTCTCAATATATAATCACATTTGTATTTCAATATCAAACAAAAAAAGAAAAACCTTTCTTTAAAAAAACCCAAAACTACAGAAAGAAAAAAATTGGCAAGACATGCACAAATCTCGATAAGTATAGTGGGTGAAATGAAGTTGCAGCGAAGTAAATATGCAAGTATCATTTGTCACTTATCTTAACTATCGACATATAGAAATGCACCGGTAACGCTTTGGGGAGAACTGAAATGAGCTCTGGAGAGAGAAAAAATATATGAGACGTAGACCTGCCTTTATCTATTTCAGGACTCTGTCAAGTGAATTGGTGGCCCCGGGTATTGTCTAAATATTCTGTACGGTTAATTAAAAAAAAAAACAATACATTAGAAATTTGTAGTTATAATAAATTGAATTTTAAAGAACATTCATCTAAAATCATCTGTTACAGATAGAATATTGTTAAAACTTGGTAACTTTAAATACTTTTTGAAATTGGATTGAAAATGCTACAATAATAATCGTTGTGTAAGTTGAAAAATAATGTTAAAACTGTAAAAAATTTAAACATTTTTTCTATAGCCTAAAAAATAACCATTTGTATTGCATAGGTACAAAACTTCATGATTTGAAATTTTGTTTTTGTTGTAACATTTTTTATTTTACTATATTCAATAACTTTACCTACGTATGAAAACATATCCCCATATAAATGTCTTGACAACGTCCACAAACTGCATAGGCTGCCACCATTTTTATATTTATTTACATTATATTATAATAAAATAAATCATAAATAAATCAGTTCTGAAAAGTTCGATAAACGTCACATTATTGGGGCACTCGCGACACAAACCACGGTCCTGTGCTGCGCCAAACTTCCCCCAACGAAAATATTCTCGACCAATCAGCTTTATCTAGAAAGAGATAGGTCTACGCCTCATGTTTTTTCTCTCTCTAGAGCCCATTACCGTTCTCCCCACAGCAATACCGGTCCATTTCTATACGTCGATGATCTTAACCCCGTGTTATCGGTTCGTTCATCGCATGGCTTGCCGTCTTTTAAATCATGCGACACCTGTCACAAGATCGAATATCCAATTTTCGCCCGATGGATCACCACGGTGGCTGTCTAACTGTGAAAATCGCGGTTTACTGGACTGGAACATTACAGTAATCGCGTGGTGAACTTCGCTACGGAAAAACCGCACTTTGCATTCTCACTTAATCTTTAATTTTTTGCAAAAAGGAAAACATATATGAAAATGAGAGAGGGAAGTGTAAACGGCGAGGTTCTAATAATTATAGTAAGAAAGTCAAAAAAGTATTGGAGGACATAGGCAAAAAGAAATTATTTAAGGATGGCTTAGAAATGGATGAGGTAACCCGAGTAAAAATGCTTCGACTTGAGTTCGACTTGGTTATGTCTTGAGTTCGTCTCCAAGACATAGATGCCTGGCTTCTTCTCAAAACTGAGCCGAAACATAGGCCTTCGTCTTATTTTTATGGCCACGATAGGTAAAACGGCGTTTAATTTTCTCCAGTCGAGCCTTGTCTTGGCTAAGACGACGTTTACTTGTCTCAAGATGAGCCTTGTCTTGACTGAGATGGTCGATCCTTTTTCGGCTCATAAATGAGATTAAAATTGATGAATGAGAAATTTGTAATTATTAAATTATTAATTTTTAATTAAAAAATTCAGAATCTGTGGTTCTGAATGATTATAATGACTGTCAGGATGACACTTTTTGTTAGGACAGGTATACAGTCGAAGTTATAAACCACTTCGTCTTAAAACTGAGACACGCTCAAGTCGAACTTTTCGACTTCAGAATGTCTTGATTGGGGGCAATTGAAGTCGAACTCAAGTCGAAGCATTTTTACTCGGGAAGGAATGTAAAGAGAAGAAGAGGAAAGTGAGAAAGGAATGAAAGCATGTTAAAATGTGTGCGGTAAATAAATATGAGAAAAACAAAAGGTTTCAAAAGAAAGCGTAGAGTTGTAGGATGGAAAAAGAGGCTTGGTAAAAGGTCAATAGATGGAGAGAGAAATTTTTTATGGATTTTCTAGGAAGGTTGGAGCAAAAATTTGCGAAAGGCGGAAAAGATGTGAGTGAAAAAGATGATGAGAATATAACAAGGGTAGAAATAATCTAGATGTTATGAACAGTGAAAGATTGGAAGGCACCTAGTATATATGAGATTTCAAATAAAATCTGGAAATTTCCAGGTAAAGGACTCGATAAATCGGCATGGATGATGTACAATAGTCTATAATACATTGTATAAGATGATGAAAGAGGAATAAGTATCAAAGTATGTAGAAAAGGAATAGGGAAAGAGAAGATGTGCAAGAATAGCAAGATTTAGATTTAGAATGATTCAATATATTGGATGGAATGTATTGATGAAATATATTAAGGGAAAAGGGAGAACAGAAAATGCAGAATCTGTTAGTGGGAAGAGGACACATCGGATCATGTATGAGAAGAATGTAGAAGAGGGGTACAGGTCAATAAAGCTAGCAAGACAATCTGGTCAAGATTTTAGGACAGGAAAAATTGGTTTAAGGAGTGGATGAAACAATCTGATTGGGCTAGTGGAAACAGAACTTGTTTAGAAGCATATAATATTCAAGTAATGATTACTGTAAAATAGTGGACCTTCTCTGATGAGAATGTAAAAATATGAGATTTGAATAAAAATTTGCTTTCAGAGAGTTCTGAGGAATAATGAATTTCACATTAAAATTTAAATCTAAAAATGGCAGACAGATACACAAAAGAATTATATCTAATATTTGCATACAAATTTTCTATCTTATTTTTTCTAGATGATTATCAGTGAATTTTGCCTTACCTGACTATGAATATCATATAAAAAATGCAAATTTCAAAATGGCGGGGACAAAATGGTGGATAGTGAAAAATAGAAGTATACTTAAATTTTAGAAGAACAAAGTATAAAAAATTATATAAATAGTTGCTTTTTGGTAGAAGAAATAATCCTTAGATATTTAAAAATCGAGGCAGATTAAAATTTCGTATGACAGTAAAATTTATTATTGTTGTTTCCTCTTTTTGAATGGAATGAAATTAAGAGATTTGAGAAGGAATAAGATCGCGAAACCCTTCACTCGTTTGAAAATGTCTTCCTCTTATTTGGCAGGAGAATACTTGTGTAAATCTGCATTCTATTGTAAGGAGATATACAAAGTTTCTTAACGGATTACAGACCTGGGTTGACACACTTTTCCGTTTCCCTTTTCGTATGCTACCTACGGATATCAATCAATTAGAGCCCCTTTACGAGCGATCTTGGAACGTAAACCCCAGTTTAAAAGAAAATTGTTACGCTAAAATTACCACATGGCTCATGGAAAGACTTAAGGGTTCCGCCTATTCTATTCCTTCTTCCTCTCCCTTTTCCTACAACTCCCTCCTTCAATTAGTCTTGAGAGTTTCGCTTGTCGCACAAATATCCGTTTTGTCACAACACAAAGTGAATTGTTTAATTCAAAATAGTTTGAGTGGATCATGTAAAATAGTTGAGAGTAGATACAAACTTTTTAAATGAGAGAAATAAGACGAATATGACAGAAAAGACAAATATTTTATGACAAATATCTGATATTACATATAGACATATAGAATACTATCTTTACTATGCATCTTCCACTGTGTGCAGCCGCATTTTTATTAGAAGCGCTTGAATATTCTAGAACTTTTTGCCAAGAGAGAGAAAAACTGCAGAAACCTTTTTCCGAACACATTTAGATACCGGGTCCACGAACAATCGAACAATAATAACATCACGGTGCGCCTAAACGAACTTTAAGTGAGGGTGTCAAGAGAGATCTCATATTGTTTTTGGATTTCGTTCTAGAATGCTTCAGAAACAATTTCCAAGAAAAATTAAAATCATTCTTAGAGTTTTTCTTTATTTTTGTCTTTTTTAATGGCTATTTTTTTAAAATAATTTGAAAATAAGGATTTATTTTTGAAATTAATTATGCTTCTTATCATTACTTTTTTTAACCTCGTATTTGTTCCACGTTTTTTTTTAATCTGCAAGTACCAATTCAATTCACTGTTCGCTATCGGCTATAGTATCCAAGACCTCGCTGTTTCTTTTTGCAAAAATATGCTACCTGCTACTGGTGTGACACTGATTCCTAAATCTAGAAAAAATTTTATAAAATTTGTCAATGTAAACGTTAAATTTAGGATTTTGTGTAACGGTTAACCATGAATTAGCCACATCGCGACAGCTTTGAAAACACTGACCATATTTTACACACCCTACATTATTGTTGAATCGCTAGATATAAGCTTTATTTAAGAGATATTTACAAGCTGTTTCTGCAAAAGATGGGCTACCATTGTAAATATTTTGAGAAACGTTACACTTTTTGGCACTTTTTTAAAATCAAAGTAAATGTTCATTGATGTTATTATTTTTTAAGTACTAAAAGTTTAAGCAGTTTTGTTTTTGTTGTAAGAACGTAGTTTTTTCATTGGTATAAAGTTAGATACATGGAGAATTATGTAAAAATACACGCATTATGCAGGATTTATATTAAAAAGAATAATAAATATCATTTATCTGAAATAAGCAAAATAACCGTCCCTTTTCTTCCCGCGGGGCGGTAGTAAAATAGCACTTTATTCTACTGCTATGCGCGGTACGTTAACTGGCACTAAGGAGAAAGAAGTGAGTGAAAAGTTAAGAAAAGTGAAAGAAAAAAATTAATTTTAAAATTACGTTAAAGTATGAAGTGTATTTTGGACTCATAATGCTACCCTACGCGCGAACGTGCGCGGCACAATTATGCGCTATTTTACGAAAGAATAGCGCTTATTCTGCCTTCATTTCAGATGAAGTATCGTATGCACCATGGCAGTAAAGTGCCTAGGTACATAATCTACTATTTTGTATGTTAAATATAACTTATTTCGAAAATAAATGCTTGTTTTCGAACTACTTAAAAAATTGGCTTTCAAGCAGGCAAAAATAAAAACGGCTCTAAGATATGATTAAATTCAAAAATATTTCTGGTCTGCAATTTATTATCATAGTGATAAGTACTCCTAGCAATTATATACGTAACACGTAAAAGCAGGTAGTCTCGAAAAGGGTATGGTTACAGAACAGTTTTCCTTGTTAGGGGGACTAAAAGCATTAAATCACCTTTTATTATTATCCTCGAACGCCACTCCATTTCCACTTAGGAATTCGCTCACACTCTTCAATTTCTCAGCAATAACAACACCATACTCGCCGGTTGGCTTCATATGGAAGGGCATTGTTCCAACTCAAAGCATTGTCTGGGATCGGGAGTAGCAACGATAAACTCTACTTAATGACAATGGTAATAAGTAATGAAAAGCTAATGAAAAAGGTTAGTTGAGTCCGTATATGGCTGCTTCGCTTGTGGCTCGGTCTCACTTAGAGACTAGACTTGCATTCCACCTTTTCACGAAAGTTCCGTGCCTTCGCACGCTGACGCCTGAACGTTTAAGGGGGATCATAAGCCTCCTGCAATTATAGTTTCTGTATTTTCTTAAGCAGGCGGAGGATTGGCCGGCAATGAATCACCCGGACAGTATAATGCGCGGATGCGAGCAAGCATTGTAATGGACAGGGTAGAATCATAAGACACGGAAACAAGCTGATCGTGTTTCAGAGTACAGCAATGAGATCTAGACTGCTCGCTATTATACACCTACGACCTGAACAATCGAGAAGTATAATTTTAATATATAAAAGACGAAATCCAGCTAAACGTCTATCTGGGACAGCTAAGCCATTTTTTGCAGTATAGAAAATTTAAAAAAACTCATGTCTAGTGTTGTTTGTTGTTGAAATTTTGGCTAAAATATTAATAAAGTCACCTCTAATTGTATTTCTCTGAATACAAGAAAACCCTTCTTCAAGATAAAAGTGTGTCACGATAATTTAAAAAAACATTTTTTTGCTTTTCCGTAGTATCTATTTGGTAATTTAAAAAATTTGAACAAAGAGAAATGTTGCCAAATTTCTCATCTTGAAGATTGGCATTTTATTACGACTAAGTTTAAGTTGGGTTTCCCTTATCGAAAGCGCCTAAGTTGAAATTTAAACTATTTGGTTAATTCAATTTTCCTTTTCAAAAATTTTACTGATTACAAATTTACTGAGTGCTTTAATGAATACTTTTGTAAATTTCGTGTAGCTTCCGGGCTTCCTTCTCTATTATTCTGAAATAATTATCTTGGAAATTGCTAACAATTAGAATTTTGAAGTTGGAAGTTATGTTACAACTTAGTTAAAGTTGTCGTTTGTTATTGGCAGCCCTAAATCTGAATTATTTTGTTAATTTAATCATCTTGATTGAAAATGCCAAAAATTTAAAATTTACGGATCAAAGTGTTTAATTAATGAATTCTTCAAAGTAAATCACCTACCGCATCCTAAAATTGTTAATCTCTTATTATTATGTATCCTACTTCCTTTTCCTCTGCGACGATAAAATGGGTAATAGTTTCGTTAATCGTTCTAAAAATCTGACTGACTATCCACGGTATTCTTAAAATCGTTATATTAGGAGAAAAAACTTAGAAGAACACACAATCCACAGGTTGCTCAGATCGAGAACAGACTTACATTCATTGTAAAGCCCAGATTTTTTCGTGAATGAATTTACAGATTAATTCGAACTTAATTTGAGCTTGATAAATAGTTAATTCGGAAATACCTTGAAACAGTATTTTTCATATTTTTCAAATACTTCAAAAATTTTGAAATCATTATGTTTTATTATGTCACACTGTTCTCAAATTATATAAGATTTTCTGTAAAATCAATTTAAAAATGTTTCCTCTGCCCCTTTCCTGTAAAATGAACCTTGATTTTTTTCGAAAGAAAAGGTTATTAGTGCAGATATAGTGCGTGCAATATTTTACTTCCATAAAATGTTGTAAAATATTTTCTTAACAATTTTTTTAAATAACTTAAAATGTAACATCGATTATCTTGAAACGATTCTGTGACTTGAATATGCACCTTGCACAACCTACCCCTTTTTCCCCTTAATTTCTGTATTAATAGTAATTTTCATTTTTATTAATAAAATGTTTATCAGGGGGGATCTTATTTACATTCCTCTTATCAAAATTCATTTTCTAAAACAAAAAATTTAATAGAAAAATGAAATTTAAATCACTCTCCTCAAGAAAACTAGTCTCAGGTTAGTTCTTTTAATTTAAATAAAAACGATTGCAATACTAGTTCATGGGAGTATCGAGTTAATTATAATATCAAAAATAATATGAAACAAGTCTTATTACTATAAAAAAATCAATCTCATAAATGCAGACCCTGCGAAAAATGAGTATGTTGAGAGAGCTAACTAATAAATAAAGTTGACTCTGGTTAGGGTAAAATACAGTAATCTTAAATCTACTACCCTGAAGTTACTATTTGAGCTGTTCTTCACTTAAAGTAATGGAAATTTTGTAAACACACATAGTCGTTTTTTCCAGCTTTAAATTTATGGATAATTTAATTTTTTCAATAATAAACATTTTAGACAATACTCATTTTTAAATACATGGGATACCTTACTTTTATACTTTGTAATAAAGTTTTTTTTTTATTAACTCCTATACTTTAAAATGACTAATAAATTTAATTATTGGTAAAAATGATTCATAATTGGGTCATTTTTCATCAAGGGTACTTTTACCTTACCCTGCAGAATGGCACACGAATAGGCACACGAGTGTGCTTTTTTTATGTATCTATAAGATTTTAATAGCATATTCGGTTATCCTGCATTGGTGCACTCCAAGAGCACTCCGATCGCTCCTTCTTACTTTTTCCTTTTCTCACTTCGACCTGCTTCGGTGCAGATCGGAGTCTCCCGAGTAAAAATGCTTCGACTTGAGTCGAGCCTTGTCTTGGCTAAGACAACGTTTACTTGTCTCAAGACGAGCCTGGTCTTGGCTGAGATTATCGAACCCTTTTTGGCTCATAAATGTGATTAAAACTGATGAATAAAAAATTTTTAATGATTAAATTCATTAGTTTTAATTTAAAAATTTAGAATGGGTGGGTTAGAAATAACCTTTTTGTTAGGGCAGGTATACGCTCGAAGTTATAAACCGCATATGTTGAAATCATAAAAATACAACTCAAGAGATAAATTTATGTCTTCAAGACATAAAAACTTGTCTCCAAAATATAAATTGAAGTCTGGCTCCACCTCAAAACTGAGACATGCTGAAGTCGAACTTTTTGACTTCAGCATGTCTTGATTGGGGGAAATTCAAGTCGAACTCAAGTCGAACTCAAGACGAAGCATTTTTATTCGGGCCACCAGTGCAGGATAAACGAACGCTATAAGTTCTGCACAAAAAAACTATAGATTCAATTTTGTTGCAGGTAATTTTCTTACAAACTCATTTTGAGCTTCAGTTTATTTATATATTTCTGTGTGTGTGACAGGAAATTTTCTCAAAATCATCTTGACGTTTCCAAATGATATGATGCCATGTTAAAGAGACCAAATAAAATGTTCCGAACACGTACGATGAACTCTCTGAGCTTCAAAATGGAATATAATTCTATTGGGCACATCAGTGCCTTTAATTCTGTAGCACCTTTTCATTTAGTCTCCACAAGTTAGCAGCTTTTATTCATCTTATTCGAGATGGCACCTTGCAATCTGGACATGTCAATATGAGAGTAAACAGAAGAAATATTTATATTAAGGCTGTTGGAACAGGGCGCACAAAGATTGCGAAATCTATGAGATGCTCAAAACGTACCAACGCTCAATGATAATTCGGTTTTGAGGTAACAAAAATTCATTCTGAAAATATTCCCGTCTCCAAATGAGGTTCCACGGTTGTGAAATATGCGTACACCTCTTGAAAAAGATGATTTGCAATTCCAGCGATATCTCCACGCAGATTTATTGGAAATTAAAAAAGTTGCAAAATTTACTTAAAATATAAGTTTTTCCTCCACCCAACGATTATTTTCAGGAATTTTCTTTTTAATTTTTGTGATCATTTGAAGTAAAATATGCGATTTTGTATGCAAAATTTCGTCATTTTTTAAGTGAAAAACAACGTTAATATAAAAAAATATCTTTGGAGGGAGGATTTTTATATGTAGAAAAAGTTTACCAAGTTTGAGAAAAATCGGTTCAGTAGTTTGAAGTTTTAAACATTGAAAAAGTAAAGAAAAAAATTAATTTTTTTAACGGTTTAAGCTTCTTCTTTTTCCCATTACACTGTACACACTTCACGAACTTAGAAATTGTAGTGAAAACTAATAAAAATTTTATTATTTTATAGTATTTCCCGTTGAATTCTAGCACTACCAAGCATGTGTCTTGTGGGTAAAATTGTACTCCTCTTGTCGGAGATTTTAAATTAGAATAAAAATGCAACTTGTGTTCTTTATTTTTGTAATTGTTTATTGACATGTGTTATTTGGTCTCGGAATATAAAACTGTGAAAAGTAATAAAAGGATGCTTCCGTGAACTCGCTGATTATAATTGATAATAATCTTTCAATAAAAAAAGTGATTGAAACATTTACATATCTTGTTATGCTGCAACGAGCAAAATACATACAAAAATGGCGCATAATGAATCTGTTACTAAATTCGATGTCTGCTGTGTAGAATACTTAATTAATTACATTAATTAACTGAATTATTGAATCAGTTATTGAATCATATGGGGGGGGGGGGGGGGGGGGCGAGTAATTCTGCGCTTGATTTGACGGAGGGTTTTCTTGTTTTTAATTGACAACCTGAAAAGTATCAAGTCCATATATATCCTAGCTATTTGGTATGTTCTTTGAGAAGAATAAAAAAGTGTTTAATCAGGTTTATATTTTTGATTATATTCATGTAATATTTGATTCCCATATTTAAAAAGATTCCGAAAAGTATTTTATACTTATTGTTAAAAATGTGAAGGGGTGGGTCGAAAGAACGTGACGTAATATTATAGGTGGGAGTCTCGTTTATTCGTGACTGAGCGTGACA
>NC_046661.1:55751831-55787000 GCF_010883055.1 Belonocnema kinseyi | reverse complement strand
AAGCTTGAAATAATGGATGACTTCATATGTGAATGATTTCTAATAATTCAATTAATTTTTTACATTAAATCTCTCCGAGCGCACTGTCTCGATATCTAAGAATAATGAATCCTAGCGAATAATGGCGGTAAAAATAGTTTGCAAAAAGTAAGCGCCGGTAATGTAGGCATGTGCTTATTTGTTGCCAATTTTTTCTGCAAACATTTGTAACTTAATTCGACGTCTTCTGTGTACAATGATTTATATTATATGACTCGATATTGAAAGGACGATATATTTTAAATGTCTGCAAAAATCTTCAGATATTGACACAAGCGGCATTTTTATTCTAATTTAAAATTCCCGCCAAGAGGAGTGCAATTCTACGGATAGTACACAGGCTTGGTAGTACGATTAAGTAACGCTGAGCGATCAGCGGCAAGCAGCTGTAAGTCGCTTTGGTCTTCATTCGTGTAGTTTGGTTAACCCGGTTAACCACTTTACTCTTAGTTGTTAGCTGTTACTCGATTGGTTTCGAAAAAGCAGAAAGCAAGCGCATTTCTCACAAACGTGGAACCCCATTCGGTGACTAGAACATGTTCGGAGTGCATTTTTAAATCCGAATTATCATTGACCGCTGCTAAGTTTTGAGTGTCTCATAGATTTCGCCATGTTGGTGCGCTCCGTTTTAACAACCTAAATTGATGAAAACATTTTTTTCATCATCAAACAATTTTTTCCAATGGTAGGCAGAATCGAAAAATTCCTCTAATAATTGTATCACACATCTTGTGTAGGTAATGCTAATCGATTTGCTTCGATACCAAAAACTCGACCTGTTTCAGCTCTGTCCCTAATTTGGACACACGTCAGTTTCTGAAAAAGGCGGGTTGCATTGTTTCTAAGTGGCGGCAGATACTTTCAAATCGTTACAGAGAGCGGCCTTACATGCGTCGCATGGAGAGGAATTAAGAGAGTGGGAAAAGAGGAATAGAGAGAATTAAAGAGGCAAACGTATGTCAACACAGTCTAATGATTTTCAATTAGGAGATTGCATTCTTATTCCATACCGTGTCTAGCGCTCGCTATAGTCCGATATCGTTAAAAGTCGCCACTGTTGCTATCCCTACATAAAGCCGCTTATTTACAACCAATTAACCTGTTCGCCTTGTTTACGTAGTTCATGCTGATTGCCGGTCGGTGCTCGTGCACGCACACACGGGTTTTCATGCATAAAGTCTTATCCGCGGTGTGTCGCGTTGTGACGTCGACTTTCTATTGCCAGCAACACATTCGACGAGTACGTCCCATCGTGAGGTTCTTAAGTCAGAGACACAAGATGCGATGAAAAGATATCTTAAGGTTAAAATAAATAGCAAGCTGAAGTAACAATGGAACAGATATGAAATCGAAAGATTGATCTGAAATTAAATACCTTAGAAAGCAAGTCAACTTGACATCAATTCAAATTGGAGAGCAGATGAAAATTTGTATCAATGAAACTCAAGCGCCCAAGAAATAAAATAGTGATTAGCAGCAATTCCGACCTGATAGAATATATTATAGAATCGACTTGAGTAGATGGATAGGGAGCGATTTTGAACAAAATTCTGACCTGCCTTTTAGATAGGTAATGAGCCACTCGTCAATGTAAGGTACAGATAAAAAATTATTTCCTTTAAAAATTCCTCTGATGGACGAAGGAACTGCTTTATATGGCAAACAAATTTTGATTAATAAAAGAAGGTAAAATTGTTAGTCATTTAGTTTTAAAATATATATCACATTCTCATTCATAATAAGAAGGTAGTTTTATGCGAAAAATACTTTTGCGGATTTCATCAAATATCGACGTTTTCAGGCCCCCTGAGCTGGAAAAAAAAGTTTTTACGTAGGTGCGTGTCTGCCTGGCTGACGTCGTAGTGTTGTCGTCATCACCGTCTGTATACCGGATAACTTTCGAAAAACTAGTCGGATTAGATTGTGCTTTAACACAAAGTTTAAGGGACCAAAAGAAAGGTCGAGTTCGTTAACTAGCCATTTTTGATAAAAATTCAATAAGTTAAGAGTTTTTTCAAAACTTTTGAGACAACTTTATTTTAAGATTCTAAAATTCTATCAATAGCTGTTTGAACTACAGAAAAATACAAACAATTTAAATTTACATGATGATCTTAATAATTTTTTGAATTTTATTTAAAAAAATCGAAAATTCAAATTTTGATCGCATAAAACTAATGAGTTTGCAATAACTCCATTTTCTGGTCAAATAAACCAAGATACGAAAAAATATAAATAGAAAAAAGGCGCACCCAGGAAAGATCTACAAATTCGTCATAAATTACTTTCTTATAAGATAAGTACAGTTTTGTTTTATTCATGAAAAGCGACATTGAAAGAAAATTGCATTTTTGTACAGATGGAACAAGCTATGAGAATGAATAAGACCAAATTTATTCAATTCAAAAACATCTAAAAATGTATTATGAATATTTTTTTTATAGGAAGCATAGTTTTTGTATTAGTCGTAAAAAATTACCTTGAAAATAAAAAATTTAATTTTTTTGGAAACTGATACAATGTATAAACAAAATTAAAAGACAAAAGTTGTTCATCCAAAATGGACCTACATGTTTGTTAGAAATCATTTTTAGACAAAGCGAGTAGATTTTCTTGTGATCATGAAAAATAAGATTACAAATTTAAAAAAGAACTTAAAGCAAGGCAATGTGAATAAAAACATGTTTCAATTTCCATTCATATTGCGAATTGTAATTATATAAATTTATTCAAATCATACATGTTTCGGTGTAGTTAAAAAACAAAATTTTTACATCATTTTACAATATCTCAATAAGCAATCCCAGGCAGAGGCACAAAGAAAATATAAAAGTGTTGCGCGTAATGTAGTAAAGTTCATAATGTGGACAAAATCGAGTGCGAAGCACGAGATACATAATGAAAATGTTTTCGCTAAAGCCGAAAGAGCTTAAAGAAAGAGAGTTCATAATCACGAAATTACAGTTTATCGAACCATTGAGCTTCAATTTTAAAAGTTCTGTGCTTTTGAAATTGAGAACTAGACAAGATAAATATTGACTTTCTTCTGTTTAACCAGAATGCATTACATTTTTCCTCTATTTTATGAATATACTATAAACATTTATTATTCATTTTTATGAAAAAGCCGCTAGCTACACGAAAAAAATTTGTACTTGAAGAATTACAGAATTAGTTCCGATGTAGCGGATGTGAGAAAAAATCCGTAATAATTACAGACCTACCTTATTTTAAATTCCACAGAACTGTTTCTATGTGAATTAAATATCATGCAGGAAGAATTCTTAAATGGGACAGTAAGTTTAGCAAAGGGAAACTTTAAAATTTGCAAAACTAAAGTCCATTAAAAATACAGCGGAAGACAGAATATTTCACAGAACGCCTCTCAAATCAAAAACCGACCTACTTTGTATATCGGAACGAAGGAAGCATGGATGGACGGAGGACACACACATATACACACATATACTACCCAAGAAAAATCTCACCGCTTGTGAGAAACTCCAAGTGCCAGGCCCAAACTTTTTGGTGGGCCGAGTTATATTTGACTTTCTTACTTGAACCTCGGATATTTTCATGACGTTTGTCACTGAAATGTTGTTGAAATGAAATGTATGAACTAAGAAGAAATAACTTTTAAACATTCAAAAATTTCTTGCACTTGAACACTAGATTTATAAACAATTTTACAATTTTAAAATATTACTACTTATTTCTTCAAAGTTCACATCTTGGCAGGATCAAAGAAAAAATTTGCACAGTATTGTGAAAAAATCAAATATATTGGACAGTTTATAAACCCAAGCAAATGTTATTATTTTCAATTTTTTCAATATCTCTGAAAGAGAGGTCAACAATATTTGAGCTTAGTATTAAATATTTGATGTCGACTTGTTGTATCTTTACCATATCATATGTTTAACAAAGCAGTACAACATGACACCAAGAAGTAGATTTTTTTCACAAAAAAGATTAATTCTTTATAAAAAATTCTAATTTTTCGAAAACATTTAAATTTTACGTTTTTTTTCTGTTAAAAATGAATAATATTTTTCGGTTTATTTTCGTGGGCCTAATTAAAATTTTAAAGGAGCTTGGGAATTGTTTAAAAGTTAATGGCTCAATTAGGCTTAAAATTGTTATTTTTTATGATTTTAATTAGAAACCATATAAGTTTTAAGTTTTTAGAATTGAATTCTTCAATTTTTACTTGTAAAAATCAGAGAAAATTTTTTTTACAGAAAAATGTCATTTTTTAATAATAAAATTTATTTTTTGGCTTCCGTTTCCGGTACCGATTGCGAAATAACTCTTTTTTGTTAAGGGGTGTATTTTTGGCTTTGGTGAAGGAAATAAGGGTGAGTGGATGCAGAAAAGG
This sequence comes from Belonocnema kinseyi, assembly GCF_010883055.1. NCBI lineage: Eukaryota > Metazoa > Arthropoda > Insecta > Hymenoptera > Cynipidae > Belonocnema > Belonocnema kinseyi. The sequence continues at coordinate 55,782,583 of NC_046661.1, read as the reverse complement.
CAGAAAGTGCGCAGATCGAGTGTAAAGAAAGAAGGGTGAGTGAAGGCAAAGGTGTGAAGGGTGAAAGTGAGTGTTTTGAAGTGAAAATTTGGAGCGTGTGAAGTTTTTGAGGTTATGAGTAAAAATAGTTGCTTGGTCAGGGGGGCAAGAGGTAGGTGATAAAGGCGGGAAACGTCACGGAGCTTTAGGTAAGGTAGGATGCCGACGACGTGAAGTCCACAAATTGGCGCCACAGGGCAACAGTTACTGGACGATCGCACAGAACAGAAAACCGTAGTGGCTGCAACAGCTGACGTTGCTGAAAGCATTGGAAGTGGGGGGATGGGTTACGTTGATCGCATTGACAGCAGCGGTGATGAAAGTGCCGAGAAGTCGACCCGGGTGGAGAGGGTAGGGGACTCAGGTACGGGCAAGCAACGAGGACGGCCCTCAAATTTACAGCGCCTTAAAAAGCTAGGCAAAGCGGTTTCGAACAGAAGTCTGGACAAATGGCAAAAAAAGGCAAGCGCGACTACCAGTGAAGGGGAGGAAAAAAGGAAAAAAGTGGCTGGGGAAGATGAGGTAGAAAGGGACCAGGATAACAAGAGAGTTAGAATTAAAAGGAAAGCACCAGAGAGAGATAGGGGGTTGGGGGGATGTTTGAAAAATTGGAACCTCTCATTAAAGGGTTTAGAGAGAAAACAAGAAAGAGATTGGATGGCATAAATAGGGATATTAATAGGCAGAAACACGATGTAAGGGAGGAAGTGCAAAAGGTCAGAGAAAAATGAGAAGAATGGGATAAACGTTGGAAGAAGGAGAAAGACAAGGTTTGGGGTAAGCTAAAGAGCATTTAGAATAGACAGAGAGAGGTTAACGAACAGAGATCTAGAGAAATAAAACAGTTGGAAGAACGGGTATCCAGTCTAGAAATTAGGAATGAGCGTATGGGGAAAAAGAGAAAAAATATAGTAGTAATATAGTAGTTGAGGGATTCAAAGTGGAGAGTGAAACAGAAGAAGTGGAAATAACAAATCTTTTGCGAGATATTAGAGTGCAGATAAGGGTAGAAGGAGTCAAGAGAATAGGAGGGACAAAGGCAGAAAAAGAAGGAATGTTTCTAGCAAAAGTGGCGAGTGAGGAAGAGAAAAAGAAAATTATGGAGGGAAAAAAATTATTGAGAGGAAGAAGGGAAAGAATTAAAGCAGATCTGACATGGAGGGAAAGGAAAAGGAAATGGCAAATAGAGCAGAGGGCTTGGGTAGAGAGGAAAAGGGGCCATATGGTGTGGATAGGGAGAGACAGGTTATAGATAAATGGGGAGGAATGGTGCGGGGATGAAGAATTAGAAGAATTAAGGGAAAAAGGAAAAAGTCTTGAGAAAGGTAGGGGGAAGGAAGACGAAACAGAGTCTAGAAATAAGTCCAAGGTGTTTCCGAACGTTAAAGGGGAAACAAAGTGAGGACGAAAGAAGAGTGAAGGGAAGAGAGAAACGTGAAAATAGCTTTCTGGAATGTGTCAGGTTTGAAGAACAAGAATAAAGGATTTTGGGAGGAGTTAGAAAAGTGGGATGTGATTATGATGAGTGAAACTTAGGCAGATGAGAAGGACAGGAAGGGAATAAAAAAGCTGTTACCGAAAGGTTATGCGTGGGCAATGCAAGAAGCAAGAAAGGGAGAGGGATGGGCGGCATGGTGTCAGGGGTGAAAAAAGAATTAGCAGTAAAAGGGAGAAAAGATGGGGACATGGAGGAAAAGGATGGAACAATAATAAGAAAAATTATAATTAGGAAAGTAAAAATAGCGAGGGTGTGTGTATACAGAAGAAGAGGGGAAGAGGAAGGCTGGAGAGTAATGAGGAGGTGGACGGAGGAAAAGAAGGAAGAATTGGTTTTAATAGGAGGGGACTTAAATTCATGGACTGGCGAACAAGGGGGAGGGTTATGGGATGAAGATAAGGAAGCATTTATAAGGAACTTCAAATATAGAGAGACGGGCAGGGAGGGGAGGAAGTTACTAGACATAATAGGAGAAACAGGATGGTTTATATGCAATAGCAGTATGAAAGGAGATGAGGAAGGGGAGATCACATTCATAGGAAAGGGAGCAACAGTAATACACTATATCTTGGCTGAAGAAATAATGCGGCATAGGATAGGGAGTATGAAGGTAGGGAATGAGATGAGGTCCGAGCAGTTCCCGGTCATGGTTACACTAAGAAGAGTCGTCAGTAAGCACGGCAGGAGGAGAAAGGAAAAAGGGTCCGAAAGAAACACGAAAATAGAAATCTGGGAAGGGGGGGAGGGTTGCTAATTAAGAGAGAGGCTGGTGGGACGACGAATGCTGGGAGAGTAAGGAGAGAATAAGAGTGTTTGAGCAAATAGAGAAAAGGGGAAATAGAGAAGGAGGAGTATAATAGGAGGGGCAAAGAACATGAGAAGATGCTGGAAATAAAAAGACAAAGGGGAAAGGAAAAATATAAAGCAGAAGTAGAAAAAGCGATCAAAGAACGTAGGGTGTGGGATGTGATAAATACGGATTGAGGGGTTAGGAAAGGCGTTAACAAAGAAATAGAAATAGAGGAATGGACGGATTACTTAAAGGGTCTATCAGGTGGAGAGCAAAATAAGATCAAAGGGGAAAAGTGTAGGATAGTCCGAGGAGAAATGGAGGAAGGGAACGAGATAACAAGAGAAGAAGTGGATGAGGCAATAAATAGGTTAAAAAGAAACAAGGCCACGGGAGAAGATGGGATGGAGAACGAAGCGATGAAGTTTGGAGGAGAAGGGATTAGGGATGTGATGTGGAAGATCTGCAACAGGGTATAGAAAAGGGAAGGTTGGCTGGAAGAGTGGACGACGGGACTGGTGGTACCGCTTGTCAAGAAAGGCGAAGGAATGAAGGTAGAGGAATACAAAGGGACCACTCTTATGTCAGTTGGCTATGAAATATATGCAGAAATCTTAAGAAAAAGGTTGGAGAGTCAGGTTGAACAAAAAGAAAGTATCTCATACAATCAGACGGGATTTAGAAAAGGGATGGGAACCATAGATAGCATCTACGTACTTAACTATTGAGTTAACAGAAATTTGGAGAGAAAGAAAGGTAAAATAGTCGCTTTCTTCGTAGATTTCAAAGCAGCGTTTGACTCAGTGAACAGAAAAGTGCTATGACAGGCAATGAAAGAGAGGGGTATAGAGGAAAAGTTGGTGGAGAGGATAAAAGAAATTTTTACTGAAACCAGGATTAGGGTGAAAATAGGAAAGAAAAAAGGGCAGGTTTTCTGGACAGGCCGAGGTCTAAGGCAAGGGCGCCCGTTGAGTCCGTTACTATTTAGCATCCTATTGGCAGACTCAGAGGAGAAGCTAAATGAGAAAGCTAAAGTTTCAGAAATAGAAAGAGCAAAATAAATTACGTTTGGAAGACGAACGGACAAAAAGTGTAAATTGTGGAGGAGTTCTGTTACCTAGATTTTCGGTTTGAGGCAGAAGGGGGAAACGAGCTGCAGGTGAGGAAAAGAATTAAATGTGCAAGTAAAGTAATGGGCCAAGTATGGAGTATAGGAAAAAGAAGGTTCAAGAACGATTGGAGAATGAGGGTCTGGTTGTTTGATGCGTTGGTGTGGGCGGTGTTGTGTTATGGTGTGGAGATCTGGGGATGGCAGGAACATAGGAAAGTAGAGAGCATGCATGAGCGATTTCTGAGGTTGCTAATAGGGGTTAGCTGTAGTTTCCCAGGATATATGTTAAAAGAAGAGTGAGGAAAAGAAAATATGGTTATCGGACAAATTAAAAGAGTCTGGACGTTTGAAGAGAAGTAGAATTTCAAAGCATGTTTCTGCGAAATTCGGAACAATGTAGCGAGAGGTAATGTGGGAAATTCAAAATGGGAGGAAGAAAGGAGAAAAATTACAGGAGTGTGTAATATTCGAGAAGGAGTAACGGAGTGGCAGGACATAGAGTTAGAGCTATTGGTTAAACAAAGAGAAGAGAGATGGACAAAGATTACACAGGCACACAAAAAAAAGTTGAAGTCCACGGAGGCGACCTTTGGGCTTCTATGGTTCTTGGGTCGCTGCTTCCGAATCGTTTGCTATTTTTTCAGATCAGATAGCTTTCCAGGTCATTTGAAGGTCAAATGAAGAAAATATTGCTGAAAAAATCTGACATCCGAATCCGGTGTCGGTTGACCTTAATTAGTTCAAGATCAAGGTCATTTGAAGGTCAAATCAATGAGGTACTGTTGAAAAAATGTTTAAAAAAATTAATGTAGAGTCATTCTTAGTTTTTCATCTATATAGAAACTGGAAATATTAATTTATCTTTATCAATATTAGCTGCTGTGAATTTCTCGAAAGTAAGGCAGTGTACTTTCTTACCAATTTTAGCTGCTGTAGATTTCTTGAAAGAGAAAGCTTTTTACCCATAAGAATGGTATATCCTTAAAAAAAAGTGGGTTCATTTTGCCCTAATGTGGTAAAAACTACATTTTTTATAAATGTCCACATGTATTTGCGGTTATGAGTGAATGTTTGCGTGTGTGCATGTGCGGGTCTGCGGATGCATGGATATGTGGATGTGCGGATGTCTAGATGTTTCGATGTATGTAATCGATTCTTTTTCACCTGTTGCCTCGACTAGTCGTGTGACGATGACAACTGCCCCGTGAGCGGATCTGTAGAACGATTCGCTCATACGCTAGTCGGGGTACTGATGCCAGTGGAAGTGCACTGCCTTACAGGGGGTCGACAGGGTGTGAGGATGATGCCGCAGTGTGTTCGTCGACGAGTTGACATTGCCCTCGTCAAAGACTCACCAGCAATCGGACCAGAATCCCTGACGAGCGGGTTTATATATAAAAATATGGAAAATTTAATCAAACCTTCAACCTCATCTTCTAAGCACGTGTGCCCGAAAGATGTTAACGCATTTTGCTTCATTTGTGGATCATTTATTCCGAACAAAAACGATCGACGATCGTTCAACGAAAATTTTCGGAATATATACAAAGAATGTCATCCAACGAAGATGATTGTTATTTCTGTAAAACCGATATCCGTGGGTATAATAAAAAAATTTACATAATCTTAAATACGCCCAGGTAGGATCAGTAAAAAAAGCCGTTGAGAGAACTCAAACGATTGATGAGGTTGATGTTGATAGTATAGAAAATTTATCACTTGAATCTAAAAATGATGATGATGATGATGACGACAAAAGCACTAAGACCGATGATGAAAATCAAGATGAATATGAAAGCGATAGCAGTGATAGCTCTGATGAAGTTTATAAACCAGGTGGAGTAAGTAATAGAATTGCTGAAAAATTTACACAGTCCGAATTTAATGATCTAGTAAGAGATTTGAGACTGCCTAAAGATTCTGTGGAACATTAAGCTTCAGTTTTGAAAAATAAAAGTTTATTAGAAAAAGATACGAAAGTAACGTTTCATAGAAAAATAAATAAGAGTTTTAAGCAGTATTTCGAAGAAAAAGTCTTTGATGAAGAAAAATTAGTGTACTGCTCAAATTTTAAAGGACTTATGGAAGAACTTAAGCCAAATACTTATAAAGATGATGATTAGAGACTGTTTATTGACTCATCAAAAAGAAGCTTAAAAGCTGTAATACTTCACAACACAAATCAATATGCCGCACTACCTATCGCACACTCTACGACAATCAAAGAATCCTTCACTAGTCTTAGAAAACTTCTAGAGACCATTGAATACAAAACATATAATTGGCTTATATGTGGTGATTTGAAAATTTCAGGTATGTTGCTAGGACATCAGTCTGGATTTACAAAGAATCCGTGTTTCTTGTGCCTTTGGGATAGTAGAGATTGCGAAAAACATTACACGAATCATGAGTGGGCTGAAAGGAAATCACTTGAAATAGGAGAAGGAAATATCATTGAATTGGCCCTGTTTGATCCAAAAAAAAGTATTGATTCCTCCATTACATATTAAATTAGGAGCCATGAAGCAATTTTATGAAAGCCTTAGATGCAAATAGTCGATATTTTAAATACTTGGAAAAGAAGTTTCAATATAAATCTGATGCCAAGATAAAAGAAAGGATTTTTGATGGTCCAAAAACGAGGAGACTTTTACAAGATGATAAATTTCCAACGTCAATGACAAAAGTTCAAAGGGATGCATGGCTTAGTTTTAAGGAAGTTGTGAAAAACTATTTAGGAAATAAAAGCAGTGAAAATTATTAAGTTATAGTAGCCGAAATGATTAAGAACTTTGGAAAAATAGGGTGCCTGATGTCATACAAATTGCACTTCCCGCATAATCACCTGGATCGATTCCCAGAGAAATACTAGATATGGTCAAAATGACCTAGGATTTAGATTCAACGACTTTTAAAACTTATATATAAATTTTTACACATTTTTTTGAGGTTATTTTGTTGGTTCGACCTTCAAATGACCTTGATCTTGAACTAATAAAGGTCAACCTACACCGGATTCAGATTCAACATGCAAAAAAACCTATGTCTGAATTGTTTCAGATTTTTTCAGCAATATTTTCTTCATTTGACCTTCAAATGATGTTGAAAGCGATCTGATCTGAAAAAACCGACAAACTATTCGGAATCAGCGCCCTAAAAACCATAGAACCCCAAAAGTTGCCTCCGTGGACTTTGACTTTTTTTGTGAGCCTGTGTTATAGATTCAAGGTACAATAGATGGTATATGATGGTCAAAGGGTTGAAGAAACCAGAATATCTGCAAAAAAATAAAAAGGAAGGAAAATGGAGTAGGGTTGTACAGTTCAGAATGGGAGAAGGAGTGAGAGCATACAGATAATGGATGGATGAAGAGGAGAATTTATGCAGACTATGTGGATACGAAATGGAGTCACGGGCACATGTATTAGAGAGATGTACAGGAGAGGAAGAGTGACAGTTGAGCGTGGATGAGTGTGTAAGATGGATCTTGGATAATAGTGGATAGGGAGTGATGTGGATGAAGAAATTGGAAGAAGTAATGGAAAGCAAGGGAGTAGGGCAGAGCCAAACGGATAATCCTGAAAAGGGACAGGAAAAAACGAAAATTGTTTTCAGTATCGTGGAAAATGCATTTTTTATGGTAAGAAGAAACGGAAGCCCTGGAAGCTCGCTCATTTTAGGAATTAATATCACTACTGTTACTATTGTTTATCCGACGTAATGCGAAAGAGTAAAATATAAGTAATAGTTAAGTTAGACTAAGGATGGAATTGTAAATATATGTACAGGGGGCGGAGGCCCTCAAATCCGTAAAAGGAAGAGATTAAATACATACATAATAAAATTGATTTAAGTCATTTTAAGTGTCATTTAAAACTACACGATTTGTCACCCTTTTTGAAAATTCTTAGCATCTCTAAAATTTCTATAATGTTAGTTAGTAATTATAGTTTTGATTTTTTTAAATTCAGAAATAGTTTAGTTTTTAGAATGTTTGAACTAAAGTTATTTAGGATCAAATGTTTAAATTTAAAATTAATAATTTTGAATTTTTTCTATTTTTATATCATGAATCAGGAACGTTACTTGTTTTTTACTTTTTTCTATTTTGTTATATTTTTAAAAATATAAAATTAGTTTAAAATATACAGAGTATCGGATGCTTTTTTAAAAGAAATAATACTATCGTATTAATGAACAATTTATGAACCTAATTATTATAATTTATGCACAAATATAATAATTTATAATAATTTCTAACTAATTTTCAATCCATTTTAATTATGTGATAAAATTTTGTATAATTTTAAAAAATTGAAATCTTTTAAAATTTTTTCAGAAAATTTCAGCGGATTTGCAAGGATTTTAAGGGAGATAATTTGAAAGTTTCAATTTTATCATATTTAGAATACAGCGTATTTTAAAAGATTTCAAATGCAAAATAAGGACTATTTTCAAATTTTAGGTTGTTTATAATGATCTCTCACTAATTTTCAATCTTTTTTAATAATGTAAAAGCATTTCATAGCATTTTATAAAATTTAACTCTGTAGATTATTTTTAGAAAATTCAAACGGATTTGAAAGAATGTTAAAGGAGATAATTTAAAAGTTTCCATTTTAGCATTTTTAGATTTGATGTTTCAATATGGAAAAATTGCAAATGATCTTTTATTTTGAAAAAATTAATTTAAGAATAATATTTAAAAGATTTAATAAAGCAAAAAGTTTGAAACATAAATAAAAGCGATATCATTATTTATCTACAAGAAATAAAGTAAGTTTAAGAGATATTTAAAGGTTTCGAGAAGATTAAAAAGTAATTTAAGACTTGACAGAATATAAAAATGTATATTTTTGAAGACTTTAAACAATCAAAAAATTAGAAGCATTTTGAGCATTTTCAAACACTTCAAGTGTTATTAGAAAATTATCAAGATTTAAAAGAAAATTAAAAATAATTTTCTATTCTGAATAATTAATTTCAAGAGAATATTCCCATTTTTTAATTGAAGAAATTTTAGATAATTTTAGAAAATTTTAAAATAAATTTCTTAAATATTTGTAGATTAAAAAAAATTTTAAGGGTTCTAAGGGTTTTCAAATGTTTAAAGATAATAAAGCAATTTTCTTAAGATACCTGACAAAATTTAAAATAATATTTTATTTAGAAAAAATAGGTTTAACATAATGTTTAAAAAGACTTCAAAACAAACACAGGTTTCGATAAATGAAGAATAATTGAACATTTATTAATTTTTTACGACATAAAATAATACTAATTTCTCTTTTTGTATACAAAATTTTTAATTAAATAACAAATGATAATCGTTTAATTTTTATTCATTTATCGAAATCTGTGTTTTAGGAATTGGTACAGTTTTGGCTCTTTACCACTCTGTTAGAAAGGGACCCAAACACAAAGTTTCATTTACAATCTTTATAATTATTACGACTGCATTTTTCGTCAGCTGGACTCTATGCACTTTTTTTTGTTTACCAAAAAAGACGATTTTTTAACAAAACACATGAACTTTTGGCCGAGAAAATAAAAAAAAAATAAATAACCCATGTGGAAACGTTGGTTGGGGCCCAATTGGGCCGTAACTAGATTGCCCAGTTAATAGTTGGGCCCCAATTGAGCAGCCCAATTAGTGCACAATTAGGCAACTCTCTGGATTGTAACGGTCAGCCCAACGAATTCTCGGATTGGAGCTTAGTTGGGGGTTAGTTGGGCAGCCCACTTTATGCCTAATTAATAAAAAAGGGTACAATTATTGAATTCCCAAACTTAAAGGTAATAAATAATAAATATTTGTTACTATTTTTTCTAATTTGACGCTCATTTATGATTTAAAAACTCTTAGCATCCTTTCATTCCTTCTGACCTCCATCCCAGTCTCTTGCAACAGTCAGCTCATTCCTAAAAGCATCTGAAGTTGTGTTTTCTGAAATATATTTGGTTTAGTACAAATACTCAACTGAGTATGAGAAACAGCAAAAAGCGATCACTTATTTTGTTCATTTCTACAAAGTAAAAACGAAAGAACTTTGTAAAAATAACCCCATTTTATGAAATCTTGAACGGATTCGACTACAAGAAAAAATGGCGTTCGCACCTGCTTTAGCGCAGACGACAGACCCCTTCTGCAGCATTGCGGCTCGTGCAGTGGCACAGTGCACACGTTAACGAATACAGGCGGGGTTTTCAAAATTATAAAATGCTTAGTTTGCAAAAAATGTTTATTTAATATTGTTTCACTTGAAAATGTTACTATACTCTGGTGATCTCTTGGATTTTTTTAAAGGAAATATCTATTTTATTGTAAAGCGTATGTCTAATTCGGAAACATTGTCATTATTTTAAGCATATTAAAAATATAACATGTAAAATATATTATACATTTAAATTAATGTTAAAAGAAAAATGTTATTTTATGAACAATATTTAATGGTCAGAAGCTCTTTTTAAGGATGAAAGAAAAAATCTTTTAGGAAATTAATTTACTTTCACATTTTCCAACAAAATATAATAAACAAACAATATTAGTCCATAATTCATTTACTATGTAATTTCATAGATTAAGAATTATTTCCATTTATATGAATGAAATATGACTGCTAGATTCAGCTCGAATCACTCATTTTTTTCAACCTGTGTGCCCAATTCATTATTCGTGCGGCATTTTTCTAGTACTTTCTCGATTTATTTATTTATTCCTAAATGGATACAGTTCACAATAACTTTACCGAAGTAAATGGCAGCTGGCCACAGCCGATATTTGATCTTTCTACTGCCCTCTATCGATATAACTGGAGTTACATTTTGTGCGACCAGACTCGTTCGCTCTAAGAGTGCTTACTTGGGTGTTCTACGGGTGAGCCCAATTTTAGCCCAAAGAAGTAAATAATCAAGTACTGATCGGCTTCATCTACATAAGTTTTGACAATTGAACTTTCGGATTAATGAGAATGTATTTAGGATTTAGCTGGGATTGCATCCACTGACACTAACGATTAAAATAATCTGTCGATTAATTTATGATGCCCAATATGGGCGTTCTATGGGTATGCCCAATGAAAGCCCAATCCAGAAATCAAACACTGATCGGCTTTGTAAAAATAAGTTTTGATGCTTAAAAATTCGGAATAATTGGAAAAGTTTTAGGATTTGTTCGGATTGCATCCACGCAATTATTTAAATAAAATAGTTTGTGAATTAATTTCACTTTTTTTAACTGGGCTGCCCAGTTGGTACCCGACTGGTTTGCTCCGATAGTGCCCACTTTGGGCGTTCTATGGGTAAGCCCAATGTACACCAAGCACAGAATGAAACACTCACCGACTTTATCAACATAAGTTTTGATAATGAAAAATTCCGAATAATTGGTAAAGTTTCAGGATTTGGGTTAGATTGCACCTACGTAATTATTTAATGAAAATAATTTCTGAATTAATGTCAAATTTTGTTAATTGGGCTGCCCAGTTGGGACCCAATTGGCGTCCAATTATTTGCTGGGCTAAGTTGGGCTGATTTCCACATGGGAATTTTCAACCGCGAATAAAAAATTTTCAATGAAGTAGTTAAATTTTAAACTAAAAAATATAAATAAAAAAAATTCTAATTTTTCTGAATTAATAATTACATTATTTTTATTTATACGTCTATTTTTGTTCTGCTTTTTTTAATTGTTCTAAATATTATATTAAAATTATATTTTTTTTAAATAAAACTTTTGCCATTTTTCCAGGAATTTCAAGCAATTATTTTCATTATCTTCCAAATTTTGCAAAATTCTTGAATGGCATTGAAAATGTATGTTGTAACATTAAAAAATTACATTTTGTTTTACATTCTTTGAAAAGCTTTGAACTTTTAAAGCATACTGAAATCTTTTCAAGACTTCTAAATATCGCTTAAGCTTACTCGAATGTTTAAAAATTAATAGTTATTCAACTTTTTTCTACTTTCTATTAAAATGATAAATTTTCAAGAATAAAGAAGCATTTGTGACCCAATAGATGATTTATCAACTAAAACCATGAATTTGTACGACAATTATGCATTTTTTTCTACAAAAAGATAAATTTTCAACCAAATAGTTCAACTTTGAACAACAAAGATGAAATTGAAATCAAAGATTGCAATTATTCTTAAAAATAACATTATTTTACATCTAATTTCTATTGATTTTTCGTTTCTGTAATTTTGATTTGAAATTCTTTATTGAATCTCGCCGATGCGATGCTGGGACGCACAACACTGACACACAGTTACGCAACTGTGCTGCCGTTTCGCATCTGTGTTCGCGACACACACCTGAGTAGCGCGCCGCAACGTCCATGTATTTCAAAACAAAGTAGAGTCCTGGATTTTAAGCGATCTAGAACTGTGGTTCTCACAGCGCAGATGTAGTTTCTCTTCAACTTGTTCTTAATAATCATTTTGAACTTCTGCGGCACAGACTTCTAATACTTATTATCAGTTCTGTGATTATGAGACACCAGTTCGAAATGATTTAGAGAATAGTTATTGTTAATTCCCCGAATTTTTCTCATATCCGCCACAACGTAACTAGTTCAGTAATTCCTCAAGTACACATTTTTTCCGTGTATCAGCTGGTGAACCTCTCTGTGGAGAAAAAATCAAAGGATTATAAGGGGCGTTCTTTGGAGGCGTGTTGATTGCCGTAGACATTAAGAATATTGTAGAAGGAGTGTCTATTCCTTGGTGGGGTGCGCTTAGTCATCTTGCTAAGCATTCTTAAAGTTCCTTCATGAACTACACATCGGCAACAACCTTTGAATTCGCTCAAAATATTCGCAAAATTAGGGCCGTGATCCATGTTTAAGGTTGGAAGGTGTATCTTGAGGAGCGGCTTAACGAGTATCAACTGCATGTAGGCGTGGTTAGTAAATATGGGTCGAACTTTTTCTATAAAGTCTATCAAAAATACCATAATCCCTATTCATTTAGATGGTGTAGGCATGAGAAGTTCGTGGTCACATTATAATATAGACACTACACGTGTGTAATGTGTATATTATGCTAATAGGTACTTTTTCGCGTGTTGTGGCTTATTTATGTGGTAATTCGACGTGTTTAGGGGCGTTTGAAATATAAGCTGTGGGTTGTTCTTAAGATGCGTGTCTACAGTATGATAGTTGTTTTTCATAGAAAGTATGTTTGATTGGCGTAGTTGAGAGGCATGACTCTTATAAGAACCAATTGATGTGGTAGGCTTTTCCGTAGATGGGAGCACGTGTTGAAGAATTTAGGAGTTTTTTGGTTTATTGTATTGAAATGGGATGAACTTGAGACTATTTCTATAGATGGTTTATTTATGGAGAAAATTATAGGCGGTGTTCTAGTAGGCGTGACTAAGAGTTATGGATGCTTTGTCAGAAGCGCATTACTACCAAATGTATCCTGCTTGAAGGAATCACTTGCATACTCTGTTTAGAGAGAGAATGATCGACAGGAACGACGAATTTTCGTACAGTTTGCGAAAACTGTCATAAAGGCGTAGCTTAGAAATTTTAATCTTCGGAAACCTTGCTGCGAAGGGCCTGAGTTTTAAGTGTCAGACGTCTCTTTTTCCTAAACGTCGCCATTCTTAGATTTATAGCGGTAGAAAAAACTTCTAATGCCTTTTTAATATTTGTCAAATACACCCTTACCTTGCACCCTTTTTTCTGAAAAAACTGCGCGCTGTCGATCATTCTCTCACTGAACAGAGTATAGGCCTGTTCACTGTTACTTGAATAGATGATTTTCCCAGGTGGAGAATCTAGATGTCAATGTACAGCATTATTCAAAGAATTAGTCTTAGTAAGCAATAATATACTCTGTTCAGTGAGAAAATGATCGACAGCTCGCAGTTTTTTCAGGAAAAGGTGGAGTAAATTCCGTAAACGGTGTATTTAACAGATATTAAACAGGAATTAGACGTTTTTTCTACGGCTATAAATCTAAGAATGATGTAGTTTGGGAAAAAGACAGGTCTCGTGTCGTAGGCCTTAGCAGCATTAACCTGTTGTCCCCAAGAGCGAACACTGTCGCGATTCCAGTAGAAGAGGGAATAGCGGCAAATGGAAAAGGCCGCGGAAAGGGTTTGCTCATTGTTGTTTGTCTTGCTGAATATTTTAATTGGACGCGAGAGAGAGGCATAGGAGCAAGGAGTCAGATGGTGAGTCGTAAAAGGAGCGTGAGTAGAGGGGAGAAGGGAAAAGAAGCGACGGAGTTCGGGGCACGTTATTTATCGTCTAACAATAGCGGCACGACTGGTAATTAATTACGTTGTTTTGTTACTTTATATAAAGATAACAGGTTGATAGGAGTTAACCGGACGGAGATCAACAATGGTATACAATGCGCAATTAGCGGGTGCCTCTCAGAGAACAATGTGCAGTCAGACAGCCGCTGCGCCTGCGTGCCGCCAAGGTAGTATAAGGGAAGCGATATGGGTGCCTCTTGTGTATATGCGACCTTTTCGGTGTGGAGTTATCTACAGTCTTAAGCCAGCTTATGCGCTCTATACGTACATACATACGTTGCAGAACGAGGGGACATTAAGGCCATGTGATGAGTATAACAGTTGATCAAGTCAGCCCTAAGATCAATATTTTTTTACCCATATTGAAAAATAAAAGTTCAAATAACGCGGAAACTTTTTTTCGGTAAATGTTAATAAATATTAAAGGATCGTTTGTGGTCTTGCAGAGAGTTGAAGGAAGAAAAAAGTTTATTTATGCAAATAATGATTATCGACGGACACATTTAGGTTTTACAGCAGAAGTTTGACTTTTAACTTTCTCTGACTGATACGTATGTCAAACCAAATATGTTTATTTGCATTTCAAGTGCAAACATTAGTTTTTGCTTTATTTGTGCATAATGTTCGTGAGCGATTTTTGTTGTTTTTCTCTACTTTGATGAATAAAAACCTCATAACTAGCCCATTGACAACATTGCAAATTGCTTGCAGGGTTTCACGACAGCACGGTCAGTAGTTCTCCAAAATAGTGATTAAAAAAACACTTTTTTCACTATTCTTATTATTAAGGACCAGAGACACATACTTGCATGCCTTCGAATCATCGTACCAAATTTTTAATACGATATCACATTCCGTGTAGACGTAAGTTGGGGAAGAAAACTTCCACTGATATTTTATCAAAAAAAATTTTTTTTTTCAAAATTTCCACCGGAACAAAGCAGATACATGGACTTTATTACCCCTACTTTCATTTCCCAAACTTTCAGAGCGATATCTCATTTCGTTTAGACGTAAGTTGGGAAAGAAAAATTGAACACCAGGTTTGGTCACGTGACCCCCTGGTTACATGGCCTTAAAGAGACATTTGATCGTTTGACGGAGGATACAAATTCTTCCCGATGTCAATAAACTTTGCAAGAGGGATGAGTACTCGGAGAAAAAGATGGTTCTTAATCAGGGCTGGACTACAAATTTTGAATTGTTTTTCTTGTAATTCGTATTTTAATGTGAATTTTGCAATTATTGTCCTAAAATTATATTATAATATCTAATTTTAAGCCCAAGAACCCGATTAACCACTGTGAAAAAATGGTTTAGCAATTCCAGCTAATCATTTAGCTAGAATTTATCTTCCAAGAAAATATAGCCATTTTTTTAGTGCAGTGAACATCTGCAGGAAATAATTTAGTAATAGACAATAGACTATAAATTCTATGAATTATCCAACTATAAATTAACACCATTGTGTAATAATTGAAATTCAGAGTTAATCTTGAAACATTTCATTAACATATGCTTAAAAGAAAACGATAGTAATCAATATTTTACGAATTCTGGAATTTATCCTAGTAGCTGAGGTATAGTAATTATAATATTTATATGCTTGAGCTAGAACTGTTTTTATGCAATACGCGTATTATATTTTATTCTTATTTATTCCGTATAATGGAATTAGTCACTTAATTTCCTCGACGAAACGACTTCCTGCTTCCCTTTTAAGAGAAAAATGGAAAGGAAGAATAAGGTAGACAAATTTCCTGACTAATATAATTAACGGCAAAATAAATTTTGCGAGACACTATTTTTTCCAGAAATTAGTTTGCAATCAGAGACAAACTTGGTTGGATTTTGCGTAACTGAATGCATGCTTATAATCAAATATTTGATTTAAAAGCTAATTTTAGATGTGTCAATAGAAACAAAGGTTTGCGTTGTCATTCCAAGAAAGGATGGAATGAAATACGTTACGCAACTTTACTGTTGTATTAAGGACGCAGAAGTGATAAAATTTCGCTCTCGACAAATGGGGCTTTAAAAGTTCTTTTTTGTATTAGCAAGAGGACAATTCAGGTATATCGTCCTCTTTCGTGTCATTTAGAAAGGCTTTAGAAAGTCTCATCTACAGCTCAGAACAGAACAAGCGTCTCTAATCAATTATGCCCGGAATGATGAAGAAGATGAAGAGTGAGAAGGGAAGACATTATTTCCCTACCACCTGCGGAGACAGGAGAAACTTGGACATTGATGATTTATCTTTAGGGGAAATCTAATTGTTTTATCAGGTAATACGTTTTTTTAAATTAGTAGAAAACCAAAAATTTATACTACAGATGGTGAGAAAGGAACTTTTTCAAACACTATTTCATCGCTGGTTATTACGCAACTGTCATTTAAATTATATTATGAAACAAAGAACAACAGTAAAGTTTAATATCCTTTATAAGGTCATTTATTCTTTTTCAAGTAGCGAAAAAAATGACATACCCGAGAACAATTGCATTGCATGTAGGAAATTGAAGAATTTCCTAAACGACTCTGTATTGTTTCAGTGGCTTTAAACAAATCTACTTGGAAGGGTGAGAGTTGAGGATGATTAGGGATAGAGTTATGAGTTCGGTGTTGAATAAATCGCCTGAAGGTCAACGTCGGTGTCACTAGGTTTCTGGGTGAAAGTGCCCCTGCAGCATTCGACCACGTGTAAATCAATATGTAGACTTTGTTCACTGCGAGAACCAAATACTGAAAAGATGAAATTTCGTTCTCTGCACGCAGCTTCTCAAAGAAAGGGGAATGTAGGCGCAGGACCCCTGCTACCAAGGGTTTAGTGGTGATCCTAAACTGAGGTTTTAAACAATTTCAGAGAGCACTTGGTTCAGTCTATTTGAAAAAATTGTGTTTCCCTGTAACAGCGATTGGCTATACCACGGTGACAAAAATTAATAAATTAATAATTAAGGGTATTGGCTAAGATGGGTGTGTTAACATAACAAAATCATTGCTTTATAAGCTGTCCGGATTTAATATGAAGAATTCCAAAAAATAAAATCAAGAATCTAACGACCAAATTTTGACAAACAAAAAGTGTTTTTCCAAATTTGGTCGTTAGATTCTTGATTTTATTTTCAGGAATTCTTCACATTAACTTGATTATTGGACGTTAAATAGGATTTTAAATTTGATTTTAGTCCCATTTAAATGCCTTAAATTTTGCCAGGATTTAGATCCGAAGTTCCAAAAATGGAAAAGAAAATGAAGATTGCAGTGAAATATGAAGTTTCTGTTTCAGATTCCCTAATCCTAAAAATTTCACCCGGAGCAATCTCAAAAATCCGTGAATCCTATAAACTGTTCATTGGAAACTTGATTGTAAGGTGGAAGAGAGACGGGAGATAGGGAGCCTGAGCCGACAATCGTTGCCCAATTAACTCCGGCGAGGGTTTCGGTAACGGCAACAATAACTTCTGGCTTGGGGTTGCGATGCGGTGTCGAGGCGTGAGGGCAAGGCGACAACGGTCGAGTAGAAGAGAAGAAGTGAGAGAGAAAGGAAAGGGGAATGATAAAGAGAAAGAGCAAGTCAGATCGAAGGGTTAAGGAGGAAAGAGACGACACGAGCGTGTCGCGGGTGTAAGTGGTGGTGGGGTGTTGCTTGCTCGGTGGGGTGAGGAGAAGGAACACAGACGACACTTCATCAGCTCCAACGGCAGCCAGCATTGTCATTTGTCCCAGAATACACGCTCCTCTGCTCTCTACCCCATACATCGTTAGCCGCCCAGAGTTCTCTCTCCCTTTCCCTTGCTCTCTTCTATTTCTTCTCTTCAGATCGCATAATGTTGTACATCCTCCAACATACGCTCTTTAGAATTTCGCCCCCTTTGTCTCCACTTTTAACATGTAACAACCACCTTCAGGTATGTGTCTATGTGGTTGACCCTCAACTTTTCATAAAACACCCCTTCCCGTCATTATTGTACTTTGGGGAAAGAAGACATTTTCTCGTGAGTGATCACGATGTTCTATCATGTAGAGCTTTGATGGTGACGATGCTACTGATGATGTGACTTTAATTTCACGTTAGTATGGTTGTTTGAAATGTAGGTATGTAAAAGAGTATTAGTATTTGGGTAAAGAAATCGTTACCTTTCCGGAAATGAATCTAGTAATAGTAAAAACTACGTGGAATATATTATATACATAAAATTGTTAAAAAGAATACAGAATATAGAGAAGTATCTACACCAAAGTTAAGGAAAACCCATAAATCGCAACGTATTTTGAACCTGGGTCGAACTGTGTCTTTTGTCCCGACCTTGTTTCTGAATGTGAAATAGGATGAATTTGTATTATCAATTTTTGCTGATGATACAAATAACTGAAATAAATGTGGTTACATTTTTATGATAAAAAAGGAATATGCAATATTACTGCTGTCCAAAATAAAAAGAAACATAAGTGACATTTTTATGAAAAAGTAGTTTTTGGTATCGTTGGATTCGTAAGAGAAAGCTGCATCTAACTGTGTTAATAAAACCTATTAATTATTAATATGTATTACAAGAAACGATTGTTTATAAATGAGGAAAGTCGAAAAAGTTAAAAAATACAACCGAAAAAGATACGCATTGCATTTTGCGTGCCCTTAAAGTTGTAGAAGGAAAGCTACGTCATCAGCATACACATGAAAAAGACCGTGAAGAATTTTGTGCCTTTTTGCATTGTAAAAGTGACCGAGTGCGACGCGAATTGACAAACGAAAAAAATCGCTTGCCCTTACGTATCTTTTAGCCTTGTAAATTAGCTCGGACTCTGATCAGAAATCCACGGGAAATAAGTCCCGGCTAAATTCGGCTATACACTAGCGACGATCGTTTGAGTAAGTTAGGAACAACCACTAAATACACAGTGTTCTTTATGTATGTTTTGATGTTGCATTTTGAGGCTGCGCTCGAGTTCTTCGACAAAGGCATCATCCGCAAGTGACTTTCTGTCCTTTTTGCCTTGTATTTTTTACTTTTCGCGACTAGTACAATATCGCAAGTGCATTTTCTAACAAAAATTGTTTGAAATATCAATTATTAATTGCAAAATATGAAAAAGCACATTGTTTTTACCCAAACAGTGTATCTTGATTATTCAAAATTTTATTCGATAATAAATTTCTTTGGATAAGAAGTTTTTCTCGATTTTCTCAGTTCGAGTAAGATTGGACCTACGTATCTTTTTAGTTTGTATAAATCGAAATAAAGATTGACAACCGAGACACATAACACAATGTGGAACTTAACTTGAAGTTTCTTAATATTGATTTCTGCTCATCAGAGTTGCACAACTTTAGCAAACTTCAGGCATCAATCGCGGTGAATCCGTAACAGCCGGACCGGATTTGCATCGAAATAGACTGGGATCCTTGCGGCAACGAAGTTTCAGATAATTGCAGTAATTGTCACGACAGCATTGTCCAGACATACAGGGACTTAACGATACTCTTGGAGGCGACCGGCGCCCGACGTCCTTGCATGCGGAACAAGTGGTCGCTTGATTCTCGGCTGATTGTTCCATTCTGAGAGGAGCTACATCCCCGGCACATACACACGACGATACAGTGGGAAAAGGCACATACAAAGTTCGCACCTTCGTCGCACGAAGCTTCCGCCCAAATGCAACCCCCTTAGCGAGATATAGTCGTCAGGCTAACCAATACCAGGAACCGTACGTGCGACCATACGAAACTGTGACCGTTTGATATAACATCCAGTAACACCAGCATCCTGAGTTTCTCTTCGAATGCCAAATCTATTCTATGCCAGTGGCGTCATTCTCAAAATTAGTTGGTTTTACGATTCTTGTTTGAAAACAGTCTTGAAATTAGTGTTTAATTTATTGTTAAGGATGTTCTCAAATAGAAGTTAGAACAGCATTTATAAACAAGCTTTTCCTCGCGCGCCTTTCACAGAAGGATTGAAGGTTAAAATTTAATTTTGAAAAGATTATTTTAGAAATATAATGCCTTCTGGCTTTCCGATGCAACACCTGTTATGAAGTTGCAGATAATTTAAAAATTATAATTGTAGTAAAATCATACTGAATCCTTAATTAAATCACTATTAAGGCCCAAATTTGAAAGATTTTTGCAAAATTGTAAATGTAAAGTTTGAATTGAATTAAATTTTTTGCTTACGCCACTGGTGTGCTAACAACCCCCGTTGTTGACGACTAACAACCCCCGCGTGAAAATGAAACAATCATCGATTCCTTCATACGTGATTGCCCGTATTGTCTGCTTCATGTGTCGAACAATGGACCTCGGCGATGATCCCCTCTCGAGATGTCAGTCCAGAGTCGACAAAGTTAGGTATTACACTAGGTCATAGGTTGAGAGGAAGAGAGAAGTTTCACCTTCACTCCGACCATTATCTACTTCTCTGAAGGTTATTCAATTACCTTTTTTTAATCATACAATCTTTGTATGATAATTGTTTTTCTTTCGTTTTGGAAATATTGAATCTCATCTTGGACATTATTTAAAAACTGTTTTTAATGTAAAACTGAGGCAAATCTATAAAGTAATGGGGTATACTTTTAAATAAACATCCATCCTTCCTTCATATCCTTGAAGATTTTTAGATGGATTGAATTTGTGCTGTGTCAGGTGCTGTGGATCGTTAGGCCTAATACATACGCATAAAAGATATTCTCAATTTTCGAAACGTTCCATATCCGGGCGATGTCTGATCCTAATATGGTAATATGTATAGTTAAGAGGCCACTTTGATTGAGCATATCTCAATGTACGTCAGATTCTTTGCCATCAACAACTGTGTGCGCTGAATATAATGTGCGGTAGTTAGTAAGACCAGATGGATGAAGCCTCAGGAACAGTAGAATGGACGATGCTCCTCATCAAGTATATGTAGGTAGATCGCGATGCAAGAAAACGGAGACTGCTACCATTCCTGAATCCGAGCACGGTAGCTGACTGCGTCCCGACAAGTTGATTAATAGCCTTAATTAAGATATTTAATTGCTTTTTACTTTTATTCTCGATGTTGGGCTATAATCGTGGCAATGTCGCGACAGTCCAACGCGAGGCGCCTCGGGAGCTGAACTTAAGAATATAGGTGTATGCACGTCGTCTACTATAATGCCCTACTCTAGCGAACCATTTATGCCACTTACACACGCGATGTCTCCTTCACTCTTCCTTGCATCGCGCATAGATAAATCTCTCTTTTGAATGCAGCAAAACTATTTTTAAACTTTGTTATTAATTACATACTCATGTTTCTCATTTTAGAGATCGATAAAAATTTTTCTTTAAATTAGAGATCCCTAATGGGCAAAACGCTTAGTAGAAGAATCTGCTAAAACCCTGGTAAAATCTAATAATTTGACTTGTGAAAAAGTATCAATCAAAATAAGATCCCAGACATGAGGTCTTGATTAAAAATTCTTCAACTCGGTTTCGATTCGAATTGCCCCCAATCGAGACATAGTGGAGTCTTGAAGACATATCGTTATGACGAGTACAATTTTTATGACTACAAGACGAGCGGTTTATAATTTCGAGTGTATATGGGCAATTTCACAGAGCTTTTAAATTTGTAATTTCGCGTCTTTTTTCACGTTTTCGTCTCATATATATCAATATTTTAACCATCATATGAACGTTTTTAGTGGCAGGTATGACAAAAAAAAAAGTTTTTCATGGGTTTTGTAAAATTTGTGAGCTATCTGTGAAGGCAGGAAGTCATCATAAAATGAAAGTTTAAAAAATAGGCCTGTAACTCAGTTAATTTTCAAAAATCTTCAAATTGTTGTAGGAGCGCCTTCAAGTATTTTGATGTATCAATTCATTAATTATTCATTAATTATTTAATTTTGTACTATTTTGTTATACGAAATTTACTCAGTCAAGTTTTCTTTCTTTCTCATCTTTCAAGTTCGTTCGTCTTATGAAGAGGAATCAATCGTGACATTCCAGATTAATCTGCCTCTTTTTTCAGTTAGTTAGAAAAGTTTAAAAATTTCATGAGAAAGTAAGGCATTATTCTTACGTTAACAGAAATTGATATTTGAAGCGAATAATTTCCTATTCAGCACGGAAAAAAGTACACTGTAAGATGTGTAATTTCGCATCAATTTCGCACAGTAAAGCTGAGGTTTAAAGCCTAATATCCACGCCTTCAAGTAACAATCGATCACGCATACAGTTTTTGTTAGATCTTAAGGGTTTGAATTTGTGTACTGAATATGAAAAATGTGCTGGAAAAAATTTTTTTTTTCAAGTTGCAAATCTAAAAGTTCTGTAGAATTGCCCATACCTGCCCTAACAAAAAGGGTCATTCTGATTGTCACAGAAGCTAAACTTTTTGAATGATTAAACGATGTTGTATAATTTGATACTATATATATATCGCCGATGTTTAGGATCACGAACCCGTAAATTATATCGCTGTAAAAAAACACTTCTTATCATTACGCCATGAGAAAAAACTCATCTCTATAAACTGCGATAAACAAAAATATATCTCAGTAAACACTGTAAAAAAATACGCAAACACTGCCCAGTACTTTTCTTCCCTGTCCTATTATGAACTATGTTTTATAAACAAACCTTAAACCTAGACAATCAGCATCTAGCAGCGTGAAACACACGATTCTAACTTGATATTTATTAATAGTTCTTTGCATAGTCCACCAATTAAATTTTTTACGGCAAAATGATTATTATAGTCTTTTTCTTCGAATAAAAGAGTTTAATTAAAAGTTTTAACGAATACGGTATTTTTTCATGGCTTTTTCACAAACAAGGTTTTATTTCACGGTTTTTTCATGAGTAAGGTTTTTTTCGTGGCGCTTATAGCAATAAGGTTTTTTTCCACATTTACCGAAATATATTTTTTTCGTAGCCTTTTACTGAGGTCTGTTTTTCTTCACGGTGTTTTAAAACAATGTATTTTTTTCACAGCAATCTAATGAACAATTTTATTTTTCACGGCGTGTTCAAAAAAGGTTTTTCTTCATAGCTTCATTTTACAGGTTTTTTTATAAGCACCAGCGAATACAGCGTGTCACAAAAGTAGTGGAACAGGCCTGTATCTTCTTAAGTGAGCTGTTTTTCACAAAGGTCAAGGTCATTCTCGTAGTAAATTTGAACAAGAAACCTGATTGTGACCTTCGTTTTTACCATCAAGATGATGTTCATTGTTGTTTCAAGGTCAACTTTAAAAAAATGGAAACACAACTTTTTGACACTTAACAACTTACTAACATATGACTTATGACCTAAATACATATTTGATTTACGATTTCCCTTTATTCCGATTTCAGAGGGCAAAATGAAGCTTTTCATTGTAAAAAAAGTTGAGCTTCAAACAGATTCAGCTTTAGCGACATCAAAAACCCCTTGGTTACTGTTTTTCGTTAACGCTAAAAATTGACCTCACTTACCCGACCTGAGCAGTCGTGACCTTCAAAACGGCCGCCAGGTCAGGGTCAAAGGTTAGACTCTGATCAAAACATTGTTTGAGTTAAAATGACCTGAGGGTGACCTTTAAGGTCATCCGAAACATATGACCTGAGTGCATATTTAAATGTAAAGTTTTCCGTTCTTTCGATAACCGATGTCAAAAAGGGGCGTTTTGAAAACAAAAAAGTTGACCTTGAAACAATTATCAATGTCACTCTCAAGGTCAAAACTAAGGCCACCATCAGGGTCCTTGTTAAAAGTCACAATGAAAATAACTTTTACCTTTGTGAAAAATAGCTCACTCAAGAAGATACAGACCTGTTCCGCTACTTTTGTGACACCCAACGTGTATACAGGGTGATTTTTTTAATTTGAAACTTTTAAATATCTTGAAAAATTCAAGCTTCAAAAAAAAATCACTCTGTATATATATATATAAACTTGCCGAATTTTTTTTGGATTAAAGAGGAGTATCTACAAAATAAAAACATACGAATATTATTATTTACCATGACTTTTAAAACAATTTACAATTGTTCAAACAAATGTAAATTACTTTAACAATTATTTATTCTCAAAAAATGTAAAAAAGTCTTATTTTTGAATTGAAATGTAATTATTTGTTATTTTTTGAAGTAGTAAATTTTTCTACAAACATGATGTAATTATTTGAATAATTAATTATTGTTTATTTTCAAAATTTCTAGAAATGTAGCCAGAGATGTTCACTTTAAAAAAAATTAGTTTCCTGTGCTACTTTTTTTAATAATAACGTAATTTTAATACATCTCTTCTAATGTTTAACAAATTTCTATTTGTTTACACCATTTTTGTTGGTTCAAGCAGTTATTTTTCGATAACTCAAAAATTAAAATAAAATAGAAAACATACAATTAATTACGATTTTGACAGTATTTTTTCAAAAATAAATATTTAAACAAATTATATTTGTTTAAACATTTAACAAGTGGTGAATTTATTTTTTCTGTACACTTTACAGTTAGAAACATAATTATATGTATTCGATTTTATTTTTTAATTGTTGAAAAAAGACTGCTTGAGCAAATAAAGTTTGCTTAAATAAATAGAAATTAATTAAACATTTAAAAAATTGTATGGAAATTATGTAATTATTCAACAAAGCCGCGCATAGGATACTAATTTAAAAAGAAAGTAGATATCGCTGGCTCAATTTTTAGCAATTTTTAAAATAGACAATAAATAATTATTTAAATAACTATATAATGTTTTTAGAAAAATTTACTCTCTCAAACAATGACAAAAATTACATTTCAATCATAAAATACGATTATTTTTTTTTTGCAATAAATAATTGTATAAATGATCTACAGTTGTTTCAACAATTGAAAATTGTTTAAAAAGTCATGGTATATATTAAAGTTGTCCATTAGTACTTATTTATGTGAATATGTAATTATTTGTATGAATGGTTTTATTTCGTAAACTTTTATTTCGATACTGAAAACGTTTCTTGTTTTTACGTATTTCTAACGGCGCGGCGTAGAGGATCCTAATAGAAGATTACAATTTTAATTTTTTTCCAAAACATTCCTTTCATCAATTTTAATCTCATTTCTGAGACGAAAAAGTTTTGTTCTGAGACATGTTTACGCCGACTTACTTGGGACTGACCATGCTAAAGTAAGACGAAGGATTATGTATCGACTCAGTTTTGAGACTCAACCAGCTATCGAAGTCTTGTAGTCGATTTCAAGACATCAACAAGTCGTAATCAAGTGGAAGAACTTTAACTCGCGGTCGCATTTATTTCACTCCATGTCAGACAAATTAGTTCTAAAGTAACTGGTTTCCTTAAACATTTTCGAAAGTCCAAATAGAGATAAAATAGTGGAAAAACTAAATTTGAGTTATAGAAAACTTGATAAAAAAATCCTGCCAAGAAATTCTTTTTCAAGACAAAAATAATAAAAAAGTTTTTTGTTGCTGTAATTTTTACAAAGCCGAATTCTTATCTTGAAAAAATTGAAGAATTGGTTATGCTGTCCAAAAATGTAGTTGACATGAAAGTTCTATAAAATGGTTGTAAAACACTGGTTGTAGAATAAGTAATTTTTTTCTCAATTCTTACAAGTGAAAATTTATGTTTTTAAAAACTTCAAAAAACAGTCCTGCTGTATAAATATATATTCGAGATAAAAGTATTATAAATGTCTCACTTATTTTTCTAATTAATATAAACCCAAATGCATATCCCACATAGATTTAAAAGCAGTTCTGCTGTGCAAAAATGTCTTTGAGACCAATCTTCTTATAATGATTCCACTAATTTTCTGAAGCATTAATGATTTCATAACCATAATTCAAAAACTTCAACAACAGTGGTTCCGCTGAAATTATTTTTGAGCAAAAGCATTAGAAAAGTCGCTTTTATTTTTCTTTCGAAATTTATGAAATTGATCCCATTTCAGCAGCATTTTTCCGAGGCATAAATCTCATGAGCACTCATACAAAATTTTGGAAAAAATATAATATGATTTTTACACGTCAAAATTGTTTTTGAACTTTTGTGGGACATGAATTTGTACCTTTAAGATATAAAAAAAATAAACGAGAGGAATTTTCTACTACTTCTTAGCTGACATTTCAGAAATTTCACACGACGAAGGAAAATCGTTGTTATTTTAGCAATTTTAATTCTTTTTAAAACTGTAAAATCTTTTTTTGTTTAATTACCAGAGAAAAATAATGCATGTTACTTTTATAACATTGGAATCAAAATTAAACGTTATATGAAGAATGAAAGCTATTCAAATGTATCTATAAGGGGTCCAGAGTTGTAAGCCTGTTATCTGCAGTGTTCAACCGCTGATTTTCTATTTTTCCCGCCGTCTAGCAATTCTCTGCGTTGTTTTTTAAGCTATGGAAAAGTTTTATATGTCGATATGTTTGGAATCGCATGTTGATGTGCTTGCAAAAATTTAAAATAATTTATTGCAAAAATTTTCCGAATGTAGACAACAAAATTGAAGATGACGTGAAAATAGCCGCAAAAGACTTTCGACACATATATAAACTTAGCTGCACACACACTGACATATGTTCCACTGGCGTATTCTACGAGTGAACTGAACCGATGTGAGAAAAAAAAACGGATTTTCCATAAGAAGACATAAGAAGTTAACAGGTTTAGACCGCGGACCTATCCCGTAGATAACAAAACGCGATTTCCGAAAATACAATAAAATAAAACTAAAACGAATTTTTCCGTTTCCTTGGCGGGATATTACCTACATATAAAAAATGTTCCAGAAAATACGAAAAATCAATTTCGGAAAAATTGTCAGTTAACAGTTTTAGACCGCGCATCCTTCAGTTGATCCTTTAGTACTGATTTATCTAATACTTTGTCCTTACGTGGGATAGAAATTAAAAAAAGGTGCTACAGGTTCAATATGCTATTTTGCCTAGGATGTCATACATTCATTTTTCTGATAAGATCAAAATTACAAATGATGGAGGATTTCAAGCGAAATGCATCACTTTCTTCCTTTCGTATCTTGAGATGACGATGCCAAGTAAATAAGAAAAAATCGAAGATAATCTTAGTTTCTGAAGTAAAGAAATTACGTCTAGCCCACGATTTCTATGATCGAATACAGAACTCGATTTTACTTTAGTGGTTTGGTCGACTCGCGGAAGTTACCTCTTACTTGTCAGATTGGCATGCGCGCTGCGTGCGGAACCAATAACGGTCTTAAGCCAAGGTAAAGTTCGTTCCCAACTCATATTCTGAGGCGTCAGTCAGCTTCTTTAGACTAGCGGAAATTTGAAAAATTGCTTTCTATTTGCTTGGAGCCCTTCACAAGCTTCAAAATAACTCCAACTTTTTTACCCATCTAAAATTTGAACGGCGTTGATAATATCTGAATAAATTTACGATAATTAAAACATGAATTTTCGCTCTTTTCTTTCTATTTTTTGATCGAAGGTATTGAAGGCGTATATCAAAATGCCGTGATACCAAGTATTAATGTAACTTACGATAAGAGGGAAAAACGAAAATAGGTTAATTAATGACACCTTATCAACCTTCATCGGCTTTTTATGTGCTTAATTTATGTTCCAGATCTTGAATAGCGAATTTATTGACGGAAAGAGTCAATTCTCCTCACTGAGGAGACAACCAGGGCATCGAGTTATAAAACCAGAAGGATCGAGTCTAAGAGGACAGGTTGCTCTTCTTCAGTACAATGACCAGATATTCAAATAACACATTAAATAAATGCAAGTAATAAGGAAGGGTTTTTTTTAAAGGATATAAATCTTAAGTCCGATAGATCTAACCTACCGCCGATAATCAATAAGGATTGTGATTTCTAAGCAACAAGTATGTTTTAGAGAACTAAAATGGAATATTGGTATTTATCTGGCATTTGATTTTCTATTAAACATTCAGCTTTCATTAAAAATTAAAAATTCACCGGATCAGGTGATACGTCTGTTACCGTAAATTCGTCGTACTTTTTGATAAAATAAAACTTTAATCCCAAAAAGGAAATAGAAAATAAAATCACTTCTTCATACTCTTCCTTATGAAAATAATAATATAAACTAATAATAGATATATGCTACTGCCGATAATGAATAAAGATTATAATTTCCAAGAACAAGCATGTTCACAAGAGCCAACATCGAATATTGTATTTAGCTGACATTTGGTTCTCCATTGAATATTCAGTTTGCACCAAAACATTATGATTCGTCGGATAAGGTAATACGTCCGTAATCCTGAATTCGCAGTACTTGACGATAAAATATACCCGAAAAAAGGTTCGAAAATTATATTACGATCCGGTTTGATACACACGTCTGGCTGCCTCCCCGAGGGGGTGAAATTATTATTGCAATATGTATAAATAACCAAGCGGGTACAGGAGGTCGAGGATATTAGACATCTTATAAAGGCACAGTAGTTATGCATCACAGGGTACCTTTGACTAGGCAGTATCGGTGGAAAGGTTAATGATTAAGAAGTAACTAGTCAGAATGGATATCAAACATACGCTGCACGTGTCCGATTATCCTTAACCAAACGCAACCACCTTAATCATATTCTATCGCTTTCCATTAACCATCTTTCCATCTTTCGTGGTATGGTCCTAGCTTTTATTGCGAAGACTCGTTACTGCGGTTTTATCATTATCCTGTTTGACTTAACCCTTCGTGGCCCTTTCGAAGATGAGGGAGGGCGAGAACCTGACGACTGGTCTCACGCAAAGAAATTGCTGGGAAACAAGTAGACAAACTTTTGCAAAGGGGCCCGCTAAATCTACGCACTAAATGGATAAACCGTTATGTAGATAGTAACTTTGTACATTAATAAAATAATTTTACATATAAAAATATGTATCTAAGGAAATCTTTTTCTATTCCAAATAATAAGGGTTTCTTTACTTTAGTTGAGTAAACATTGTTTCGCCAAAAAGTCATGCTTTGAATCAAAGAAATCATTTCTTTAGTGATATTTCTTTAAGGTATAGAAATATTTTCGCATTTGAATGAAAGCGATTCTGTGGAATGATAAATACATATTTGAATTCAGTAATTCATTTATGTGTGGATCAAATAATTTAGGTTATTTCTAGTGATAGAAATATTTTTTACCACTAAATAATTATTCATCGAATTACAAAAAAACGAAAATGCGCAAAGTTGACACGATTATTGAAAGTAAATAATCATATAAAATTTTAAACATTAAAAATTGATCTGAACACTTTATAGCAATAGATACGGGTGCATTTGATCGAAATGCGT
Source organism: Belonocnema kinseyi (assembly GCF_010883055.1). Lineage (NCBI taxonomy): Eukaryota > Metazoa > Arthropoda > Insecta > Hymenoptera > Cynipidae > Belonocnema > Belonocnema kinseyi. The sequence continues at coordinate 55,753,601 of NC_046661.1, read as the reverse complement.
ATTTTTCAATTTATCAGCTTGGTATATTTGTCTCCTTTACCACAACATGCATTTAAACGAAGTGTAAATAAAATCCGTTAGAAGAAAAAATTATTGTATGTGTAAAAAAATGGAACATTCTAAAACTGACTGTTCTTGAACATTTTTGGAATCTTTGGTTTTCCGTTAAAAATTTGTAGTATTTAAATAACATTATATTAAATTATTTAAATTAATATTACATCAAATTATGCAGTTTTGAATTTTCGTATTTCAAAAAATAAAGTTTCTTAAATAATGGTGTTGTTTTTTTAGGCCAATGGAATATTGTATTGGTTTTAAGCTATGCTTATTTTGATAAAGTACCTTGTTTTAAAAATAATTCTCTCTTGTCTTTCAGTGAAGGACTTGATTCTCTAAATCAATTAATATTTTGTAAACTTTGTTGCGTGTTTATTCTGAACAATATACTGCACACATAGGACCGCAGAAATATATATCCTTATTACAAACCCATTTCTTGATTTCCAATAAATATTTAGTAAAATTTAGGGCACTATTCATTGAAACAATAACAAACTTTAATTGCTTAGTCAATATTTCACTGGCTGAAATAATTATTAATTTGCTTTAAAAATTTAAACTTTTGATTCGGATAAAATCGTTTTCTTGTATTAAATAAATTTTTTACGACGCATTTAGTGCTATAATTTCTTTGAATCAGGTAAACTTTTTGCTATTCAAGATAGTTGTTTTTCTATGTATGCAGAGAATCTCTTTTAATTTATTTAAAAAGGCTCATAAAGGCTATGCGCTTATATTCGAAGAAATAATTAGTTTAATACAGGGTTTTATTAGGCTTATTTTATCCTAATACACATAATACACAATATGGTGTAAGCAAATAGGAATCCTCTGTCTATAAATAAAATGATTGTAGTGTTGACTAGACAAATGAGGCGTAGTCTATATGTAAAAGATATGACTTATGTTAGATGAAAAAGTGAGGTCCAGAGAGACGCGATGATTGAAATTTAAGAAAAAGATAGTGATCGGGATCTATTTAAAAGGGTCGTTTTTAGATTAAAAGTTTCGCAGTCTGAATAAAAAAATGTGGCTTAGATGAAGTAAGTGCGGGAAGAAAGGACACAAAGATTATGATAGAAAAAAGGGGCGTAGTCAAGATAAAAATAGGGTGGTTTTCAATAAAAAGGCGTGACATACATGAAGAGGAAAACTCTTGGTTAAAAGAACTTCCTCCAGATTGAAACTACATCCCATAGTTCAAAACCAGTGCCTTCTAGAGAGATAAAGAAGCGCCATTCAGGTAAAAAAGAATGTCCTGTAACAAAATTCAAATTTTCGAAAGTTTGTCCTTAGTGTAAAGCGACGTGGTCCAAATCTCGTAAAACTTTCTCCCGATTATAGGGAGTGGGGAGAGGGGGTTCTTGATAAAAATACAGGCGCCAGATATATATACCTGGCTTTCACCTAGGAGGTTCGGGTTCGATTTCCGGTACGGGAACCATTCGGTTCGGTTTCGATTCCTCTAGAATCAAACCGAAGGGCCTATGACAAAGCCACCGAACGCGTCCTCGGGTTGCGGATAGAGGGTCCCTGTACCAAGGGTTTCTGCTGAATATGGTTACAAAAATAAATAGGTAGTCGCGGACAATTGTCCAGAGGTGATCCCGAAGGAATTAACCCCCAAGCGGAGGTGTGAAAACCGTGCCGAAAGCTGAATGGCACCTGGGTGAGGTGTCTAGAACGGTGACTCTGGGAAACCAGGCG